>NC_044381.1:61084491-61393338 GCF_006542625.1 Nomascus leucogenys | reverse complement strand
ACTCCTGAGCTCAGGTGATCTGCCCGCCTAGGCCTCCCAAAGTGCTGGGATTACAGGCGTGAGCCATCTTGTAGTACTATTGAATCTGTTGGCCTTTCTACAGAATCCCAGATATAATCCACGTCTATTTGTAATACCTGGCTTTGTTTCAGGGGTGCTATTTTTTCTACGCCCCATCTCCCTCTTCATCCTCAACCCTGAAATTTCTGATGCAGGCTGAGAACATTAGAGTCTGGAATAAATGAACATCTTTAGAAGTGCCAGACATTGCTTCTAAGTGAAAAACATTTCCTTCCATCATACATTTACTTTACTAGATCTCTGAAGAAGCCCAGTGGTAGTTATAATTACTAGTCTTTTCCAGTAACCAGTAATAATTTTCAGATACTTTTTTCTCCTGTAACATTCTTCCTGTAAGTACTACGCACAGATCACTCAATGTGGCAGTAGATCATAACATTTTAATTTTTTTTTTTTTTTTTTTTTACTGTGAATATATATTTTTTATTTAGTCATTTTTGTTTACAACTGAAACTCTGGGAATTCAAAATTAACATCCTTGCCTCTGTGTCCAGGAATTGATATAAGTAAATATTTTGAGAGTATGTTCCTTTCTGAGCTGCAGTCCATCACCACCTTCTACATCTGATATTTCATTTAACACCTCCACCAGGTCTGCGCAGTTCTCGCACATCGTTCAGCCGCCGCACCCCCCCTCCCCCGCTTCGGATCTCACTGACTGATCCCGACCCGCGGGGGGGAGGGGAGAGAGGCCCATGACATTTTAATTTTTAAACTCAGTGACAGAATTGTCAAGTGGTTAATGAACCAAAGTTTTGTGTCAATTTGGCCTGGGATTAAGCTCCAGTTTATCACACTTATTAGCTGCTTAATCTTACAGAGGACACTTTTATCTCTCCAAGACATAGTCTGGTTTTTAAAAAATGGAGATAATAATGGGATTCCATCAATCACGGTGCATGTTGTGAGGGTTAAGTGAGATGATGGTACAGAGGTTATGAGCACAGACTCTGGACCCAGTCTGCCTGGATTCAAGTCCCGCCGCTGCTACTTACTGGCAGTGTAATCTTGGGCAGGTTTCTAGACTTCCCTGAGTTTCTGATTGCTATGTTAAATGCGGATGATGACAGTTCCTATTTTGTAAAGTTGCTGTGAGAATTAAGTAAGTTAATGCATGTAATACTTGTAAAACATTCATAATAAGGACTAGCTCATGGTAAGTGCTCAGCCGATGGTAGTTGTTGTTGCTATTTCATTTTACTATTTTTATTGGCATTTATAAAGCCTGGCCCATAGTAAGTTCTTGGCAGATTGTTTGTTCTTATGACTTGTCTGGACTTGTCAATGTCCTCTGTCCTTTTTTTTTTTTTTTGATGGCTACCTTATTAGGATAGATAAATAGGGCCTTGCCTTAAAGTGAACACTGGAAACCTTTGAAATTTGCAAGTCGAGAAGAGTAGTTGTTATCAACAACTATTCACAAGATCAAATGGATTTTTTCTTTTCGTCACTTACTCTCAATCAGCTAGAAAAAGAAAGGCACACTCTTCCAATTGTCCATGCATATCTCTCCAGGAGAGGACAACAGCCTGAACACCTGGACCCAAAAACATACTTAACCTCTATTTCTACATGAATAGAAATACAACATTTATCCTTATTTTTTTCCTTCTAAGAAAAAGAAGAGCTCAGAATTTTCAGCAATTCCAGTTTGAGAAATTTTTTTTTTAAAGAAAACAGAAAATATTTGCTGCTTGAGTCTCCATCTTATGAATATAAGAAATTTGCTATAAAACTATATTGCTTGCTGAGGAACACATTTAACTCAGAACCCTGCATGCTGAAAAAACTGGGAGCATATGATGGTAACAGAAGTAATCATTTTGGGGCAAGTAATTCTGGTGTTTTGTTTTTCATTTTTTTTGTTGTTGTTGTAGTAGATTTTTTTTTTTTTTTTTTTTTTTTTTTGAGACAGAGTCTTACTCTGTTACCCAGGCTGGAGAGCAGTGGCACAATTTTGGCTCACCGCAACCTCTGCCTCCTAGGTTCAAGTGATTCTCATGCCTCAGCCCCCTGAGTAGGTGGGACTACAGGTGTGTGCCACCACACCCGGCAATTTTTAAAAAATATTTTTAGTAGAGACAGGGTTTCCCCATGTTGGCCATGTTGGTCTCGAACCCCTGACCTCAAGTGATTCGCCAGCCTCGGCTTCCCAAAGTGCTGGGATTACAGTCGTGAGCCACCGCGCCTGGCCTTTTGCTGTAGATTTGATAAGATATTGGTATTTAACAGAAGGAACAGAAATGTGGTAGATGATCATTGTTCCATGCCATTCATTTGTATCTATACTGGTACATCATGCACCGCATACAAAAAAACTGTAACTACAGGTAGTTGATCTGAAGACCAGTTAGTACAGAGTAGATCTTTTTCCCTGAAGTAATGTCAGAAAGGATTTCATTGTATTTCATTTCAGCAATAGAATTTGTGATGGATTAGACAAGTGCTGGGCTGGAGCTTTTATTTTTAATAATTTTTATTCAATTTCTGCCATGTGCCAGCTTCTTTCACAAATGCCATTTTGCCACATAGTCTATGAAAAAAGAATTAGTTATGCAAATTAATAATATAAAAAGAAGTGTAGGGAACATATTAAGTCTCTACCGGGGGCATATTACTCCTATATGATTTAAAATAAATGCATATTTCCTTACATATTATTAAAATTCAGAATTTAGTATTTCAGATTTGTCTACCTCCATGAGATTGGACTTTAACATGTAATCATTGGAGGTAATTTCTTATGGTAATATACATCTAGATAAATGTGTTCCAAGCACAGGCCAAGCCCCAGTTTTACCACGTACTAACCAAACCTCATTTTCCTATTTATAAGACTAGAATAATAGTACCTATCATCAGGGTTATTTTCAGGATTATGGTACATAATATATGCAAAAACAAACCTGTAAGGTGATATACAAGTATTAGGTATCATAAATAATCAAATATTTAAAATATTATCAGCTTGAACTAGCTGCTTGAATCAAATACTTTTTATCTACCCCGGACCTTAGTTACAGATTGAATGTGCACCAAGTGCATTTCATTGAGTATGGGAGTTCTCATTTATATTCAATATTTCTTTTTAGGCAAGACTGTTAATAAGAAGAGAATAACTGTGCACATGGATATTTAAGTTAATACAAACAGAGGAAACTACACTTGGTAATAATACATAGTAAGAGAAAAAAGAAAGAATAAGATATTACAAGGACTTGTTCAAAATATATTTTGGCTCAGTACTCCCACAGCTTAAAAATGTTATTTTTTCCCATTCTTTTTTTTTTTTTGAAAAGGAGTTTTTGCTCTTGTTGCCCAGGCTGGAGTGCAATGGCATGATCTTGGCTCACCGCAAACTCTGCCTCCCGGGTTCAAGCGATTCTTCTGCCTCAGCCTCCTGAGAAGCTGGGATTAGAGGCATGTGCCACCAGACCCAGCTAATTTTGTATTTTTAGTAGAGACGGGGTTTCTCCATGTTGGTCAGGCTGGTCTTGAACTTCTGACCTCAGGTGATCTGCCCGCCTTGGCTTCCTAAAGTGCTGGGATTACAGGTGTGAGCCACAGCACCCAGCCGGTTTTTTCCCATTCTTTTCTTCATAATTGGGAAACACCATTCAGGCCATCCCTACACCAAGATGGCATAGCTAAAGGAAGCAGGGAGGGCTATGGAATTCTAGTTACATTCCACTGTCATAAATCAGACATCTGCTATGAGAGGCAGTGAAGCAGACTGGCTAAGCTCATGGAATCAGACTTTACTTCACTAACCTTGGGCAAACTATCCTGTCCCAGACTCAAGTTATTCACCTGTAAAATGGAAATGATGTAGCACCTTTTTCTAAGAAGAAGGTAAGGATTACATGACAAGTAAACTACACTTTTCAAACTTTGATATGTACCCAAATCACCTGGGGATCCCATTAAAATGCAGATTCTGATCTAGTGAGTGTGGGAGGGGCCTGAGAATTGACATGTCTACAAGCTGGCATAAAAAACCACCACTGCCACCACCAAAACCCAGTGGGCCTAATACCCCACTTTCCCTGTCTCAGATGTTGGAGAAGGAAGGCTTCTCTCCTGTACAGGCTACAGGAGAAATCCATAGACGCTCAAGTGGCTTCCAGGCATATTACACGGTTTCCATTTTTTTGAAATATTAAGATATATTTTTCAAAAATTTTTTTTTTTTTGAGACAGAGTCTTGCTCTGTCACCCAGGCTGGAGTGCAGTGGCACAATCTTGGCTCACTGCAAACTCCGCCTCCTGGGTTCAAGCGATTCTTGTGCGTCAGCCAACTGAGTAGCTGGGATCACAGGCGTGCACCACCATGCCTGGCTAATTTTTGTATTTTTAATAGAGACGGGATTTTATCATGTTGGCTAGGCTGGTCTTGAACTCCTGACCTCAAATGATCTGCCTGCCTTGGCCTCCCAAAATGCTGGGATTATAGGCATGAGCCACCGCATCTGGCCTGATATTTTTCTAACTATATCTGTAAGAAGAAGAAAGCAATCCAGAGTGGTTTAAAAAATAATGTAAATATCACCTTCCCAATTTCATTGCCCAGAGGCAGCAATAACTGAAATATATATATGTATCTATCTATTCAGTTTATAGCTTTCTATTGCTGTATAAGAAATTATCAAAAGTCTACCAACTCAATTGGGTCCCCTGCTTAGAGTCTCACAAGGCTGAAATCAAGGTGTTAGCCAGGCTCTTATTTGGAGGCTCTGGGAAAAAATTCACCTCCTTCCTCTTTGAGGTTGTTAATTATTTTGTGGTTATAGGCTGAATGTTCTTGTTGGCTGGGGGTCGTTGTCAGCTCTTCGAGATCAGATCCTTTCCATGTGGTCCCTTCCATCCCTCCATTTTCAAGTCAGTAAGGCACACTGAGTCCTTTTTGCACTTTGAATTTCTGATGTTTCCTTTTGCAATGAGGTCTGCTACTAAGGGCTCATGCATGTAAGTCAAGCTCACCTGATAATCTCCCTTGTGATGAACTCAAAGTCAGTTGGTTAGTAATCTTGATTACATTGTAAAATCCATTTTCTAGTAATGTAACACAATTACAAGTATAACAGAGAACAGAGATCGTGGGGACATCTTAGAATTCTGCCTTCCACATTTAAAATATGAAATTATGCAACACTTTTTCTTCTGAAAGCTTTTCGTCTCTTCCATACTGTGCAGATGTTTCTCATTAAATATGCATAAAACCATTTTAATTGCCTTTTTAGTGCTGAATAATATTCTTTTGTAAAGGTCTATCATAATTTAACAATCTCTCTACTGATGTCTGTTTAAATTGTTTCCATTTTTAAATTATGAACATTGCTGTCATATCAAGACTGCTGCTCTACCTTGACTAATTATCTCTTTAAGATAAATGCTAGTTGAGGAATTGCTGATCAAAGGGTGTATAGCTTTAAAATATTGGTATACATTTCCAATCTGCCCCCTGGAAAAGTTGCATCAACTTACATTCCTGTTAACAGTTTATTAACACTTTGGGAGGCTGAGGCAAGTAGATCACCTGAGGTCAGGCGTTCGAGACCAGCCTGGGCAATATGGTGAAACCCTGTCTCTACTATAAATACAAAAAATATTAGCCAGGCGTGGTGGTGGGCACCTGTAGTCCCAGCTACTCTGGAAGCTGAGGCAGGAGAATTACTTGAACCCAGGAGGCAGAGGTTGCAGTGAGCTGAGATCACATCATTGCACTCCAGCCTGGGCAACAAGAGTGAAACTCCATCTCAAACAAAACAAAACAAAACAACAACAAAAAACCAGTTTATTAAGATTGCTTATTTCCCTACATACACTCTTGCCAACACTGGATTCTAACAATTCTTTTAATGTTCACTAACATAGAGATGAGGCCTATCCTATTCTCGACTTACTATTTCTTGATTATTTGTGGGATTGGACATCTTTCCCTGCTTTTATTATCCACATATGTTGCTTCATTTGAGAACTGTCAGTCATTTTCTTTGTCAGGGTTCTTATTTATTTATTTGTTTATTTATCTATTTTATTTTTTTTTTTTTTTGAGAGGGAGTCTCTCTCTGTCGCCCGGGCTGGAGTGCAGTGGCACGATCTCGGCTCACTGCAAGCTCCGCCTCCCGGGTTCACGCCATTCTCCTGCCTCAGCCTCCTGAGTAGCTGGGACTACAGGCGCCCCACCACGCCCGGCTAATTTTTTGTATTTTTAGTAGAGACGGGGTTTCACCGTGTTAGCCAGGATGGTCTCCATCTCCTGACCTCGTGATCCGCCCACCTCGGCCTCCCAAAGTGCTGGGATTACAGGCGTGAGCCACCACGCCCAGCCTTTGTCAGGTTCTTAGTTACAAGCAACAAAAACCAACTATAGTTAACCTAGACAGAAACAGATTTTGCTGGAAGGATGTTGGAGAGCTTAGAGAATCAATGAGAAGGTTGGAGAACCAGGCTTGGTAAAGGAGGGCTAGGCAGTGGGAAATGCAGTACATGTAAAACCACAAGACAGGATAGTTAATATGTTGTCATTGGTATCCTGTCTACAACCTACCACTGCTGTCTTGGAACACTCAACACTACTGTGAATAAATTCTCACTTGCTCCCCTGTCTTTTCATCATTCCTCAAGACTCAGAGTCCCAGGTGGAGGCACTTGACTGACTGAGTCTATGTCAGATGTCTGAACGGGATAGTCAATGGGTAAGTGCGGGATTCTCTGGCCCCTTTGGCTTCTGTAGTTGAAAATGGAGGCTTACTTTCTACCAATACTTGCCTGCATTAGATGGCCATTCAGCTGCTGGGTAGCCCACCCTCAAAAAGACAAATATCATTTCTTCATTTTTTCTATTGCAATTTTTTCTTATTTATTAGATATTTTTAATATTGGGGGTATTAATACTCTGCAACATGTGTTGCATATATCTTTCCTTGTATTTTTTCTTTTTCAATCTTATTTATATCCTGGATATTTTTGTGACAAAGAAACCTTTTAAGAAAAGTGACCCCAACCAGTTCTTTCCTGCAGAATCCGGTAATCCACATAGCATTGTTTCTTAGTCAAACAAACCCTGCTGTCCTAGCCACAGTCGATTAACCAAGGAGTCTGTTTATGGAGAAAAGTGGTTTGTTACACCAAGATTTTTTGCTTTTGCTTTTCTTTGTTTTCTACATAACAAGGTTACAGCATACTGAATGATAGAAAATTCACCCAAGTTCCTTCTTCTGGAAGTTAAAGACGTTAGTCAAAAAGAAGAATATGGGTCATTCAAGCTTGGATTGCAGTCCTGAGTGTTGAGTTGTTCGTCTGAAGCTCCTAGAAGACTGCAGCCCAACACTGGAACACCTAGACCTAGAATAGGAGTGTGGCTAATGAGGAATTTCTTATTTGAGCCCACATTCTTTTTTCTTTTTTTCGAGATGGAGTCTTGCTCTGTTGCCCAGGCTGGAATGCAGTGGCACGATCTCGGCTCACTGCACCTTCCACCTCCAGGTTCAAGTGATTCTTCTGCCTCAGCCTCCCAAGTAGCTGGGATTACAGGTGTGAGCCACCACACCTGGCTAGTTTTTGTATTTTTAGTAGAGACAGGATTTTGCCATATTTGCCAGACTGGTATCGAACTCTTGACCTCTAGAGATCAGCCTGCCCTGGCCTCCCAAAGTGCTGGGATTATAGGCGTAAGCCACGGTGACCGGCCTAAAACTAACATTTTACTTTTTAATTTAATTTTATGTTTTTGGAGATAGAGTCTTGCTCTATCACCCAGGCTGGAGTGCAGTGGCATGACCTCGGCTCACTGCAACCTCCGCTTCCTGGGTTCAAGTGATTTTCATGCCTCAGCCTCTGAGTAGCTGGGACTATATGTGCCACCATGTCTGGCTAGGTTTTTGTATTTTCAGGAGAGATGGGGTTTTACTATGTTGGCCAGGCTGGACTTGAACTCTTGAGGTCAGGCAATCCACCCACTTTGACCTCCCAAAGTGCTGGAATTAGAGGTGTGAGCCACTGCGTCCTGCAGATAACTTCTTTTTTTTTTTTTTGAGACGGAGTCTCACTCTGTCACCCGTGCTGGAGTGCAATGGCAAGATCTCCTGAGCCGACATTCTTATGTAACTTTGTAATAAACCTTCATAATATAAGTGATTTTTGAGTGTGGATTTTTCCCCCCTAGTGTAGTTAAGAGCTTTTATCATTATAAACCTCTTACTGCTTAAACAATTTAAAAGAAATGGTGGCGTAACATGGGTAATTCTTTCAAGTGTTTGCTATTACAGATATTCCTTGATAGCCAGTTTTAGAATTTGTTAGACATTGCGTTTGCCAAAAAAAACTCTTCCTCAATGCTTATCATAGCATGCTCTGGCTTAACTAGTTCCCTCTTGTTGTACCAAGGAATACTATGTTTTGCTAGAGTGACCCACAATCCTTCTTCACCAGCCTCCCTTAGATGGGGTTAAAGTTCTTCCTTTTCCAGAAAGACTCAGTATGAGTATATTTGCAAAGCTCTGAAGAGATGTAGTTGAACCTCATATATGCCTTAGATCAAGAAGTGGGTATGGTGCCAAAAGAAATTAATTTCCATATAAAGCCAGGAAGACAGGCTGGGCTCATAAAGATAACCAGAACATGTTTCCAAAAGACTCAGTGGTCAAAGAAATCCATATTTACAAATCAATACTTTCCAAAGCTCATAGAGAAAAATAAATAATGTTTTCAAGGTAACATGGTTTTCTAAATGTACTACTTACAATTAAGCCCTGTAAGTAGTCCCTAGTGGTGCTTCACGAAATTCCTTTGTGTGTTCTCACCAGGTTTATTCTAAACTCCTAGTGCACAGTAATCCTTTTTTCTCTAGTTTTGTCAAGAGAGACACATGGGTAGAAAATTCCCTCTTTGACATTTTTTCTGCATTGGAAAGATCCACTTCTCAATAGTGGGTGAACAATTTGAACAGACCATTTTCCCACCAGTGGGTTGATCTCTAAAATACTAAGCTACAATTCCTTGTTGGGCACTCTACTGAAAAAAAAATGCAGAAAAGAGCCATCCATGTGTATCAAATAGACAAACTGAAAGTGTATGTCCTCATCTAGGCTAAAATTTGATTGGCCTTTTTAGTAGATTGTTAGTGAAGATAGAGGCTCTTGGAGGTGGCATGTATAAGTGTATGTACCTGTGCATGTGTGTAACATTTTTCACGCTATGCATTAATTTTGACTAATGATTTCTCAGAGTTGCTATAATCCCTTTCTCCTACTCATGGAAAATAATTGGACTCTGTTCATTTGACTGTTTACTCTCAGAAAATGAGTCAGGGAGGGGTAGAGAAGTAACTCAGAAAGAATTTACAAAGTGGGCAGAAGAAATTTAATTTTAGCTTTGAAAATTTTAGCTTTGAAATTTAGCAGAACTCAACCCGCCCCACACATCACAAGTTAAGAGGAGTGACTCTTGCCCCAGGTACAAGTGTGTTCCCTACTGGGGAAGCCATGTTACGGATGTAATGAGCTAGAAGAAGTTGCATATAGATGACAACAGGAAACAGCATATTTGATGGGTCTTTGGCTGGACTTTTCTGGAATCAGGTGAAGCCAAAATGATTCTCTAAGAACCAAGTATGGTATCACTCAAGCTTTGCTATCTTGTTCTCCTTTGCCTGTTTTCAGTACTTATTTTAATGTACGTTTCCTATAAAATTGTCCGTCTATGTGGTTCTAGTTTTAGCATTTTATCTCCTCCTACTTGCTTATGGCTCAGTCCCAGCTCAGTCATTCCTTCTAATAGTGACCTTAGTATTCCTTCTTCCCCTGCTTCTTTTCCTACCTTGTTTCTCTCCACGTCTTTCAAACAGGTCTAATCCTGAGCAAACTTGTGAAATTTCAACCTCTCAGCCCTTCAGACCTGAATTGCTTCCCCTCCTCAATGGTTCCACTTTTCTTTTCTTTCTTCTTCTTCTTTTTTTTTTTTTTTTTTTTTTTGACAGAGTCTTGCACTGTCATCCAGGCTGGAGTGCAATGGCACGATCTTGGTTCACTGCAACCTCCGCCTCCCAGGTTCAAGCAATTCTCCTGCCTCAGCCTCCCGAGTAGCTGGGATTACAGGCACCCATCACCACGGCCGGCTGATTTTTGTATTTTTAGTAGAGATGGGGGTTCACCATGTAGGCCAGGATGGTCTCAACCTCTTGACATTGTGATCCGCTGGCCTCAGCCTTCCAAAGTGCTGGGATTACAGGCGTGAGCCACCACGCTCGGCCTGGTTCCACTTTTCTATCCCTTAGTGTTATTGCTTTCTTTCCACCAAAATAAAACCTTTTTTTTTTTTGCAATTTATTTGCTCCAAATATTATTTTTCTGGGACAAATCTCAGTTTAACAGCTACCCAAGTATTTAGATAAAGGTATGAAACACTGAAGTGAAATTCCTGGACTGGCTAAGGTTCTGGAGACTTCCATGTATCTTCCTCTATCTTTCACATAATTTCTTGAAACAGTGGGGATGTAGCTGTGAGAAGCACTTTACTTCCTCTTTCAGGGCCTTGGAGAGGCCAGACCCTTCTGAGAGGAAGAAAGCATCTGGATGACAAATATTGGAACTGGGTCTCGGGAAGCAGCAAAGCTGGACCAGAAGTCCAGGCAGACCCAAAGAGCAGGGGAGGGCTGGCTGCTGGAACAAGGTGCCTTGTTTAGCTCTGCAGAGACCTGGGCCCAAAGATAGAGTTCTCAAACTGGGGAAATGGCTTATAACAGCCAATATCTGCTGGGATTCAGGTGCCGTTGTCTAAAAAGTCAAGATTTAGGATGTTAATCCAGAAAATTGACAGATGTTGGCCAGGTATTGTGAATATCTCAGCAGTTTTGGGGCTGTGATCAGAGAAAGATTGTTCTGGCCACACTCAGTGCCCCTAGATATTTTGCAGATACCCTAGCTCATAGTTGGCCTTCAAAACTCAACTTGATATCGCCATTCCAGAAAGCTGTCCCTGACCACTCAATCAGGAGCGCAGTGCCTATCCTAATGCGTCCATGGAAACTCGTCTGTGAGAGCTTTCATCAAACCGACTTGTGGTGGCCTTTTTATCTGACTTTCTTCCTAGGCCATTCTAGCACAAGGGCACAGACTGTGCACTTAAACTGTGTCCACTGTGCTGATCACATGCCTGGCCCAGAGTGGATACTTAGCAAATGTTTGCTGTATGAATGAATACAAGAATGATGTCCTTTAGGATGGCAGACAAAGGAAAACTTGAGCCACTGCAACACTAGACCTCAGAAGAAAGTTCTGCTACCAAAACGGAAAAATGTGTTTTTGAACTCAAATTTTGTTTGATGGCCTTCTTACTATTAATGGAGATCAACAGGTTGTAGAGAGCTGCATTATCAGTAGATGGGAAGCAAAGGAGGAGTGAGAAGCTGACTCATTCCCTTGAGCTGGCAAAGTATACAATACACCCCAGACAATGGGGAGAAACCATCCATCCACCCATGGAAATCAGTGAAACAAAAGGGGCCCGGGTGGACACCCTTGCTTCCCTCCCGTGCCTACTCTGGCTCTCAATCTATTTGTATTCACCAAGGCTCTATATTTTGGGACTTTTGTGTTGGGCTCCTCCCTGTCTCTCTGGGATAATAAAACCAGAAAAGAAATACTGGGACAGGTTCTGACATGTGCAGTTCTGTGTGAGCCGTGGGAGTGCATGGGGCATTTGGAAATTTACGGAAGTTGAATGCAAAGTATGAAGAGTTGGACTGGAAAGGGAGTAGGTTGGGAGAGGTGACTTCTGCTTTTCTTTTAAGCCTTTCTATATTTGAATTTCTAAAATTACCTGCATAAATTACTTCCATAAAATAATAAAAATACTTATTTTTCAAGACAACTAAGAGTCAGATGGAGCTAGCAGTCTTGGGGCATGCAGGGCGTGGGTGGGAGTGAGTGGAGAGAGGCTGTTTTCATGCCTGGTTTGGCTCCTTTATGAGGCTACTGCTGCTCTGGCAAGATGAGCTGGGCCCCGTGTGAAAGGAACGCTTGCTCAGGATTCCTGGATTTAGTTCTTCACCGTCCAACCTCTCTGCTCCACACCTCAGTCATTGCCCCAGTCTCTTAACTCTATTAGCTGCCAGCCCTGTGGCCGATTTACCTTCTTCATGATTTGTGCACTTAGTTTCTGATCTCAACTTCCTTTCTAGTTACATTTCATTTCTTATCCTAGATCCTAAAGTATTCATGGTCAGTTTCTAAAGTAATAGCCTTCCCGACTTGACTTGTCCCCAGGTTACCTATTCCAGATGCTTCCCTGAGAGGATGCTCTGTCTTGTTTTGTCTCAGTTCTTGAAGAAGTACCTATACAGCCAAAAGGACATAGAAAAGGCCTGAAAAGGGTTGATAACAAACAGTAAAACCAGGGCGGAACCCTTGCAGTCATACCAACATTCCTTTCAAGACCTGACTCATCCTCTTCCTGGTTGGGTCATCTTGTATAAGTTACAGAGACTTTCTGAGGCTTGATTTCTTTATCTGCACATGGAAGATACTAATAGTACTTATCCCTTAATAAAAGTTCAATATCTCTTTGGCTAGAGTCACAGAAAGAAAAAAAAGTTCAAAATCACCACTGTAGCAGAAGTGTAAAGTTATTTACACTGTTCTCAAATACGCAACAACAACAAAGTATGGCTCCTTTTTTATATACTAGGTCTGTTTTCAGCAAAGATCATCCTCACTCAACCACCCCCATCCCAAAGGGTGACAAGTGCAGTTTCAGTCTCACCAGAATTTTATTCAATTTCATAAAGAAAATCATGTCTTTAGGTAAATTCGTTATCTCTTTTGGATAAAGTGCTCAGTATCTCAGGTTTCTGCTCACTCTATTTCTCTTCAAGATGACATCTGAATGTGAGGCTTAAGCGACTTCAGCAGGACAGAAGACATTGGGAGTTCTTGGCATCCTTTTGACATTGTTGGTCTCTGCTGTGTCATGGCTGGTCCGGGCTGCTCCCTGGACTCATGACCACTGGGAGGGACTGGTGCAATTTTGGGGTGTTCTGCTGGTATCTGAACTGAAGTCTGTAACTGGTGTAATGCATGGACCATTCTTGTCCTTGCTGACATGACCTTACGTTGTTAGTGCTGCAGAGGTCCAGTGTGACTTTCCTAGCTCTTTTTTGTTGAGGCAGAGTCTCACTTCATCGCATAGGCTGGAGTGCAGTGGTGCCA
This sequence comes from Nomascus leucogenys, assembly GCF_006542625.1. NCBI lineage: Eukaryota > Metazoa > Chordata > Mammalia > Primates > Hylobatidae > Nomascus > Nomascus leucogenys. Next base: position 61,380,049 of record NC_044381.1, on the reverse strand, counting down.
TTAACTTTGACCTCCACCTTCTGGGTTCAAGTGATTCTCGTGCCTCAGCCTCCTGAGTAGCTGGGATTACAGGCATGAGCCAACATGCCTGGCTAATTTTTTTTTTTTTGATTTTTTAATAGAGATGGGGTTTTCACCATGTTGGCCAGGCTGGCCTCGAACTCCTGACCTCAAGTGATCCACCCCAGTTGGCCTCTCAAAGTGCTGAGATTACAGGCATGAGTCACAGTGCCAACCTCTCCTAGCTCTTCAAACAGGAAGTCTGCCCTGCAGTGTAGACCGCAGTGTGATTAGCAGTTGGTTCTGAGTCACTTGAGCCCTGATTTGTGGTATTTGCAGACTTTTGTGGTGTAAACATTTCTGCTTTGGCATTTCAAGGAACCAATGTGGTGTCACCAAATGTGAAGTTGGAAAAAGATCTGCCTTACAGATACAATAGATGCATATAAGCTCAACAACATAGATAATATGTAAAATGTAGTCTAATAACTATGGAGTGACAATTTTGAATATTTCTTGTCTTCATTTTTAATAGAATTAATTTAAATGTAAGTTGAAATATCTTTGTTTTTAAGTATTGCTGTGTTTAACAACTGGCTTGCAAAGTTACTTATAATTTAATAGGCAGGTCTCTGACCCAGTGAACCATCTCTGGCTCACCACTAACAGGTCATCTCATCTTCTTTGTCAAGACATCTATCAAGCTCCTAATCAGGCCCTCAATTAAGTTCCATGGGAGCGTGAAGTTTAGGCCCACACTTTGCTATCCACAAGCTGACAGAGAGGCAACAAGGACACAGTATGCTCTCAGCTACTAAAAAGGAAGTGGGACAGAAGCTCCTCTGCCCATGCCATTAACCTTGACTCATATAACTCACTTCCCCCTGGTGGAGTCTGTCAAATAGTCAGAATGTCAAATTCCCCTAGACTCTTGAAGAAAACTCACTCAATGGCCAATTCACAAAAGCCCATTTCACCAAATGAGAAATTCACGAAATTTAGTTTCTTTTTTCTTTTAGTTGACCAGTTTTCCTAACAGCAGTTTAAAGAAGAATGTCAAATTTGGTCTCCTGCAGCAGTCAACTGTGTGGCCCTTTCTTTCTGCAGAGTTTCAGCCACTTTCTTCTCCACTTCGCAGGTTTCACAGCCTAACCTGTTTCTTAGAACTGCTTAGTAGTCATAGGAGAGAATGCAATTGCTCTAGGTCTTCCATTGGATGCTCTTCATTCTTCACTTGGTTTTGTTTTGTTAAAGAAGACAAATCAAAATAGAGAATGGCTGTCAAAAATAACAAGCCCAAGGGAGTTCTGGAGATTAACATCAGCACCAAACATTGCTCACAGCACTGGTCTCTGTTTATAGAGCAATCTCTAGTCTGTTTACTCATCTAGGTGTTTTAAAATGTTGGGCTTCAAGTATCTGGGCTTGCAGGTATTGAGAAACTACTGAAGGCATAAATAGAGGAATGACAAGTTTGGATCTGCTTTAGACACTGAACTATGGTAGTAATACGTGAAAAGGACCAAAAAAGGGAATTTGCAAGCAGAGAATCCAGTTAAGAGTTCATTAGAACCCAGGTGAGAGATAACAGTCTGCACTCCAGTCATGGAAGTGATGGAATGATAAGAGCTTTTTCCTGGCTACCCTAACTTAGAGGACTCCCCGTTTACTCTCTAGCACTGTGCCCTATTTGTGGAAATTTATAAATTTATATTTATATGATTACTTATCATCTGCTCTGTCACTAGACTGTAAGCTCCCTGAAGCCAGGGTTTGGATGTTTCATTTCCCAAAGTATTCTCATCAGCCAGCACAGTGTCTGGCACACAGCACACGCTCCACAAACACCTGGGAAAGAAAGTGGAATTGAGAAGAAAGAAAAGATATTCACCAGTGGGAGCAAGTTAGTTATGTTTTATAGTAAGGGAAAGATGCTCATGGAGAAGGAGGAGTGAAAAGGCAGAGGAGAGACAATAAAAGATGGCACAGACTCCAGGATAAGCAGGAGTACAAGATAAGGACAAAAGCAGCAGAATTAGCTTTGCCTAGAAGGGCTTCTCTTCTTCTGACATGGGAGAAAAGGAAGCATGGATGTGTATGGAGGTTGATCGGATTTTAGATTATAAAATTGATGGTTTATGTTTCCTGGAGATGTGGTAGGCAAAGTTATCAACTGAGAGAAAGAGAGAAAAGGAAGAGAAAGAGTAAAAGGAAGAGGAAAGAAAGGGAGGAAGAGGAGGAAAAGAGGAAGAGGAATTAAAAGTTAAGAGGGTGGTGAGAGTTTAACAAAAATTACTCTATGGAAGGGAATAAGTTGGTGACCAAAATACCTAAAAAGATTTCTCCAAAAGGGACCAGCTGAGGAATAATGTGACCAGATTAGTCTATCTCCAAATCTCATAGGTGAGTGACAGGGAAGTGGAACAAGAAGATGGGAGGGTTGACTGTGATGGAGATTTGCAGGAGGCCATCTCTCCTCCGGTTAATGTGTCTCACTGCAACAAAGGGGAAGATTTCAGGACTCCTGGGATGGGTTTAGATGAATCTTTCATGTCTCCAGCTGTTAAGAGTTTTGAATGTGTTAGATAGGACACAGACATCAAAAACTCCCTCAGCGGTCTGCTTCTCTGGAGAAGGTCTCACCAAGGGGTTGGAGCTTGACTTACCCTGCTGTGTCCTAGATCTGTAAGGTAACCCTGTCCTTTACTACAGCTTTGTCTAGCAAGAGAGCAGTGTCTATCTTAAAAATCTTGCTGATATCCAAATATCTTTAACACTTAGATGACTGCCTTCTATATGAGGAAGTACATAAATTAAGACTTTGATAGACCTGGATTTGATTCCTTCCTCTGGCATGGAGAAGTTTTGTGCTCTTGAATAAATTAGCTAATCTTTTCAAGCCTTCATTGTTCAGAGTAAAATGGGGGAAGTCACTGGAACAGTAGAAGGATTAAATGAGGTGATGTATGTAATTCATCCAGCGAAATGCATAGCACAAAGTAGACATTCAATAAAGATTTTGTCACCTCCCTACTTCTTTCTCTCCTTTCATCCCCCTTTTATAACCAGTTTTCTGTACAGATTGCAAGATTCCTCATGACAGAAATGGCATCTTAGTCATTAAAAGATAACTTTTATCTTTTTTTTTTTTTTTTTTTTGAGGCAGAGTCTCACTCTGTCGCCCAGGCTGGAGTGCAATGGCACGATCTCGGCTCACTGCAACCTCCGCCTGCTGGGTTGAAGTAATTCTCCTGCCTCAGCCTTCTGAGTAGCTGGGATTACAGGTGCCTGCCACCACACCTGGCTCATTTTTGTATTTTTAGTAGAGATGGGGTTTTACCATGTTGGCCAGGCTGGTCTTGAACTCTTGACCTCAGGTCATCCACCTGCCTTGGCCTCCCAAAGTGCTGAGATTACAGGCTTAAGCCACTGTGCCCAGCCAACTTTTATCTTTTTATCTTTTTTTTTTAGATGGACTCTCGCTCTATCATCCAGGCTGGAGTGCAGTGGCACAATCTCGGCTCACTGCAAACTCTGCCTCCCGAGCTCAAGCAATTCTCCTGACTCAGCCTCCTGAGTAGCTGGGATTATAGGCAGCCGCAACCACACTCAGCTAATTTTGTATTTTTAGTAGAGACAGGGTTTCTCCATATTGGTCAGGCTGACCTCAAACTCCCGACATCAGGTGATCCACCTGCCTTGGCCTCCCGTGTGCTGGGATTACAGGCGTGAGCCACCGTGCCCAGCCACTTTTATCTTGCTGAAAGTAATACACACCCTTGTTAGTTAAAGATTTCAAATGATAAAAAATAAGCAGCTGCCTCATTCCTCCCCACATGGAGAAAATTATGTCTAATTCTTAACAGCTTGGGATTTTAATTATTTTGGTCTAAATTTGTCTAAAAGTGTATGATATAATTTGGATATTTGTCCCCATCCAAATCTGATGTTTAATTGTGACCCCCAATATTGGAGGGGGGGCCTGGTGGGAGGTGTTTTGGTCATGACGGCAGATTCCTCATGGCTTGATGGTGTCTTGGTGACCGTGAGTTCTCGTGATATCTGGTCATTTAAAACTGTGTGACACTTCCCCTTCCCCCTTATACTTAGGTGGGGAGTTATGCTCTACTTCTGTATCCACATAAATTATTTGAAATTCTCCTGCATGGGAGATTTTTCTCTTTTGTCTTCCTTATTTATTCAATTATTTATTTATAACAGCATGTATTCATAAATATTTATTTTATACTCTGGGTTATAATCTAATACTACTTTATTTATTTTGTTGCTGGAATTATTCCAGCTTTGACCATTAGGGGTTTTTTAAGTCGGATCCTTTGACCTTTTTGAATATCTTCAACATTATGGGTTTATTTATTTATTTATTTGGGGGCATTATTTTTTACTTTCTGGCACTATAAAATACTTCAGGTTTACCTTGTATGTTTCCTTTTCCAATCCTAGAATGGGACATTTCTCCAAGAGGACCTAATTACTTTTCCTAGAAAATGGTATTAGAAACCAAGATCTGAGCACTAGATGTGTTTGTCGCTAACAGAACATTGTTGCATCTAGGGCCTCTCAGCTGGCAGAGCAAGCAATAGATGTGTACGTACCAACTCATATATACATATATCTCTTAATATTTGTATATGTAACATTGGTATCCATATTAAGCAAAGCATGAGTTCAGATGGATGTTTTCAGCTCTAATATATTACACAAATTATTCTAGCTGATTCTTTTTCTTATATGTAAACTCACATTCCAAGAGTGAGAATCCTGGCTCATAGCATCCCACATCCATTTACTTGATTGTTCATTTCCAATATACATGTATCATGACATTGAAATTGTTAACTGGTGCCCTCATGAGAATAACTTTATCAACTAGAGTGCAGTGCTTGTGTATAGTTTCTTTTACCTTTAGTCTTACAGACTCCAGGCTGGGCATGGTGGCTCACCCCTGTAATCCCAGCACTGTAGGAGGCCGAAGTGGGCAGATCATGAGGTCAGGAGTTCGAGATCAGCCTGGCCAATATGGTGAAACCCCATCTCTACTAAAAAATACAAAAATTAGCTGAGTGTGGTGGTGCATTCCTGTAATCCCAGCTACTTGGGAGGCTGAGGCAGGAGAATCGCTGGAACCAGGAGGCGGAGGTTGCAGTGAGCTGAGATCACGCCACTGCACTCCAACCTGGGCGACAGAGTGAGATTCCATCTCGAAAAATAAAAAGGTCTTACAAACTCCATACATTTCCAATATAATTTTGGTCAGTATCCCACCCCTTCTTTCAGTGAGGTTGTTTCACACATTTATTATAGATTGTTTTGTCACATTCCACATTCATTCTGGGGTCCCTCAATCTTATAATTGTTTTTGAAGATTTCATTAACATCCTTTTTGAAAACGTCTACTGACTTTCTTTCCTCCCTGCTATCAAATTTTATTTTCCAAGAGTTATTTTGCTCTCTGAATGTATTATATTTTATACCATCTTATTCTTTTTTCATAAATGCTACTTAGCTGTTAGCAATCTGTACAAATGAAAATCCTCTCTCTGGGGATATTAACGAGAATTTTTGTGAAGGCTTCTCTCTGTTTAGTCATTTTTCTCTAAGTATTTATTTCTCTAAGTATTTTTATTTATTTGATTTCTCTAAGTTTTTTCTTGCCTATATGTTCCACATTAGAAATTTTCCTCAGATTCTGGTAATCTTTGTCTGACTGTCCATGATTCAGGGTGCTGGAATCCAATTTCTGATTGGAATCTTTGAGGGTATGAATGGGTCGTGTTAAAGCTGAGTTTCCTTGTAGGACAATTTGGCTGGGCGACTCTTGGGGGAACTCCAAATATTACATTAAGTCTTTCCACTTCTGCTGATTCTCTAGAGAGATATCTTCTAATCTTATGTCTGAAGAGTAGGGCCTATCTGCTAGGAATCTGGTAGCCCACACGTTTTCAGGCTGGCATTCACACCCTCAATTATGATATGGCTTCCCTCTCAGTTGAGTCTCTGTTTAAACTTTCTAGACTTATGCCATTGTGTTGAAAGGGAATTGACTCAGTGACATGAATAGAATCTAGGGAGCAGGATACAATTGTTTTTTAGTTTTATTTTATTTATTACTTTATTTTTATATAGAGCTGGGATCTTGCTATGTTGCCCAGGCTGATCTCAAACTTATGAGCCTAAGCAACCTCCTGCTTCAGCCTCCCAAAGCACTGGAATTTACGGTGTGAGCCACCATTCCCAGCTTCCAATCGCTTTTTTAAAAATCTTCCAGTCAATTTTTCTTATTTTGGCTCCCTATCCCCCTTAATCTCCTGTTCCAGAGGTATCTGAAACTGCTGATTTCTGAGACTTTTGGCAATTTTGAAGTGAAGATTAGATCAGTTTTCAGCTTTCCTCATTTCTTTCTTGGGTCTGCAAGGCTCTTTAGTTAACACTCATATGACTGCTTTCCTGACTTCCCAAATTTTGTGCTGTTAGATTATCTTCATTTCTTTTTGGGTATATATCTATATCTATCTGTCTATCTGTCCCTTTACAGTGATTTTATAGAGGTTTCTCATGGGAGCAAAGCTAGATTCTTCCATTGAACTCACTGTCCATCTTTTTCCAAATCTTATTTATAAATTTTTATCTCTTTGATATAATTTTAATGACTTTGGGAGGAAGAAGACATATTATATATATATATGTAGCTGGTATACAGACATATATATTTATATGCCAGATCTAGGATGTCATATTATTCATTTTCACAGTCTTTTTTTTTTTTTTTTTTTGAGATGGAGTCTTGCTCTGTTGCCCAGTCTGGAGTGCAGTGGCATGATCTAGGCTCACTGCAAACTCTGCCTCCCGAATTCAAGCAATTCTGCCTCAGCCTCCTGAGCAGCTGGGACTACAGGTGCATGTCACCATGCCCAACTAATTTTTATATTTTAGTAGAGACTGAGTTTTACCATATTGGTTAGACTGGTCTCAAACTCCTGACCTCAGGTGATCCATCCACCTCAGTCTCTCAAAGTGCTGGGATTATAGGCATGAGCCACCATGCCCGGATCATTTTCAAAGTCTTAAAATGCATTCTGGATACCAACAACTTAATAAATATTAGTGAAAATATAGAGAAATCAGAAAATCTTCATTGTGTTGTGCCTTAAGGGTGATTGAACACTCATAGTATACCAAAGATATTATGCACCATACCCAAATGTAACTGTCTCTTTGGTGACTTTCCGCCTTTCCAACTAAATTAAGAACATAGAGAATCTTTATAAAAAGTGCCTTTGTTTTCACTTCTAAATAAGCCTCCAGGGAAGCGCAGCCAGATGCATTTATTATGACATGTAAATCAGCAATATTAAAATTGGTGTTAGCTGTTACCACTTGAAGTATTAGAAGAGCGGGGTTCAGCTGGGGTCCCTGCTTGTGCCAGTATGGTTCTGTTTTAACAGATGAAGATGTTAATAATTAACTTCATCAATGAGTACACATTCGTGCAGCATTGGTCCTCCATTCTAAATGCATTTGGCTAATGTTGATTATGAGGCTGAATGTTCTTAGATAAATGCTTTTGCTTTGGTATGTGATGAGTTAAACAGGATTAAAATTGCCTACTTGCCTCTTATAAAATGTAGCTTTCTACGTTATTTAAATATAATTTGTTCATGTGGTAACATAATGCTAGATGAAAAACTAGGTTTCATTTCTGGGCTCTATTACTTCCAAAGTATAAGACTCTTGTCTAATCCTCTTAGCTTCTCCAATGCTCTAACTCCTCATTTATATAACTGAGTTGCTATCACTCACACTAGCTCACTAACAGTGGAGATAATATCTACCTGTGTTGAAGTCAGGATAAAGCGAATTTATGAAGAATAAATCCTGTTAGGCACCTTCCTTTTTTAGTTTGTAAAGTATTATGCAAATATAAAGGAATATTATTTTGAAATAATTTTTAACACTATATTAAGGCAGGACATATTGGACTAAAAGGTCTACTGTTGACAATCTATTAAAAAAAAAAAGCAGAAGTAGCGACTCCTGAGTCCTTTGCCTCTTGAGTAGTTTGTGGATTATGAACAATGCTCTGATTAGATCTTATGGATGTACTGGTTCTACTTCCAAATATTCTGGCTTTTTTTTGCTTTCTACTGAAGAATAGGAAATAGTTGAGATCTAGACATAATATAGGTGCTAATCTTCCAAAGCTCTCTATTTTACTTGGCTTCTTTCTTGACTCTGAAGTTAAATGTAAGTTTCAGGATCTCACTATTCATCTTATTAAATTATTTTGTAAACAATACAGTCAAGTTTAGGAGGTTCATCTACATTTGTCTGTCTAAACATTCAAACCGCTCCATGGTGCCGGCATCTTTTCTTATAGACTTCTCTATAATGCCAAGGGCTCTTGGTCATCCTAGCAAAATGCCATTCATTGCTTTGTAGAAGACAACCTGAATCTGTGCTTTGGTTGTTTGTTCTGGGCCTGGATTCCTGACATTGAAAAGGTTTAACACATACCATCAGTGGCAGTCAATTGGAAGACAGACAGACACAAAGCCATTCTCAAGGATTCTTCCTTTATTTCTGAAATACCTTTTGACTAGTGGAAAGGGGATTGATCCTTTCCTTTTGTTTCTTTTAGTATGCTCACAGTGATGTAGAAAAGGAAAGAGAGACCATTGCCTCCAGAGGGCTTTTTCTTTTCTTTTTCTTTTCTTCCACATGAAAGACTTCATTGTTCTGCCTCAAGTTTACTGCAAGCCCTGGGGAAAGTAGCAAAAGATCAAGAAAGAGAGAATGATTACTGGGGCACTTGCAGAGTGGCAGGCTCTTGCTACACAGAAATACAATAATCTGTGAAAATGGATCCCTGTTATATTTTAACAGTCTAATGGGGCTTGCTTTATCATTAGTGCCATTAGGACTGCTTGTACTGATTTAATCAGGAATGAAGGCTTTAAGCTGACTTTATATACCCACAATGCAACAGTTAGTTGGCAGCTGTGATTAGAGTTAATTAGTGTAAGTGGAAAATGCAGCACTTTTTTCACCTCTTTTCCTACCTGATCTCCTACCTACATTTTATTTCTGGAAGTTTCTCTCAAAGAAGTGTTTTTGCTCCCCACTCCCCTTCCTCATTTCTTAGTTCTGGGGAATAAAGATGCAAATAAACACGTGAAGTCAAATGAGACTATGCACTTGGATACTCAGTATTGGTTCTTGCATTTTTTTTTTGTTTTGATTTTTTTTCTTGGTTTTTGTTTTTGTATTCCTAAAGCATATGTAATCTGTGGTGCCTTTGTGGAGTTGTATGTTGACAATATTTCCCAAATTAGGAATTTCAACATATGAGATTGTGACTATAAATCTGCAAAGAGGCTTAGGAGAAAAAACAAGGTATGATAGAGCCAGGGCTGCTGGTGGTAGTGGTGGTGGTGGTGGTTGTGTAATGACCAGGAAAAGCTATTAGTTAATTAATTTGTTAGCGTGCTATTATGAAGAACAGTGAATTATTAATTTGAGTAAGACTGCATTGTCTTTTTTTTTTTTTTTTTTTGAGACAGAGTCTTGCTCTGTTGCCCAGGCTGGAGTGCAATGGCATGATCTTGGCTCACTGTGACATCTGCCTCCTGGGTTCAAGCGATTCTCCTGCCTCAGCCTCCTGAGTAGCTGGGATTACAGGCACCTGCCACCACACCCGGCTAAATTTTCTATTTTTAGTAGAGACAGGGTTTCACCATTTTGGCCAGGCTGGTCTCGAACTCCCAACCTCAGGTGATCCACCCGCTTCTGCCTCCCAAAGTGCTGGGATTATAAGCGTGAGCTACCGCGCATGGCTACTTTAAGACTCTGTAATCACACACATGATAAAAATCCAAATTGAATGGTAAAAGTCTAGAGCTGTTTTGTGGGGATTTGACATGACCCTCATTTACTGGTGAGAGGCTGTGCTGGATTCATAGATTTGGGAACCCCTAGCAAGAGCTAGCAAAAATTCTGAGAGGGAATGAAGTCATGTAGAATAGGTGATGAGGAAGAACAATGGATCAGGTCTGGAACTCTGTGGGATCCCAATATTTAATGCTAAAATGAAGGAAAAATATATGTGAGGAAACAAAATAAAAAAGGTTTGAAAATAAACCAATGGAATATATGGCAGTTTTGGAGTAAATATTTAAAAGTTCACGTAGACCAATTACCCAAGTGATTCCCCAAGGCAGTACCAGTCTGATCCTCCTGGGGTGGGGTGAGGATTTCCAGCAAGAAGGGAGCAGTGATGCTCCTCCTCAGGGGATGTTAAGCACCCACCACTCCTCTTTGGTGGAAGTAATCATGACATGTAATGCTTAAAAGTAGTTCATTATTGGCCAGGAGCGGTGGCTCACGCCTGTAATCCCAGCACTTTGGGAGGCCGAGGTGGGCAATCACAAGGTCAATAGATCGAGACCATCCTGGCCAACATAGTGAAACCCCGTCTCTACTAAAAATACAAAAATTTGGTGGGTGTGGTTGGGCATGCCTGTAGTCCTAGCCACTAGGGAGGCTGAGGCAGGAGAATTGCTTGAACTTGGGAGGCGGAGGTTGCAGTGAGCCATGATCGCACTACTGCACTCCAGCCTGGTGACAGAGCTAGACTCCCTCTCAAAAAAAAAAAAAAAAGTAGTTCATTATTGTCAGAAGGCCCAAGTTGAAAGTGGAGTTAATGCTTGTACACATTACAGATGCCAAATTAATTTTTTAGTAGATATGTTTCCAGTAGAAAGAAAATAAATAAGAAAAATAAACCAATAGGAGAATATGGAGTCTGGTTCTAATTCTCCAGTTCCATTTTTAGACTTTTATTACATTATATTTTGACCCATTTTTATAAATATACAAGGGTACACATCACACAAGCCTTGTACTTTTTGCGAAGTAAATATTACAATTTCTGATCTATTTTTATGGTAGATATTTTTGATGGTGTTACATGAAATAGAGTAGTTACCAATGACCTTAGCCATCTTGGCAAAATATCTGGAAAAGTCAGCTGCAAGCTTGGTTTCTTGTTTATTTTTTCAGTCTTTATAGTATTTCAGTCATTTTTTTTCTCTCAAGCTATTTTCTAGTTTCTGACCAATGCCCAAATGTGAGTCCCTGTGAATTCAATGGGCCCTGTACATAGAAAAAAATTAGTTCTGAGTTTTCATTTTTTGGAAGAGACTTATATAAAGTTGACATTGAAATGAAAAACAAATTAGTCTCCTTTTTTTTGCATGAAAACTTCAAAGTAACACATTTCTAATTTTTTCATTTAGGTAATAAAAACGTTAGTCTCAGATGAGAGCAATTCTTTGCACTGCACTTGAAAACAGGTGAGGGAAAAGAGAAAATTAGGTCCTTCAAGTCACTTTACCCAATACTGGCAGAATGGAATTCGCCAGTATAGGAAGGAACATTGAACAGAGAGCATGAAATCTGTTCCTTTCCTTACTAATGAAGTAATCTTGGGAAGATATTCTAACTCTCGAGGTCTGCATTTTCTCATTTGTTAAATGATTGGGTTATACTAGCTATTTTTGTTATTGTTCACTCCAGTTCCTATGTCGTGCAATTCCAGATAAGATTCATTACTTGGCATCCAATAATCTATTCCATAGATGCTCAGTTAATCAACATCCATTTAACCAATCCTCTAGAGTAACCCATGCTCTCCATTCCCTCTGTAAAACTTGGACAATGCTTTTTGCAGAAAGCTAGCAGCCAGATGATTATTCTAGTACATTCATCCATTCCTTCCCCTATTGGTTGAGTTTTATGTTTACCAAGAGTCAGTTGAGTTTGTTCCCAAATCTGTTTATCTCAGTTATATTTATTATTGAAATTACATCATTTGTTAAATAATGTAAAGGCCAAAGTAATATAAGTGTGAGAAAAAAAATAGCTGTTTCTATGAGAAACTAATGCTTTGGATGAGTCTATAAGCATGTAATATAATCAGGTCTGAAGAAGACATCATAAAAAGCTAGAAATCTAATACTGATAAATATCTAGAGAAGTCTATTTTTATATTTCTTCACAGCTGACCTTAATTTCTTATTCCACTTTAAAGAAACTGAAACTGGAGATCAAAGATGACGCTTTTATGCGAGAAAGCAATAGAACTCCAATCAAACTGTAAGAAAATGTTCTACAACAAAAGATTGATGAATGAATGCAGAGAGAAATAATTGATGCCAAAATATATTATTCAGCTATACATGTATAATTTCTTAACTTTTCTCACTTTAACTTTTTTTTGGATTAACCAACTAACTACCAATCCTAATTGTATTTGATTGCAGGGAATTTAATTTGTCATATTGAAGTCAGGGCCAGGCTAACATTTCCTTCGTTCTTTTAATACAGTTTTAACAGGATAAACTATACTAATGAAGAGTGTGGAAAACAGTTTTTTAAAACCAGGCATTTAAGGTATAAATATTTCAAAGCTGATTGCATATTATAGGGTAGTAGTATCATTTTCTGGGTTTGAATTTTGCCTTCTGTTCTTACAAATTACTTTGTATCTTCAAGATATGGTTTCTAGCATTGAGACATTACCAGAGTAATACTACCCCTCTGAGTTAAGAGGATTAACTGTTAATATACATAAAGTACAGCACCTGGCATATTGTAGAAACTAAAAATAAGATATGATACTTATCTCTTAAAGTAGGTTTCAAGTGCTTCTATTTTCCAACCGATTTTTAATATAGTTGATGGGCTCTGGAATTTGCTGGATGAAAAAGAGTGAACTTTGTCCACCTTTTGAGGGTAGCTAATGCAAACTTGAGAGAACAACAGGATGGCTGGGACCATATAATTAGATTTCATGGTGGCCAGAGGTCAAAACTGAGCAGCAAGCAGAACCTTCAGTTAAGGGTCAGCGATCAAGCACGGGCAGAGATCAGTATTTTCAGTGGAGCTCCCAAGTGCCCCAGTGTGTAAAGCACTGTTGCTGAGGTCAATATGCTATGCAGCTGATTACTGCAGGCATGATCTACACTTGTTCTTCTATAGCTTACTGTCCACACAACAGCAAGATTGAGCTAATTAAAGCCTAAAGTAGCCATGTCACTCCTGTGCTCAAAACCATTTCACTCAGAGTAAAAGCCAAAGTTCTTACAGTGAATGGCCTATAGGGCTCTACAATGATCTGGGGCCCTGAGTTACTGCTCTGCTCTCATTTCTTATTATTCACTCTCCTCCAGCTGCACTAGTCTCCTTAATATTCTTTTTTTTTTTTTTTTTTGAGACAGAGTCTTGCTCTGTTGCCCAGGCTGAAGTGCAGTGGCACCCTCTCAGCTCACTGTAACCTCCGTCTCCCAGGTTCAAGTGATTCTCTTGCCTCAGCCTCCCATGTAGCTGGGATTACAGGTGCCTGCCACCATGCCCGACTAATTTTTTGTATTTTTAGTAGAGATGGGGTTTTACCATGTTGGCCAGGCTGGTCTCAAACTCCTGACCCTGCCCACCTCCACCTCCCAAGGCACTGGGATTATAGGTGTGAGCCACCTTGCCTGACTTTAATATTCTTTAAAAATAAGTCCTGGATCAAGCCTGTAATCCCAGCACTCTGGGAGGCTGAGGTGGGCAGATCACCTGAGGTCAGGTGTTTGAGACCAGCCTGGCCAACACAGTGAAACCCCATCTCTACTAAAAATACAAAAATTAGCCAAGTATGGTGGCACAAGCCTGTAATCTCAGCTACTTGGGAGGCTGAGATAGGAGAATCACTTGAACCCAGGAGGGAGGTTGCAGTGAGCCTAGATTGCGCCACTGCACTCCAGCCTGGATGACAGTGAGACGGTATATAGCTCTCTTTATGTAAAAATAATAAGAATAAGTATAAGTCCTGCACTCTCTGGTCCTGTGACCTTGGTTGTTCCTTTTGCCCGGAAGTCTCCGTTGCCCACGGCTGCTTGCCTGGCTTCTGCTCCCTCACCCTTTCAGGTCTTTGCTAAAATCTCACTTTCCCACGGAGGGCTACCTTGACCACGACTTACACTCCCACATTCTCCTATACTCTGCTCCTTTTTCTTTTTATATTGTATAGCTTATTTATTCATTGTGTTTATTTTTTCTTATCTGCCTTTCTTTCTCATTTCTATGAGGGCAGGGATCTTTATCCGTTTTGTTCACTTATGCATCCCAAGTACTTAGAACAGTACTTGGCACGTCATTAAATATTAATTGAATGAAGGAATGAACAAGTGAATGCATTTCAGGCCTGGCCTGAAAACAGCTCAAGATATTCTTTGCCAGGGGCTAAGCAAAACCATCAATCTCTGGGGATTTATTGAGAAGAGCAATGATCTTGTTAGACTGAAATGGCTCTCTGATTTCAATCACAGTTTGAAAATCTCCCTTTTCCCGAAGTCCCATTACTTTCTCAATTTTATAGCCTCAGATTCAGGTTTACTCAGGCAAAGAGAATCAGAGAACTGTGGATAAGGCCCAGATGACCCAGATAATAAACATATCTTTGCTTCAATTTTGTGACATATGGGCAAATAGCTATTAAGGAGTTTTCCCCCTTTCCTTCATTACTTGTCTCTAGTTTGGTTTAATGATTACCTAATGATTCAGCAGTTTATGACATTTCATTTTAACTCTTGCAGTTTCTGACCCTCTTATAGTGCATTCATTTTTGGTATTGAAGGTTTATTAATTTCCTCCCTTCCCCTTTTTACCTAATTGCAATTTAAATGATTCCAGTTTTCATAGAATGGAATATATAGTTCTCTTTACGTATAACATAATAATTATACAATAATATTAATTATTAAATCATTTAGATCTAATGAGCATGTACTATCTGCCAAGTTCTGATTTAGGAGCTTCAGACATATTTTCATTAATCTTCAGTTCTGCCTTACAGCAGAGATTTTGAACTCAGAAAATTTACTTTGTTCTTTTCAGCAAATATGTGTTCTTTTGGCTGACCCCATCAGAATCCCCAGAAGTGTTTGGTGACAGATCCCTGAATCCCAATCCCAGAAAACCTATAGACAATCAGCATTTTAACTTACTTCCAAAGTAAAGCCTATAGGCACTCAGTCTGAGAAACACTGGATAAGTATTGAGGTAGACTATAGAACACACTGACAAGGGAACGATACAATGTGCCAGTAGCACATTGTAGTCATTAGTAGGTGGCTTTTTACCTATTACAGTTGAAGTTAACTCTCTTTCTGAAAGCCATATTCTGCTTCTCCTGCCCCTGTAGTATTTGACATATATGTTATCACCTACAAAAACAAACAAGATTCATCTTGAAGTTTCCAGCCAGAAGATATTGGTCAAGGAGACTTTTGTTCTTTCACAGGCCACGTTATGTCTTTAAGATATTCCTTTGACTCTATGTCAAATTAATTTTGTAGGGAATAAAGGACTAGGCCGGGGACAGAGGCTCATTCCTGTAATCCCAGCACTTTGGGAGGCCAAGGCAGGTGGATCACCTGAGGTCAGGAGCTCAGGACCAGCCTGACCAACATGGAGAAACCCCATCTCTACTAAAAATACAAAATTTGCTGGGTGTGGTGGCACATGCTTGTAATCCCAGCTACTCGGGAGGCTGAGGGAGGAGAATTGCTTGAACTCGGGAGGCAGAGGTTGCAGTGAGCTGAGAACATGTCATTGTACTCCAGCCTGGGCAACAAGAGTGAAACTCTGTCTCAAAAAAGAAAAAGAAAAAGAAATAAGGAATTAACTCATTTGGTCAGTGCATCTGGGGACAGAAGGTAAAGTGAGTATCTGAAAAAGTAAAGTAAAGTATAAAAATATGCATCAAGAAACAGACTAGCTTTTCCGAATTTTCTTACTTATTCAAATAAAAGAAAACAGTATGACTCAAAAGTCAGGTAAGTAAAATTTCATAGACCCATATCACCATAGTCAAATCAGATCGAGAAAGTAAACCAATTGTCTAGATGAGGAATCGGCAAACTCTGGGTCACAAGTCAAATCCTTCTGACTACCTATTTTCATAAATAAAGTTTTATTGAAACACAGCCATGCACATTATCTATGGAATGAATGAATGATGATATTTCTTGGTTGGACTCTCCACAGAAGAAATTAATTCAGAATCCAAAGTCATGGGAAATGTTAAGCAATTGTTAACCTGTAACCCCACCCCCAGAACTACTCCATGGGCCATAAAACACGCATTCACCTACTCTGCAGGGAGAAAGAAGACAGGCTTTTTATGGAGAGACGTTCATTTCAAGTGCAGGACATGCTCACCAGGGTGTGAAGAAGACCATTCATTGATGTGTGGAGAAAGATATTATAATTTATGGTTTTACATTAATATGTAGAGAGAAGAAATTAAGCTTTACTAGTATTTAATACACAGATTGGCAGTAGTCTGTGAACCCAACCCCAAATAATTGGCCATAGAGTTCTCTCTTGCTTGATTTCATTGTGTTAACACGTACTGAAGTTTGCATATACCTGGCTAAGTGGATTTAGGGATTTCATTACTGACTTCACAAAACAGACAAATAGATGTAAAAGATTCCTGCAAAAGTGTCTAAGATTGAAGATAATAATTAATGCACTGCTTGATAATGGAAAAAAGTGGCAGAGTTGAAAGTTCCCTTAATCCTATGAAACTACTTATTCAGCAGCCAAAGAAGAGGTAAAAGATGAATTTACACATTCTAATGAATTTTGAAATGATCAAGAGAATTATGAAATACGGATTTACTACCTCTATCATTGTAGACCTCACCCTAGTTGAATACTGTGTCAACTTTAAACAAAAACTTTTGCATAATTGGAGGATTACATTAAAAAATAAGTACCATGATTTAGTAGGCAAGATAATGAGGTCCTTTTTTTTTTTTATCACATCCTTGTATCATTATGAATTAACTATTTTGTTATGAGAATCATTAACATTAAATCCAGAAATAATAAACATAATGCCAGACTGAATCACAAAGATTTTAAAACGTAAGTATATTAAATCACATTGTTTACACATTTTAGTAGTCTTAATGATTTTTAAAAGTGAAAACAGAAAGATGTCTTTGTAAATTAATAAGATAGAAGTAAAACAAACCACTAGGCTATCTTGATTTCATCCTTTAAAAATGTCTATTTTGGAACAGAAAACCAAATGCCACATGTTCTCACTTATAAATGGGAGCTAAATGATAACAACCTATGAACACAAAGAAGGAAACAACAGACACTGGGGTCTACTTGAGAGGGAGGGTGGGAGGAAGGAGAGGAGCAGAAAAGACAACTACTGGGTACTGGACTTAATATCTGGGTGATGAAATAATGTGTACAATAAACCCCCATGACAAGTGTTTATATATGTAATAAGCCTTTATATGTATCCTCAAACCTGAAATAAAAATTTAAAAATTGTCTATTTGTATATTTTTATCTATATTATATGCTAGTATAATAGTACATGCATATACTATCATATAATAGTACACACATGTATATACTATGTACATATATACACACACGTACTATACATAGTATATACATGTGTGTACTATTATATGATAGTATATATATATGTGTGTATATACACACAAACTGAAAGTGTATGCTTAAATTTTGTTTTACTTATAGGTGGATAGGTCAAAAAATTTAGAAGCCGCTGATTTAGACAATGATATATGTTTGCAACCTTCCTACTGGGATATCTTGGATTTATTGCTGCCTGACCTTTCCTTTGACTGAACTCCCCTTGACCTGCTGAAGGCCTGGGCAGAGTGACACAAATCACCATTACTCCTCTACATGCACCTCTGTAGCCGTGCATATTTCATATTGGCACATGCTTACTTGTATATTTACATTTTCCACATTCATATTGTTTATCCTTATTTCTGGCTATTTAAATACTAGAGCTATTATTGATTAAATTTGCTTTGTGTAGTACCTTCCATAGCCATCTAGCTAACTAACACCCTTGCTACTGTCTATTTGCTTTTGTTCTGGGGAAATCATTGTATGATTACAGATTTCACTGATTTTTATTGATTCTTACATATATAATGGGTGCACTTTACAGATGCTGGGTATGTTTGGGGATGGCACAGTTTTCCTGGTGTCAAGGGAGGATTGATTTTAATGATATTGACTTTGTTTACTTTATGTCAGAGCAAGAAGTGAATTCTTTTAAGAAAAAATTCTATTCTGCCCCAACCATGTAAATGTATTTGGTATTTGTTGAGCTGCAAAGAGGCAACTTTCATACTACAAGTTGTGCTAAATCAGATGCCTTCTCTATGTCTTTTCTGGCCAAAAGAGATACATAGTTTCACATCTCAAAGGTCACCTCCCTTCAAGATTTTTCCTGTCTGGAAACAACCATAGTCTCTAACAGGACCATTGGCATTGGCCAAAGCTCTCTTCAATTCTTCTTCATTATGTCATAGGATTTCTTCATTAGATCAAGTTCATATCTGATTCTAGTAGTTCTCTTTTTTCTCTGTCAATTTCAGCATATGCAGAAGTTATGCCTTTTGTATTTGTCCATCGAGAAAACCTCAGAGGTTGATGTCTGCTACTAGACTGGCCAGAAAGTCTGGTCTCTCACTAGCTTCCTCCTTGCATTCAGGAAGCCAATCTCAAGTGCAAACCTCACAGCTTATCCGGAGTTCGGCAGATGTCAAAATGCCTCCATTCCCTCCCAGTCCAACCCTTATCCCCAGCAGCAATCTGGTGCCAGTTTTAATTAAAATTCATGAAAACAGACTGGCACTTCAGACATGGATGGAAACAATTTGCAGGGGAGGCAAAAAATAGCAGGGGTATACTTCTCTTGTTTACTCTCTATCGTCCCGTAAGGATTTCATTTTTGAGTGAAACCAGTTTGAATTGGACATATGCTCAGTTTGAATAATTTAGGGAGGAATTCACAATAACTGCCTCTGATGTGGACTGAGCTCTGTTCTCATGACTAAAGAGGTTTATTTCTTCTTTAAGAAAAAGTTTAATTATGACACCTTCATATTGAAAATCAATAGCTTGGGGGAATTGAGAATGAAAAAATAGAGGAAAATTAACTTTTTGAGATGTACAAGACTTGAAACAGTTTTATAAATGAGAAATCATTCACTGGTATTGTAGTAAAGTGTTTTTGCATAAGGATGAAGAAGACGTGAGTCTTACATGTGTGTGACTAGTATAAAGTGTATGACACTCATACTAGCCAGTAAATCCCAGACAGGAAAAAGCAGCTACACACCCACATTTTCTATTTATATTTCTTTTACCTAAAGCAGTCATTTGTTTATACTTACAATGTGCCAGGCATGTATTGGGCCTTTTATGTGAATCATCTTAGCAGTTCTTAATATATTTTTTCACTGTTAGAAGTATGCTACATTCTCATTAGAAGTAGCAGCTCCTAAACATTGGTGTAGTGACCCATCCTTCTTGGTTTGGAGGAAGGAGTTTGGCGGGAAACATGAGAGTCCCTGGGTTGGATAATCTAGAATTTAAACCTAAACCTGGCTTCAGAGCCTATGTTCTAAGCCACTATACTCTAATAGCTCCCAGCTTTCTCATCTTTCACTGCCCAAAGTATCTACCAGGAATATTCAATGAATATGGGTTGAGTTAAATTGTGACTGTTTAGCAGTCATAATAAAAAAAAGGGTAGAATGACCGTCTGGGAAGTGAGGAGCGCCTCTGCCCAGCCACCCACCGTCTGGGAAGTGAGGAGCGCCTCTGCCCGGCCGCCCCGTCCAGGAAGAAGTGAGGAGCACCTCTGCCCGGCTGCCCTGTCAGGGAAGAAGGGAGGAGCCCCTCTGCCCGGCCGCCCCGTCCGGGAAGAAGTGAGGGGCCCCTCTGCCCGGCCGCCCCGTCTGGGAAGTGAGGAGCGCCTCTGCCCAGCCGCCCCGTCCGGGAAGAAGTGAGGAGCGCCTCTGCCCGGCCGCCCCGTCTGGGAAGTGAGGAACGCCTCTGCCCGGCCGCCCCGTCCGGGAAGAAGTGAGGAGCGCCTCTGCCCGGCCGCCCCGTCCGGGAAGAAGTGAGGAGCGCCTCTGCCCGGCCGCCCCGTCCGGGAAGAAGTGAGGAGCGCCTCTGCCCGGCCGCCCCGTCTGGGAAGTGAGGAGCGCCTCTGCCCAGGCACCCATCGTCTGGGAAGTGAGGAGCGCCTCTGCCCGGCCGCCCCGTCTGGGAAGTGAGGAGCGCCTCTGCCCGGTCACCCCGTCTGGGAAGAAGTGAGGAGCGCCTCTGCCCGGCCGCCCTGTCTGGGATGAAGTGAGGAGCGCCTCTGCCCGGCTGCCCCATCTGGGAAGTGAGGAGCGCCTCTGCCCGGGCGCCCCGTCCGGGAAGAAATGAGGAGCGCCTCTGCCCGGCCGCCCCTCCGGGAAGAAGTGAGGAGCGCCTCTGCCCGGCCGCCCCGTCTGGGAAGAGGTGAGGGGTACCTCTGCCCGGCCACCCCGTCTGGGAAGTGACGAGCACCTCTGCCCGGCCACCCATCGTCTGGGAAGTGAGGAGCGCCTCTGCCCGGCCGCCCCGTCTGGGAAGTGAGGAGCGCCTCTGCCTGGCCACCTATCGTCTGGGAGGTGAGGAGCGCCTCTGCCCGGCCGCCCCGTCCGGGAGGAAGTGAGGAGCGCCTCTGCCCGGCCGCCCCGTCTGGGAGGAAGTGAAGAGCGCCTCTGCCCGGCCGCCCTGTCCGGGAGGAAGTGAGGAGTGCCTCTGCCCGGGCGCCCGTCCGGGAGGAAGTGAGGAGCGCCTCTGCCCAGCCGCCCCGTCTGGGAAGTGAGGAGCGCCTCTGCCCGGCCGCCCCGTCTGGGAAGTGAGGAGCGCCTCGCCCGGCCGCCCCGTCTGGGAAGTGAGGAGGCCTCTGCCCGGCCGTCCCGTCTGGGAAGTGAGGAGCGCCTCTGCCCGGCCACCCACCATCTGGAAGTGAGGAGCGCCTCTGCCCGGCCACCCACCGTCTGGGAAGTGAGGAGCGCCTCTGCCCGGCCACCCACGTCTGGGAAGTGAGGAGCGCCTCTGCCCGCACCCACCTCTGGGAAGTGAGGAGCGCCTCTGCCCGGCCGCCCCGTCTGGGAAGTGAGGAGCGCCTCTGCCCGGCCACCCACGTCTGGGAAGTGAGGAGCGCCTCTGCCCGGCCACCCATCGTCTGGGAAGTGAGGAGCCCTCTGCCCGCCGCCCCGTCTGGGAAGTGAGGAGCGCCTCTGCCCGGCCACCCACCTCTGGGAAGTGAGGAGCGCCTCTGCCCGGCCACCCCGTCTGGGAAGTGAGGAGCGCCTCTGCCCGGCTGCCCCATCTGTGAAATGAGGAGCGCCTCTGCCCGCCCCCCGTCCCCCCCCCCCCCGTCCGGGAAGTGAGGAGCGCCTCTGCCCGGCCGCCCCCGTCTGGGAAGTGAGGAGCGCCTCTGCCCCCCCCCCGGGGAGCCCCCCCCCCCCCCCCCCCCCCCCCCCCCCCCCCCCCCCCCCGTCTGGGAAGTGAGGAGCGCCTCTGCCCGGCCCCCCGTCTGGATGAGAGCGCCTCTGCCCGGCCCCCCGTCTGGGAAGTGAGGAGCCTCTGCCGGCCCCGTCTGGGAAGTGAGAGCGCCTCTGCCCGGCCACCCCGTCTGGGAAGTGAGGAGCGCCTCTGCCCGGCCCCCCGTCTGGGAAGTGAGGAGCGCCTCTGCCGGCCCCCGTCTGGGAGTGAGAGCGCCTCTGCCCGCCGCCCCGTCCGGGGAAGTGAGGAGCGCCTCTGCCCGGCCGCCCCTCTGGGAAGTGAGGAGCGCCTCTGCCCGCCGCCCGTCCGGGGAAGTGAGGAGGCCTCTGCCGGCCGCCCTCGGGGAAGTGAGGAGCGCCTCTGCCCGGCCGCCCCGTCGGGAAGTGAGGAGCGCCTCTGCCCGGCCGCCCCGTCTGGGAAGTGAGGAGCGCCTCTGCCCGGCCGCCCCGTCTGGGAAGTGAGGAGCGCCTCTGCCCGGCCGCCCCGTCTGGGAAGTGAGGAGCGCCTTGCCGGCCGCCCGTCTGGGAAGTGAGGAGGCCTCTGCCGGCCACCCACCGTCTGGGAAGTGAGGAGCGCCTCTGCCCGGCCACCACCGTCTGGGAAGTGAGGAGCGCCTCTGCCCGCCCCCACCGTCTGGGAAGTGAGGAGCGCCTCTGCCCGGCCACCCACCGTCTGGGAAGTGAGGAGCGCCTCTGCCCGGCCCCCACCGTCTGGGAAGTGAGGAGCGCCTCTGCCCGCCCCCCGTCTGGGAAGTGAGGAGCGCCTCTGCCCGGCCCCCCGTCTGGAAGTGAGGAGCGCCTCTGCCCGGCCCCCGTCTGGGTGGGGGCTGCCGGCCGGGGAAGTGAGGAGCGCCTCTGCCCGGCCGCCCCGTGTCTGGGAAGAAGTGAGGAGCGCCTCTGCCCGGCCGCTCCGTCTGGGAGGTCTACCATGGAGGCCAGAAGCAATGTGGGGGCTGGACGTGGTGGCTCACACCTGTGGTCCCGGCACTCTGGGGGGCGAGGCGGGTTGATCACTTCGGGCTAGGAGTTCGAGACCAGTCTGGCCAACTTGGCGAAACATGAAAAATACAACAGACAAACCAACCAACCAACTCAGTGACAACAACAACAACAACAAAAAAAAAAAAAAAAAAAAGAAGTGTACAAAAAATAGAAAATGTATATGCAAAGTAGGAAAATCTTGAAAACAAAAATATAAATCAAAAATAGACATGCTTTGTAACCTAAAGATAACTGCTGATCACATCAAAAAAAAAAAAAAAAAAAAGGGTAGAATGAATGGGTTCCAGGAATGTGATAGACCCACAAGTATTTCCTATCAGATCCCTTTCTCTACCTACAAATGTTTGATTCTTCTGTTTTGCTCAAGAGACCCAGCACTGCGGATCTGGCTGGTTAACTCTGTGGGAGGTGGGGGCAGGTACATGAAATTGGGAAGAAATAGAAGAACTAAAGGCAATGAATGGGTTGCTGCCTTGAGTAAGAAATTCCAGTCCCAGGGCCGGGCATGGTGGCTCACGCTTGTAATCCCAGCACTTTGGGAGGCCGAGGCGGGCAGATCACGAGGTCAGGAGATCGAGACCACGGTGAAACCCCGTCTCTACTAAAAATACAAAAAAAAAAAATTAGCCGGGCATGGTGGCGGGTGCCTGTAGTCCCAGCTACTCGGAGAGGCTGAGGCAGGAGAATGGCGTGAACCCAGGAGGCAGAGCTTGCAGTGAGCCGAGATCGCGTCACTGCACTCCAGCCTGGGTGACAGAGCGAGACTCCGTCTCAAAAAAAAAAAAAAAAAAAAAAAAAAAAAAAAGACATTCCAGTCCCAGCTGAAACTCTTACCTTAATGTGGCACTTGAAATAAATGGGGTCAAGACAGTTTTGAAGAGCTAGGAAAGATGAGATTGAGATGGTGCCTGTCTGAATAAGGGGAAGGGGAATTCATAGATATGCTTCTGGTAGAGACTTGCATTGGCTGGTGGTGTCTTCACTGAAAGACTGGATATGAAAGAAAGAGCAAACTCTTTCCCATGCAACAGGATTCAAGTCAAATGTTACCTCTTTTAGGAAGCTCCTGCCTGGGTTAGGCCTTCACTCTGCTGTGTTGCCACAGCTCACTGTTAATGTCTCAAATGCAGAATTTAACTGACTTCATTATGTTAAGTACCTACTCCAGGGTAGGTGGGCCCCAGTAGTTTGTCTGTTTCTCTTTATTAGATGCTGAATGAATAAATAATTAATGAAAAAAATGCCTAAATATTTGTGAAACCCCAATTATGAACATTATGGTTTATATAATAAGTACGTGTGCTTAGCATGTTAGAAGCCAAAAAAGAAAAAAAATAGGAGGGGACCAACTATATAACAAGTAGGAGGTGTTTTGCACTCTGTGATGAACAGCATGGCATATTTCTTACTTTCAGATTAAAATGGAAATGGCTCTAGGCTCTACCTGCAGAATTCAGGAGATTCCATGATCACACTCCTGACCTCCCACTCCTTTGCCTGGGTTATTTGGATTCCTAGGGGCTTGTGCACCCACACATACTGTGCCAGGTTCCATTCTCAAGTGACTAGGGGCCCTGGTGAATCCCTGCTCACTGCTGCTTTCACTGTCTGGGATCTGCTGGGGTCACAAATTTTCTATTGTACCTCTGGCCCTGTGGCATCAGGGATTAGCAACATGTCAACTTATACAGTTTGCTGCTGAGTAGCATGGACTTTGAAGGAGAGTGGCATAAAAGCATAATACAACTTGCTCTCTGACAGTTCAGAACCCTCTGCACAGCCATGCCCTTCTATTGTCATTCACCAAACCAAAGCACGTCCAGGCATCTCCCTGTCTCAGAAAGAACAATCACTATTCCTTTTTTGAATTCTAGAATTTCCTCAAGGTCTGGGTTTCTTTCCTTCTTCATCCTTCTAAAATAGAAATGGTACTCTCTGTTCTTTCTTCCCACAGTGAAACTTAAAGGGCCATTAGAAGGGCTTGGGCTTTAGAAACACAAGACTCGGTCCACTGCCCTTTCTTGGGGTTGGGGGTAGAATAGCTTTTATTCCTTTTTAACAAGTTATCCACTCCATGGATAGGAGACTTTAATTTTTTTAATTTTTTTTTTTTTTTTTTTTTTTTTTGAGACGGAGTCTTGCTCTGTTGCCCAGGCTGGAATGCAGTGGTGCGATCTCGGCTCACTGCAAGCTCCACCTCCCGGGTTCATGCCGTTCTCCTGCCTCAGCCTCTCCGAGTAGCTGGGACTACAGGCGCCTGCCACCACGCCTGGTTAATTTTTTGTATTTTTTAGTAGAGACGGGGTTTCACCGTGGTCTCGATCTCCTGACCTCGTGATCCGCTCGCCTCGGCCTCCCAAAGTGCTGGGATTACAAGCGTGAGCCACCGCGCCCGGCCAGGAGACTTTTTAATATATAGTAAAAATTCCAGTACAAGTTAAATTATCACTTGCAGGTCACTCTGCTACATCAAAGATGCATAGAATAAGAATTTGTGCCATTGTTACTTGCTCTTTTGCAAAGCGTAGAGTTTCCTTTCTAGTTATGACCTAAACATAAAGAAAACCTATGTCATAATGTTTAACCTTTATAAATTTTTTTTAGCTCTTCTTAAAAAAAAATGTCCTGGTAGACAGTCCAGAGAGGAAACATTGCCAAGTTTGCTGCCAAGGGCTTCACAGAGAGAAAACTGAAGAAGCCAAACTCACAGGGCTTTACAGCCTCCTGATATCCTGTCACTGCGATGGTTTGGCAGTAATTCCTCAGGATCAGTGTGGAGGGGAGGGAGGTAGAGAAATCTCCCCATAGGGTTATACTTGGCTATGATTGCTCCTATCATTTTATGCCTGGAACTCAATAAGATTGTTTGTCATATTAACAGGCATAGCTCCTCATCAAAGCATATCCATAGTGCCGGAGAACCTAGGCCAGCTTATCTCACTTATACACTGTGTCCAGAACTCTCCTGGGAATTACTTAGGTAATTGTGGCGAGACCAGACTACTGACTCATTGATCCCTCTCTTACGATGGGTTGGTTCCTCCTTCAGAAGCATATCCTTGGGGCCGTTCCCTGTCCACTCATCTCAGTTGAGACCATTTAAAATGGTGAAACTCATTAGAGTTGGAGGTTGAGCATTTTATTTTCCTAGAGACTCCTTGGTTTCTAGACAAATGTGTTCATTCCCTACTTAGCGTCCTTTGAGTTGAACACACAGAGATGATACGGGTGTGGGGTACATTGTCAAGCCACAAACATAACCTGCTCTGTAATAATACCCTCCTACATTGTTATCTTGCTTTGGCACGGTATGATTCAAGTCTTAATCTTAACACTAAAATTAAGTGGTTTCACTCTATTAAAGGCATCATCCTCAACTGAAACTCACTAAAGCATATATATGTCACGTGGACTAGCTGAACACAAAGCTCTTAATCTGAAGTTGACCTATTTAGTAAACCTATAGCTCAGAGTTTGACCTTATCACCTCAGAAAATCAGGGATAAAATCTGTCTTTACATTGTTTCAGGTACTTGGGTATCAGAGACATTATTTGTTTATCAAGACCTAACAAAACACTTTCTTATTTTTTAAAATTTCTGTGTGTGTGTGTGTGTGTGTGTGTGTATTTTACCTGTCACATTGTTCTTTTTTAAACCTTGCTTTGGAAGGAACCCAGTGTGAAACCATGGGTGTGGGCCTCCACATGCCAAAGCCTTAAGGAATTCACTTACAGTGTATTTAAGGCTCAGTTGAGGCTTCTGAATTCCACTCAGTACAGGTGGTAGTGTGTGTGGAGTACATGTGATCGGCACTGAACAGTAAGAGGTTCAGTCCTGGGTTAGGGAGGGAGAAAGAGAGAATATAAACAACCTAGAAACCTGTTTAGATCATGACAGGTGGCTGTTGATTAGGACAGGCACATAACTCACCTGGGTGCCTTAGTGGAAATGTCATGCCTTATTTTAGAAGGAAATTAGTCAGTGATAAGAGATACAACTGTAAGGAATAAATAACATTCTAATAACATATTTAAGTATGTCATTTACCAACAAGATCAGTTTTCAAATTTGCTTTTGACAAAGACTAAAATAAAAATAAAACATGATACTGAAATAATGGATCTGTGAACAGAGATTTGTTAAAAACACACAAAAACTGACGGGAGATTATGAGACATACTTTTCCCCCTACAATTCTATGAAATACTAGTTTTTTAAAAAGATAGTTTAAAAATAACTTGTCAAATTTGATCAAGTGCAGACAAATCTATAGAGAAGTAGACAGATCAGTTATGACCTGGGGCTGGGGATGGTAGCAAAGGATGACCATAAACTGACAAAGATATGTTTTTGAGGTGATGAACATGTTCTAAAACTGGATTGTGGGGCCAGGCACAGTGGCTCACACCTGTAATCCCAGCACTGTGGGAGGCCAAAGTGGGTGGATCACCTGAGGTCAGGAGTCTGAGACCAGCCTGGCCAACATGGCAAAATCTCGTCTCTGCTAAAAATACAAAAAATCAGCCAGGCATGGTGGCACACGCCTGTAATCCCAGCTATTTGGGAGGCTGAGGCAGGATAATCGCTTGAACCCAGGAGGCAGAGGTTGCAGTGAGCCAAGATCGAGCCACTGCACTCCAGCATGGGCGATAGAGGGAATCTCCATCTTAAAGAAAGAAAGAAAGAAGGAAAGAAAGTGGAAAGAAGGAAGGAAAGAAAGAAAGAAAGAAAGAAAGAAAGAAAGAAAGAAAGAAAGAAAGAAAGAGAGAAAGAAAGAAAGAATGGGGGTTGCTATGGATGGAGGGATGTGAGGAAGGAATGGAGAGTTATTTAATTGATATAGAGTTTCAATTTTGCAAGATGAATTGCCTTCTGGAGATGGATGTTGGTGATGTTTGTATGTACTTTATACCACTGAACTGTGCACTTAAAAATGGTTAAGATGGCAAATTTTGTATGTGCATTTTACCTCAATTAATAATTTTTTTAAGTTTTTAAAAAAATAACCAAGTGTGCTTGTCTGTTCTAGAAATGAAAACATTAATTTTATCTATTCTGATCTCTGGAATATATAAATCATCAATAAATAATTGTGGCTTACCTTGCCCCTGAGTCACATGGAGGTGGAGGCTCCCTTGCATTCAAGATTTGACTTCACCTGTAATCCACCGCCATGGCTGTGGATTGCTGGAGGTGTAATGGACGTTAATACTGCTTTACAAGAGGTGCTGAAAACCGCCCTCATCCATGGTGGCCTAGCATGTGGAATTCATGAAGCTGCCAAAGCCGTAGACAAGTGCCAAGCCCATCTTTGTCTGCTTACATCCAACTGTGGTGAGTCTATGCATGTCAAGGTGGTGGAGGCCCTTTGTGCTGAACAGCAAATGAATCCAATTAAGGTTGATGACAATAAGAAACTAGGGGAATGCCGGGTGCAGTGGCTCACGCCTGTAATCCCAGCATTTTGGGAGGCTGAGGCAGGCGGATCATGAGGTCAGGAGATTGAGACCATCCTGGCCAACATGGTGAAACCCTGTCTTTACTAAAATACAAAAAATCAGCCAGGTGTAGTCATGCATGCCTGTAGTGCCAGCTACTCAGGAAGCTGAGGCAGCAGAATCACTTGAACCCGGAAGGCAGAGGTTGCAGTGAACTGAGATTGTGCCACTGCACTGCGGCCTGGCAACAGAGCAAGATGCTGTCTCAAAAAAAAAAAAAAAAAGAAAAGAAAAGAAACTAGGGGAATGGGTAGGCCTCTGTAAAATTGACAGAGAGAGGAAGCCCCTTAAAGTGGTTGGTTGCAATTGTGTAGTAGTTAAGGACTATGGCAAGGAGTCTCAGTCAAGCATGTTATCAAAGAGTCCTTCAAATGCAAGAAATGAACACATAAAACTTTGGCTCTCACACATACACACACACAAATTGCTGTGGCTATAAATGCAGCCATAGTTGTGTTGATAAATTCTGATCTTGTCTTTGCTATTCCTTTGGGTAGTTCATCTGTTTTTATGGAAATAAAGCTTGCCTTTGTATGGATAATTTCACCTAGACCAATTTTACCAATTCTGGTCATGCAGTTCTGACTTCTTGCATGGTGGTTCCACTGGAACATTACCAAATTACCCCAGGCACATCATGGCTAAATGAAAACTCATGTTCTTTGTCTGTAACCAGTGTCTGCCTCTTGAATTTCTTGTGTCTTTTAGTGGTTATTGTCATTGTCTTAGTTATTATAGCTTAGATCCATGGGGTCATTTTGGATCCTGTCTATCTTGCAGTGACAATTATTGTTGGTTTTTTTTTTTTTTGCCTTCATTCTTTTCTATTCCCAAACATACTATACAACATTTGAGGTAAATTTAACTTTTAAAACATTCAAGCCCCCGGGAGGCTGAGGTTGCGGTGAGCCGAGATCATGTCGTTGCACTCCAGCCCAGGTGGCAGTTGGAGACTCCATCTCAAATAAATAAATAAATAAATAAATAAATATAAAAAAAAATTCAAGCCATCTACTAAGTTTTCCAAAGTAATCTCCTGCTATAATCAAGATCAATTATCTTCTTCTCCCAGTGTGGACTACTTAATGTCTGCATTTTTATTTTCCAGTGTTTTTTAACCACTTATTTCCAAAAATAATGGTCTTCTTCCTCTTTTCCACTTAATCTAATGATCTTTTCCCATCAAACTTCCTTCTCCAGAAACCCTTCCCAGGTTACTGCAGCCTGTAGCCATCTTAATCTTCTCTGAATGGCTGCCTTGACACTTACTATCTCCTTTGAGTCACACGATGGCCCTATCAACTCAGTGTCAGACAGGCATAACAAAAGCAGACCCAGGATGGTCAGAGTAGGGGATGGGGATGGATGAGGATGAGGGATGTGAAGATGGGGGTGTCAAATGATAGAAGTGTGTTGACAGGAGGCCAAGAGCTGAAAGGGGATTGTGGCCAAGGTTAGATAGTGAATTTGCTCAATAGGAGACACAAATGTGAATAAAAGGTGCATGAAAGTCAATCTTTGGGAAAGTCGGAAGAACAATGAGAATAAGTATTGAGTTAAACCAAAATATCCCAACTTCTGGTAAGGTTTCTAGTCACTGTGCCTTGACTAGTGCACAGTCCCAGGCCACAGGGCAGATTAGGAGACAGAATATAGGTGTGGTGTTTGACACATTGTTCCTAATCCCGGTTCTGCCACTTACTGTCTGTGTAATCTTGGGCAAATTACTTGAACTTTCTGAGTCCGTTGTTTTCATCTCTAGAATAAGGATAACAAAACCAAGATTATAAAGTCATCGTGATGATGAGATAAAATAAAATAATGTAGATAGGCCAGGCGCAGTGGCTCACGCCTATAATCCCAGCACTTTGGGAGGCTGAGGCAGGTGGATCACGAGGTCAGGAGATCGAGACTATCCTGGCTAACATGGTAAAACCCCATCTCTACTAAAAATACAAAAAAATTAGCTGGGCATGGTGGCGGGTGCCTGTAGTCCCAGCTACTTGGGAGGCTGAGGCAGGAGAATGGCATGAACTCGGGAGCCAGAAGTTGCAGTGAGTGGAGATTGCACCACTGCACTCCAGCCTGGGCGACAGAGCAAGACTCCATCTCAAAAAAAAAAAAATATAGATAGGTAGATAGATAGATAGATAGATAGATAGATAGATAGATAGACAGACAGATACAGATATAAAGTTCCTAGCAGATGCTCAGTAATGGTAGCTATCAAATTTTTACTTGGTCTGAGACTAATTACTCTGCAGCTATGAATTAAAACTGTCTTTCTTATGATGTAGAAAGAAAGTATCATTACTACATCACTGTGTAAATAAAGCTTAGTGTTCATGAATGTCAGCCCACAGCTTAAGTATGTAAGAAATACTGCCTTCCTTTCTCCCTTTTTTCCTTCCTACCTTCCCCTCTATTTTTTTCTTTCTATTTAATTTTGACTCCGATATAGACTGTTGGGAGTTCAATCTCAATGATTCTTGGGATTCCCTCACCTTCTTCAGTTTTACGCCAAGGGTGCAGAATGTTTTTTTTTTTTTTTTTTTTTTTTTTTTTTTTTTTTTTTTAGACGGAGTCTTACTCTGTTGCCCAGGCTGGAGTGCGGTGGCGCGATCTCGGCTCACTGCAAACTCCGCCTCCCAGGTTCACGCCATTCTCCTGCCTCGGCCTCCTGAGTAGCTGAGACTACAGGTGCCTGCCACCACGCCCGGCTATTTTGTTGTATTTGGGGTTTCACAGTGTTATCCAGGATGGTCTCGATCTCCTGACCTAGTGATCCACCTGCCTCAGCCTCCCAAAGTGCTGGGATTACAGGCGTGAGCCACCATGCCCGGCGGGTGCAGAATCTTTAACTGAGGCACTAGGCAAATCCTGCTACTCACGGGTCTCTGTCTACATCAAGTCCTGCTGAGATGCCTACCATGCCTAGAACTCCTTCCGACATTTTCCACAATTGGACACGAGGGATCTTTGGTCAATCTGGGAATACTAGGTCTAAGTCTAGTGTCTTAGGAAACCACATGGAAATAAGGAAGGAAGAAGGACAGAAGGAAGAAAGGGTGGAAGAAAGGAAGAAAGAAAAAAGCCATTGGCTCAGGGTCAACTGGGATTGTTTATTAGGCAATAGATTAACAGGTGAAGAAAGCCATGTAGTCTAGGTAGAAATGAAAACCTCTGGAGGAAAAAATAGAGTGGAAAAGAGCAGAAGGAAAAAGGCCATGGAAAAGCCTAAAGCCCAAACTATTGTAGAGATTTTTCATTTGCAATTTGCAAGTTTTCTTCTGGTAGAAGAGACATGCAATGTATAAAGGGTATTTCCAGTTGACTCAGAGAAAGAGAACTCATGGGTCATGTGAAGCAGGAAGAACATAATAAATGACTTCATGGTTTGGTCTTACTCTAACTTGATTACTTGATTTCATCTTGTTTCTTCATCTGTAAAATGTAAAAGTTCTAAACACAAACTCTTAAAAATATATTTGAATTCTAAAATTCTCTAAATCATGTGAATTGAGAAAGATAATTTTATAGAATGGGCTTTGCTATGGTTTTCAGAGTCACAACTATGAAAGAAAAATGAAGTCAGAGGCAAAATAATCTCTTCTTCTTCCCAGGTGCCATTCCTCTTTGACTGTATCTCTGTTACAGCAGGTATAACTTTCAGTTCTGATTTATGGCCTTTTACTGGCAAGTCTTATCTTCTTGTTTACTTCCAGTTTAAATTCTTTAAGGAACTAATTCAGCTACCCAGACCTATCTTCCTTCTCTTTTCCCTCCCTGCTCATACATATTCTCCTTGAACCTAGTAAGCACAAACAATTTTTTTATAAGCAAATGGAAATTATCAGCTTTAAAAACTCAATAATTTCCTCTGAAGGTTATTTATTGACTTCTCTTGGAAAGTTGTTTCTGTGGCTTACATCCTGACAAACTGAAACTGCTTTTGTCCTAACATATTTATTATTAAATTTTCACCACTGTGCTTAATGCTTTATAGTAATTTTCTCTTTTAATCTCACAACAACCCTGAAGAGCAGATCTGAATGCCATTTTGAAGATAGGAAAACAAAGGCCCAGAGAGGTTATAGGATTTGCTAAAGATCGTTCAGCTACTAAGGAGCAGAAGCAGGACATGATTTCAAGTCTTTCAGATTCCAAAGCCCACCTCCATATAGTAGAGGTGTGTTCTCAATTCTCTAAATACAGCTAATAGTAACTACTTCACAATTGGAAAGGCCAACCGATTTGTGGATATGCATAGAATAATAACAATGGTAAATTTGGAAACAAAACCACCTCTCCCCAAATCACTCTGAACAGAGTCTCTGATTTTTAGCAGCTATTTTGTGATATAACATATAGCATTGAAGTCTAGCCTTGAGTTTGTAATCATGGTGCTTACACAGGGTCATCAGGAGTTTGCAAACACAGCTACTCTGCTCTTAAGCAACAGAAGTTTTCAGTGAGAGAAAAAGGAAAACATTTTAAATATAAACATTTAGGAAAGCAACTGATGACCCATCCCATTAGAACAATTCAGACGGGAAATAATAGCCCTTTACTTTCAGCTTATTCTGAATAAGCAAGTATTTTCAGTGTGCATTCCATAATGATTCCCAATTCTCAGAACACTGAAAAACCTTTCAACAAACTCCAGAGGAAAATAAAGTCTGCTGTTTGTGAGACAGGGAACAAGATACCATCATTGCACAGTGACTGCCCAACTCTACAATAAACACATCAGGGAATATCTCTTGTATGTGTATGACACATTCTTAATCCACAATAAATATGTATTTGAACAGTAGATGTATTTTTCTTTCTAAAGAACAATTTTCTGTAGATATTTATGTCTGATTAAACATCAGAACAGAATCTACTTGCCTGTTCTCAGAAGTCCCTGTTTTACCTTAAGGATCCCTTTTTCATAACCTGGTTCAGTAACGGCTCTTTTGATTGAAAACTTCTTTTGGTTTGACAGTTTTTTTTAATGTATGACATAAAAGTTTTAATGTAATATATAATATGGATGCCAACTCACCTACTCTTTTCTCATTTATACTTTTTTTTTTTTTTTTTTCCAGTGGCACGATCTCAGCTCACTGCAACCTCTGCCTCCCAGGTTCAAGAGATTCTCCTGCTTCAGCCTCCCGAGTAGCTGGGATTACAGGCGCCCGTCATCAAGCTTGGTTAATTTTTGTATTATTAGTAGAGACGAGGGTTCATCATGTTGGCCAGGCTGGTCTCAAACTCTTGACCTCAGGTGATCCACCCACCTCGACCTCCCAAAGTGCTGGGATTACTGGCATAAGCCACCACACCTGGCCTATACCTTTAAAAAACAAATAAATAACTAGGCTGGCCAAGTGCAGTGGCTCATGTCTGTTATCCCAGCACTCTGGGGGCCAAGGCGGGTGGATCACGAGGTCAGGAGTTTGAGACCAGCCTGGCCAACATGGTGAAATCCCATCTCTACTAATAACACAAAAATTAGCTGGGCATGGTGGCGGGTGCCTATAATCCCAGCTACTCAGGAGGCTGAGGCAGGAGAATCTCTTGAACCCGGGAGGCAGAGGTTGCAGTGAGCTGGGATTGTGCCACTGCACTCCGGCCTGGGTGAAAAGAGCAAGACTCTGTCTCGAAACAAAAAAAAAAAAAAAAAAAACAAACTGGACTGGGTGTGGCGGTTTACACCTGTAATCCCAGCACTTCGGGAGGCTAAGGCAGGTGGATTGCTTGAGCTCAGCAGTTTGAGAGCAGCCTGGGCAATATAGCAAGAGCCTGTCTCTACTAAAATCAAAAACAAATTAGCTGGGTTTGGTGGCACATGCCTGTAGTTCCAGATACTTATGAGGCTGAGGCAGGAGGATCACTTGAGCCCGGGAGATTGTGGCTGCAGTGAGCTATGATGACACACCCTGGCAACTGTTTGCTGCTAACTGCTTATCTCACACAGGTGAGGAAAATGACCTCTCTGCATGTCATTTCTGGCTCTATTACTCAAACTCTCTGACTCTAGCAATTATGGAGAATAAACAAAATTTTGGATGAGAAAACATTAATTATTCACTTTTTGGTGAAATATGTTGATTTTTTGGTATTTGTATGATTTTTAGTCTTTACATAGAATTTTCTCTATTGGATTTTATGTTTTAGTAAATGAAAGAAAAATCCCATTTAAAAATGTGTGTCCTATATTCTTATTACCATGAGTTTCTACAAATTATAATAAAATCTTTTTACTGGAAAATATCTACAAAATAGCAAATTGATAAAGGAATGAGAGGAATATTTCAAGCTACTTCCAAGGATGATTGAAGTTTGAAAAATTCAACTCCCAGAATCCATCATTTTTGAGGCTGACGGTTGTTTGTGTGTGGGTGGGTATGCACACATGTGTGTGCTCACGTGTGTTTATGTGTGCAGAGATGATACTAAAAACCACAGATGACAAATTGGTGATTATTCTCACAGATGTGTTTTGACCTCCTAGCATAGCATTTTGCAAAATCAAATTTATTGCAAACATTTATAAATCAGCAAACAACAAGAAAGCAGAATTCTGTAATCTCTTAGAAATGAGAAAATGTGGCAAAATGGGACCCATAAACTCTCAATGCAAAGATTGGCTGGAGTTACAGAGAGACTGCAGAAGTAACTAGTGTTCATGATTTCCAATTATCTCATTCATCCTCATTGCTATGCATTACCTACCTGGCCCCTGTAGATATTTGAGTTTGAGGCCCTTGCTTTGAAGAAAACTCTGTGGGATTTCTTTCTAAAGTGGTCGATGACTCACTGATTTTATGGATAGTGACTCACAGTAGAGACATATTGGAGGGGTGTCAGGCCAGCTCACCAGCCAGGTGTAAACGAAGGCTGCCTGTTAAGGAGCTGTAATAGCCCCATTCCTTCAGGCTCATGTGGATGAAGAGTCATATTGGAAGAGGTAAGAACAGCTTCACAAATCCTGAGGGAATGTGCCCAACTTCCATCCTCCTTGGAAGTAGCTTGAAATTGTACAACTGTCTTAACTTTCACTCATCAATGTACTGTTTTGTTATTTGACAATGAATGGGTTTTATTATAATTTCTAGAAACTCACTGAAGGTAGGCACAAAAAGGACATAGATTTTTAAATTAGGTTTCCATTCATTTATACAAAATCCATGGCCTGGATTGAGAACACATCCTTTGCTTTCTTTCCTATTCTTACTTCTGGGAGGGAAGTTTCTGACTGTGAATATTGTCCTCAGAGGACTCTCATTTATTAATACAAGGGCATGTGTATATATAAATGTGTATGTAAACCAGCAGGCTTGGCTTGGCTTTCATGGAGCAAAACTAAGAGGAGGTCTGGCAATTGTCCTGGTAATTACCTTGATAAAAACAGCACATCTATTTCTGTTCCATGATGGATATTCTGGCTTTAAATTAGTTCAATTATTATGATGCCTGAATTAATTAAGCAGGTAATTTTGCAAACTGGGAAAAGTCTCCTTCAAGATGGAGTGGGTATCTCCTGCTTATGCCTCTATTGCTATGTAGCTTTTAAGTGGATTAATTTTAGAAAGTTCAGCTCACAAAGTTCCTTTTCCCTTACTGACAGCCCTGTAAACTTGACTTTAGATCTGTAACGGATGTCACCACTTCAAAGAACTGTAATCCTGTGTTTGATACACTCCTCCTGCCCCCAGGACAGTATCTGTGCGAGAGAAGGGAAGCCAGGGACCCAGAAATGGTCTGCAGGGAGGTGAGCTGGAATGGCAATACATGGCACACAGAAGAGCTTTGCCTCTAACGATGACCCTCAGCTTTCCTGCTGCTCTGTTCCTAGGTTTTGTTTCTAAGTATCTGGGCTTTGAAGAATGGGGGTGGAGGGATTCAAAGAAGACTTTTAGGAGGAGCCAGTCCCACTAGCACATATTGTTGCTCTAACTCTGCCTAAGGAGCAATTTCTGGCCTTGAGTCACGATCCCAAACAGGAAGTGCTTCTGAGTTCCTCCAAACGAGGTATGTGGATGAGCGGGTGGAGTTTAGCACACAAATACCTAGCTGCCAGCCTTTCATGTTTACCAGGGATCAAGAATAGGTCATTTAAGGTCAAAGATATATCCTTTCTTGTCACTCCAAGGAATAAATAGTGTTGTCTTACACTCTAGGTGAAATGCTGACTTGAACTCCAGAGATATATTTGCTTTGGAGTTTTTCTTTTTTTCTTTTTCTTTTGAGAATGGAGTCTCGCTCTGTCACCCAGGCTGGAGTGCAGTGGCGCGCTTTCGGCTCACTGCAAGCTCCGCCTACAGGGTCCACGCCTTTCTCCTGCCTCAGCCTCCCAAGTAGCTGGGATTACAGGCACCAGCCACCACACCCGGCTAATTTTTTTTTTGTATTTTTAGTAGAGACGGGGTTTTACTGTGTTAGCCAGGATGGTCTCAATCTCCTGACCTTGTGATCCGCCAAACCTTGGCCTCCCAAAGTGCTGGGATTACAGGCGTGAGCCACCGCACCCGGCCGGCTGAGTTTTTCTTTAATGCTACCCAAACGCACTCTATAACTGTTATGGGCTTCAAAGAATTACATGAATAAAGTGGCTTAAATTTGACTTGTGTTCATGTTTGATCAGTTTTCTAGAGGAAAGTTTAAAGCCAAAACACTGGGGAATTGTGGGGGCAGGAGAGGGTAAAACAACTTGTTTTTTTCTGAGGTGCAACTAATATTTGAGTATAAATTGGTGTTTGAGTAGAATTGTAGAAAAACAAAAAACAGGGTTGAAAGATGTTTAAGAGGTCCTGTCCAACTCTCTTCCTGAGGATGCATGAATCACCAGCCCACTCCGATTCATTCTCTTTGAAATGCTTCATCTTTTTTTTTTTTCAGGTTTTTGCTACTTCAGGAAACCATAGTTATTGGCTGATAGAAAAATTACAGCAGAATTACACAATAAGACTATTTCTTCCCTCTTGTCACTGAAGTATGAACAATATTGTGTCCAGAATTGGTGGGTTCCTAGTCTCACTGACTTCAAGAATGAAACCCCGGACCCTCGCGGTGAGTGTTACAGTTCTTAAAGGCGGCATGTGCGGACTTTGTTCCTTCTGATGTTCAGATGTGTTCGGAGTTTCTTCCTTCTGGTGGGATTCGTGGTCTCGCTGGGTCAGGAGTGAAGCTGCGGACCTTTACAGTGAGTGTTACAGCTCTTAAGGCAGTGCATCTGGAGCTGTTCGTTCCTCCCGGTGGGTCCGTGGTCTCGCTGGCTTCAAGAGTGAAGCTGCAGACCTTCGCGGTAAGTGTTACAGCTCATAAAGGCAGTGTGGACCCAAAGAGTGAGCAACAGCAAGATTTATTGCAAAGAGCAAAAGTGTGGAAAGTGACCCAAGCGGGTTGCCACTGCTGGCTCCAGCAGCCTGCTTTTATTCTCTTATCTGGTCCCACCCACGTCCTGTTGATTGGTCCATTTTACAGAGAGCCAAGTGGTCTGTTTTGACAGGGTGCTGATTGGTGCATTTACAATCCCTGAGCTAGACACAAAGGTTCTCCACGTCCCCACTAGATTAGCTAGATACAGAGTGTCGACTGGTGCATTCACAAACCCTGAGCTAGACACAGGATGCTGATTGGTGTGTTTACAAACCTTGAGCTAGATACAGAGTGCCGATTGGTGTATTTACAATCCCTTAGCTAGACATAAAGGTTCTCCAAGTACCCACCAGAGTCAGGAGCCCAGCTGGCTTCACCCAGTGGATCCCGCACTGGGGCCGCAGGTGGAGCTGCCTGCCAGTCCTGCACCGCGCACCGGCACTCCTCAGCCCTTGGGTGGTGGATGGGACTGGGCACTGTGGAGCAGGGGGCAGCACTCGTCGGGGATGCTCTGGCCACACAGGAGCCCATGGAGGGAGTGGGAGTGGGGGACAGCTCAGGCATGACGGGCTGCAGGTCCCAAGCCCTGCCCCCTGGGGAGAGGGCTAAGATCTGGCGAGAAGTCAAGCACTGCAGCTGCTGGCCCAGGTGCTAAGCCCCTCACTGCCCAGGGCCGGCGGGGCCGGCTGGCCTCTCCGAGTGCCGGCCGCTGAGCCCATGCCCACCTGGAACTCGTGCTGGCTGGCAAGCGCCATGCACAGCCCTGGTTCCCGCAGGCACCTCTCCGTCTACACCTCCCCACAAGCTGAGGGAGCCAGCTCCAGCCTTGGCCAGCCCAGAAAGGGGCTCCCACAGTGCAGTGATGGGCTAAAGGGCTCCTCCAGCGTGGCCAGAGTGGGCGCCGAGGCTGAGGAGATGCCAAGAGTGAGGGCTGCAAGAGCTGCCAGCACGCTGTCACCTCTCAATATCTAGTATGTAATAGACCTTACACTGTAAGAAAACTCTGTTCTTAGCTGAGTAAGGAAATTCCGAAAACAAGGCCTCTACCTGTGATTTTTGAACTGGGAACCATCAGGTCAGTTTCCTGCATATCTAGGAATACAAATAATGTTGCCTTGGGGAATAGACTTGGAAACACAGGAAACCACTTTCTGTACATTATCATTTCCATTAATTTGAGCAAGTGTTGATCAGAATAAATTATTTATGTGAGCACTGGGAGCTCCCTCCCTATGCGCAAGGCAATCTGTTAAAGATTTGCTATCATGCTAGTGAATGAGGGGAATGGAGTAGTACATTTTATGAGTCATAAACGGAGCATTAGTCCTCATGTTTGCATTTGGAAATGAACTCTTGGTGAAATGTGCTGTAAAACAAAAACAAAACAGAACATGGAAAACCAGATTCACTAATGGTATAAATCAAAATAATGGAAAAAAGAAACCTCTAGTAATATGCCAAATATGATAAGCACACTGCAGATTAGCCATGATTGTTAAGGCAGAGAGGGATTTGAATTGTGGAAGGATCAGCTGACCCATGTTTTCATTTGATTTCTAACAGAATGTGTCTCTTTGCCATAGCTTTTCAGAGGGGGCATGTGAACGTCAGTAGAGAAGAGCATGAACAGAGTTCATGTGATTTTCCTACATTTATTAGAGTCATTGCATTTTGCTATAGTGTCTACAGGCAAGGTATAGCTTCCAGGGATAACCAGGTAGTTCCCCTATAGGAAATAAGTGACAGTAACAACAATTAGAACAATTTTTAGTCTAACTGTTTCACTGTTTCACAGACATTATTGTATTTAATGCTTGCAGTAAACCTGTGAGGCAGGTGCACTATCATTAACCCCATTCTACATTTGGAGAAACTGAGGCACAGTAAAGGTAAGTGCCATGCTGAAGGTCACGCAGCTAGCAAGTAGAAGAGTCAAGAATCAAACCCAGGCAATAAAGTTCTAGGCATTATACTCTAAATCATTGAGCTAAACAATTTTGAAAGATTTTGTTTTGCATTTTACAAAGTTGTCTAAAATTCACCTGCATTGGATTTCTTAGGGGTGCTTCTTAAAATGAAATTTCCCAGCCCAGTACATCAGATAACACAATCTCTGGAAGCTGGGCATAGTTGGAAGATTAACAACTCTCTTTTGTACACTAAAGTTTGAGAATCACTGTTCCAGGGAGTGTGGGAGGGAGATAGGAATTCCTTTTGGTTTTCTGGGCCCAAAAGGATGCCTTGCAAAACTCTCTGAATTTTATAGGTAAGTTTATGTCATCTGCAAATAGAGATAGTTTTACTTTCTTTCCAATCTGAATTCTTTTTATTTCTTTTCCTTGCCTAACTGCCCTGGCTCGACCATCCAGTACATTGTAGAAATGATGAGAGTGAACATCCTTGTCTTGTTACCGGCTCTCCAGATTTTGAAGGGAAAACTTTAATGGGTTTTTCTTAATATGTTGAGAAGTCACTGTTGAAGATCATATTTTGATGTCTGCCATTCCTAACCTGGATTCCATCAGAAGATGCCTACACACCAGAAATACCAAACATCCTTCTAATTCATTCACAAAGTGTGGTCTTCCCAAAAGGACACTGGGCAGGAAAGCCAGGCATATGTAGATTCTTATAGAGCACTAATGAATGTGAATGAAAGTCGTCAGCTCTTGCCCTCCAAACTCAGCGTAAGGACTAGGTATGTAAATAATCTCTCCCAGTGAAGATTTGTTGAAGTTAAATAATGAACATTTTCAAATAATACATGTCTAAGTCCCATAGAATTGGTGCTAAGCCAGCACGTCTGTAGGCTATGCATTTTTAAAAGTCCTGGGCATTATAATCCACTCCCTAGTTGATATAGATTGTATATCTGTCCCTATCCAAATCTCAAATTGAAATGTAATCGCCAGCATTGGAGATGGGGCCTGGTGGGAGGTATTTGGGTCATAGGGGCAGATTTCTTGTGAATGGTTTAGCAACATCCTGTTGGTATTGTCCTCATGAAAGTGAGTGAATTCTCACAAGATCTGCTTGTTTAAAAGTGTGTGGCACCTTGCTCTCTCCCTCCCTTGCTCCTGCCTTCGCCATGCCATGTGTCTGCTCCCCCTTTGACTTCCACCATGATTGGAAGCTTCCTGAGGCCTTCACAGAAGCAGATGTCACTATGCCTCCTGTACAGCCTGCCAAACCATGAGTCAATTAAACCTCTTTTCTTATAAATTGCCCAGTCTTAGATATTTCTCTATAGCAATGCAAGAACTGCCTAACACACTAGTGAAGAAACACTGCAGTGTAGAAGCTAAGCTTTAGAGAAAATCTAATGTTTCCTGAATCCTGTCAAGGTCTCCACAAACAGTACTCTCATACAGATGAAGAAATAAAAGGCCATGGCTGCCTAAATTCTCCCCAAATTAAATGGTGTAAATCAACCGTCAATAATTGTTCATAGATCCTGTGGGTCAGGAATTCAAATAAAGTTTGGAGTGGGTCTGCACCATGACGTCTGGAACGTCAGATGGAAGACTTGAAGCCTGGGGCTGGGATTATCTGAAGGCTCCTTGCTTAGTAGCTAGTGGTTGATGCTGGTTGTTGGCTGAGACCTTAGCTGCGGCTTTTGGTCGGAACACCTATATGTGGCCTCTCCATGGGTTTTGAGCTTCCTCACATCATGGTGTCTGGGTTCCAAAGGCAAGAATCCCAACAACACAGAAGCAATATCATCTTGTCTGACCTAGCCTTAAAAGTCATACAGCATAACTTTTGTTGTATTTTGCTCATAAGAAGCAAGTCACTAATGTGGGCCATACTCAAAGCAGGAGAATTAGACTGCATCATTTATGGGAAAAATATCAAAGAATTTGTAGACATACTTTAAAATCATCACAGGTGCTGTGCAAAGGAAACAATATAATAAAACCTCTAACATTTATGGAGTACTTATGGGTCAGATACTCTCCTAAACACTTTATGTAAATAATCCCAGTCCTCCCTTACTCTATAAGACAGGTGATACGATAATCTATGTTATAGATAAGGAATGTTCAATTGTATAACTTGCTATCTCAGAGCATAATCTAAAGCATAACTTGCTAGAAAGTAATGGTCATGTGATTAAAACTCAGTCATTTGGGCTTCAGAAATATTTTCTTACTCACTACTGTATGCTATACTAGAACTGAGGAGATGTGGGATCTAGTCCAAAGTATTAATCTGGGGAGAAATCTATTATGCTTGACGTGGTGTCCATGCTCAAAGCCCCATTCTGAGGAAAGATGACATTCAACTTTATCTGTCTGTCCTATTCTGTTTGACCAGGGATAGACACCTCCCTGAATAAAGCCATCATCTGTAATAACCCTGAGATCTGGAGGAAGAGCTCTGTAGCACTACTGCAGAGTTGCACATGAACCCATCAGATCCTCCCTCCAGGAACTTGAAAGTAAATCTATCAAAGAGAAGTCAACCCTTGGAAGATGGACAGAAGGGAAAAGACACACAGAAAATAAGCCAGAAAGCATCCACAGGAAGCAGAAGCTCTGGCAAGCAGGAATTAAGAAACAGAGAAAAGGAAAGTGGAGAAATATGAATGCATGTAAACAACAGCAGTAAAAGCAAGGCAGAAAGTAGTTAGTGCCCATAACAGCAAAGGACTGAAGCAGGCAGACAGATACCTACATTTAAGGAGTATCTGCCAGAGCAAAAGAAGTAGATTGGGTATAAATTCACCTTATGTGCCTGCAGTGTTTAGTGCTTGGTGAGGTTTGGTCATGTTACCGCTGACGTCTGCTACCCTTGTGTGTCCTTAAAATCAATCCTTATTATCTGATGTAACCATGAACTTCTCTTTCATTTCTTATGGCTTAAAATACCCTTACCCACCAACTATGCTATTAATGAGTTGTGTGGCCCGAGATAGGTCACTTCCCTTGTCTACCTCGGTTTTCTTGGTGACAAGATGAGGGTTTGACCAGGTGATATCTAAGTTCACTTCCAGCTCCAATGCATATTATTTTGAACTTTAGCATGAAAGGGGTTGGTCAGAGTTCTATTGCAAAATCCTGGAAATATCACCACCTTCTTTATTTCCAGCCCCTTCTCCAGCCACAGAGAGCTTTAAACTTGAGACGCGC
The DNA here is from genome assembly GCF_006542625.1 of Nomascus leucogenys. Lineage (NCBI taxonomy): Eukaryota > Metazoa > Chordata > Mammalia > Primates > Hylobatidae > Nomascus > Nomascus leucogenys. The sequence goes on along the minus strand of NC_044381.1, from coordinate 61,337,570 downwards.
CTCATAGGGAATCTAAATGCAGTGCGAGTGTGCAAATTAGCTGTGCAGCATCCCAGGGGCACCCCAAGCAGGCTTGCCCAGCCTCATGGAATGCTTTCTGTTGAGCTAGCAGGAGAGTGTATGCTTTGGCCCCATCTTCTCTCCATTCTCAAGATACTTTTTCCACCACCACTAGAAAGAGATGAAAACAAACTATGGGAAGTTGCAAACATGTTGATGGGAATTGAGGTAAAATGCAGAAAGGTTGCTGGGTTTGGTGTGGTCAGAGGTGACTATACCACTGTCCGAAGGAAATCTTTAAGGGATGATTTTACAGGTTTTACGTAAAATTTCATTTCTGGCCAGGTGTGGTGGCTCACGCCTGTAATCTTAGCATTTTGGGAGACCAAAGTAGGCAGATCACTTGAGGTCAGGAGTTCGAGACCAGCCTGGCCAACATAGTGAAAACCCGTCTCTACTAAAAATACAAACATTAACCGGGACTGGTGGTGCGTGCCTGTGGTCCTAACTACTCGGGAGGCTGAGGCAGGAGAATTGCTTGAACCTGGGAGGCAGAGGTTGTAGTGAGCTGAAACTGTGCTACTGCACTCCAGCCTGGGCAACAGAGTAATAATAATAATAATAATAATAATAATAATAATGATAATAAATTTCCTCCCAAGAAGGATTTATAACAGAATAATCCAGCATTTGCATTTGTCAGACATGGGCCCATAGGACTCTTGTGTTAACCTCTGCCCTCTCACACACTTTCATCTGCTCCATCCCTGCATGAGTTTGGGTTTAAAGGAAACCTAGGCAGAGCTCCAGGCAGAACATTTGGAGACCTGGAAATGGTCTTGGCTGTGAGACCAGCTTATTGTGTGACTGTAGGCAAAAACTTCTTGGGGTTCTCAGTTTTTCCACTTGTATTAAAGATGGTATTGTCTATTTCTTCTTATGTCAATAGAATTCTATGCTGGTTAATGAGACATTGGGCTCTATTGTCCCCAGTTTCTCAGTCAATCCCTTGCACTAAGCCAAATGTTCAGAGAGGGATGTAGGTTAACTCTTTCAGGCCTTCAGGGAATTGCTTTATGTATCACGAGTGCATTGAACTAAATAGCATTCTTGCATGGTATGCTTAGTGCAGTACCAGAATGCACTGAATGGTATGAATAGTACTCCAGAGGCTTGAAAGAGTTAATGGGGCTGCCTCTGGGAGGGCTGATTGGATGCCAAGACATGACATAAGATACAAGAAAGAGAGGCTAAAAAATCTTTACATGGGGGAAAAATTTAGTGAACCATTAGTAACCAGTGAACTGCACTTTCTTCTCACCCTGCCCCTTTCCCAATCTCTCTCTCTCTCTCTCTCTCACACACACACACACACACACACACACACACACACACAAACACCTTGATATCATGTTACTGACCAGACTGGGAAAACTAAACTGAGCTGAGGGCTGAAAATGTGCCTTGAGTTCTTGGAAAAAGAAATAAATGCACATTACCCTGGACTGCCCCTTTGTATTCATTGGATGGGGGATTTTTTTTCCCCTCTTTTTTTCCCCTCCTAGTCACAGAAGCACCATTACTAACCTGAGAGTTATGGTTGGTTTATTTCAAACCTGGGAGCCAATGAATAAATACCCCTCTGTGAGTCTACTAAGAAACTTCGAGTAACATGTAGTAAAACGCTGCTGATTGCTCATTAGCCAGGATATAATGTCAAAATTTCTAAGCTTGAAATTCAAGGAACTTCCCTGTCTGATTTTGACCTACATTTTCTACCACTAGAATGGAAGCTTCTTAGGAGCAATGACTGCTCATATTGTTCATTATGGCATTATGTGTCTGTCATTTTGACCCTGAAGATTTGTGAACCCAAGGCAGTCTGATGTCCTGGTGTATTTGGGAACTTTTCTGTTAATATGCCAGAACAGCTGCAGCCTCTTTCTCTATGTCCCTTTGGGTTTTTTTTTTTTTCCCTGTGTCCTCATTCTTTGTGCTCACTCTTCTCTTATCCCCACCCCCTTAAATTGGCTAAATGAAGATTGTTTGGGTTTTTTTTGGCTCATGTCCATGGAATTCACTGATCTTACCATGTTCCCCATCATCCTGAAGCAGCTGGGTTGATAGAATGGTGGAATGGCTTTTTGAAGACACAATTACAATGCCAACTAGGTGACAATACTTTGAAGAGCTGGGGCAAAGTTCTCCAGAAGGCCATGTATGCTCTGAATTAGTGTCCAATATATGGTACTGTTTCTCCCGTAGCCAGGATTCACAGGTGCAGGAATCAGGGGTTGGAAGTGGAAGTGGCACCACTCAACATCACCCCTAGTTATCCACCAGCAAAATTTTTGCTACCTGTTCCCATGACATTATGTTGTGCTGGCCTAGACGTCTTAGTTCCAGAGGAAGGAATGCTGCCACCAGGAAACACAACAACGATTCCATTAAACCAGAAGTTAAGAATGCCACCTGGACACTTTGGGCTCCTCCTACCTTTAAGTCAACATGCTAAGGGAGTTACAGTGTTGGCTGGAGTGATTGACCGTTACTATCAAGATGAAATCAGTCTACTACTGTATAATAGTAGTAAAGAAGAGTACGCATGGAATACAGAAGATCCATTAGGGCATCTCTTAATATTGCTATGCCTTGTGATTAATATCAATGAGAAACTGCAACAGTCCAATCCAGGCAGGACTACAAATGACCCAGACCCCTCAGGAATGAAGGTTTGGGTCATTCCACCAGGAAAAAAGCCACTACCTGCTGAGGTGCTTGCTGAAGGCAAAAGGAATACAGAATGGGTAGTAGAAGAAGGTAGGCATCAATACTACCTATGACCACGTGACCAGCTGCAGAAACGAGGACGGTAACTGTCACGAGTATTTCCTCCTTCTTTTGTTAAAAACATGTTTGTGCATGTACACACTTGTACTAAGAAAATATCTTCATTTTATTTCCTTTTCCTTTATCATGTGACATAAGACTTATTGACTTCATATCAGCATTTAAGTATTGTTAATTTTATGTAATAGTATTTTGGGTTGGGGATTGGTGCGTTTCTGGTTGTACAAAGGATAGTTGTATTATGTTAGGCGTAATTATGAGCTTGCTCATTATTGTCTTTATTTGAAGATTATGTATGATCTCAGGAGATTTGTATGGGTTCAAGTTGACAAGGGGTGGACTTGTTTAATACTAAGTGTCAACTTGATTGAAGGATACAAAGTGTTGATCCTGGGTGTGTTTGTGAGGGTGTTGCCAAAAGAGATTAACATTTGAGTCAGTGAGCTGGGGAAGGCAGACCCATCCTTAATCTGGTGGACACAATCTAATCAGCTGCCAGTGAATATAAAGCAGGCAGAAAAATGTGAAAAGGAGAGATGGATCTAGCTTCCCAGCCTACATCTTTCTCCTGTGCTGGATACTCCCTGCCCTTGAACATTGGACTCCAAGTTCTTCAGTTTTGAGACTCGGACTGGCTCTCCTTTCCCCTCAGCTTGCAGACAGCCTATTGTGGGACCTTGTGACCATGTAAATTAATACTTAATAAACTCCTCTTTTTATATAAATATATATGTCATATATATATATGTATCTATATCTATATCCTATTAGTTCTGTCTCTCTAAGAGAATCCTGACTAATACAGTTAACCATTTTTATTATTTAGCAAACCAATAAAAAACTGACATTCTTTGTTTTGTCTGTCCCTCCTATTCTTCCTTTCCCAAAAAACTATTGGTCCATGAGATCCAAAATATTCAGATCTATTCAACTAAATGTTCCGGTTTCTAGGAGCATGGCCCATGCTTTAATGTTTCTTTTAAGCATATAATATTATATAAACAGCTGCTCAAATGTTCTGATAAAGTACTTGTTTCAATTTATTGTCCCAGTTTCTTCTAAGCCTGTTGGTATACCTGCATGGCTAAATGCAATATGCCTCTACGGTGACATGAATAACATATTTATGCACATATATGACATATATTTACTTAATACCATTTGGTAAGTGTTAATTGAATACCAACTCTCTCAAAATTTAAAATTTCCATTGTAATTTTTTTTTTGGAAATATTTTCTTTAACAAATGATCAAGAGTAATGCTATAAGAATAACAACAAAAATGCAAACTGGGAAAAATCTCCCCTGAGGCTCAGACAATCTGCTGTCTTTTTGGTATAATTCACTCAGGGATAAGAAGATCTTAGAAAATGCATGATAAAGAATAGACAACAAACACTCAGTAAATACTCTGGTTGAGTTTAATTAGCAGTGATCTTCATGATACTAAAGTGATTGTTTTTTAAACATCTCTGTCCCTGACAGTTAGCCACAGTGAAGAAGGCGGCAATAACTTTCTAAAAGGTAAGCACTGTGGCTTCAAGGTAACACAGCAGAAGCTAAGAAAGGTGTTTTCGGCAGCATTTAGGCTGTTCTAGATAAAAGTATGGGAGCATGGAAATGGAAAGGTAGAAACAAAGGAGTCAGAGTTGTAAGCATAGAAATGCACCTTTGGAAAGAAGGAGGATATTTCCTTCTCCTTTTCCACTTTTATAATCCTCAGGGTTTTTTTGTTTTTTTTTTTGAGACGGAGTCTCACTCCGTCACCCAGGCTGGAATGCGGTGGTGCAGTCTCAGCTCACTGCAACCTCCACCTTCTGGGTTCAAGCGATTCTCCTGCCTCAGCCTCCCATGTAGCTGGGTTTACAAGTGCACGCCATCACGTGTGGCTAATTTTTGTATTTTTAGTAGAGATAGGGTTTCACCATGTTAGGCTAGTCTCAAACTCCTGACCTCGTGATACACCTGCCTCGGCCTCCCAAAGTGCTGTGATTACAGGCGTGAGCCACTGTGCTTGGTCTTTTTTTTTTTTTAATGCCTGTTTTCTATACAAAGTCTACATCTGAAATTCCTTTAGGTTATATTTTTTTCAAGGCTGAAGTAAAGGAGTAATCCTAATTTCTTTCACAGATTTCAATTTCAGCCACCATATGAATCACAGGCTGGGCAGATTAGAAATTTATGAGGAATAATCCAAATGGCAGAACCTTGAGAGTAATTCTTATTTGAAGCACAGATCTTTATCTTTTACATTTTCCTTTTATGAGTTTTAAATTTCTTGAGTAAGGTAGTGAGAAATTTCTTGAGTAAGGTAGTGTGGGGAAAATGGGGACATTATTTCTGAGATTTTATTAGGATAGCAGAGATGCACAGGTGCATAGCATAATTATCCTGTCTACACTCAATTTCATTGCCAAGTGGGGCCAGTTGGTGCTTCTAAGGATTCCTCTTGACTGACAGATCACAGAAGCTTGACCACTGAGGCATGAGGCATGATAGCGCGACTATTCTTGTTTCCAAAATGTGAAGGAAGCCCTAAAATTTCAAGGGGAGCAGCTGAATTAATATTACTAAGGAGGTACAAAACTTCCTAATGAAAGTGTTTTCAAGGCTCCTCTTCAGCTGACATATGTCATAGCCTGACAGGTTCTTTTTGCCTGCTTCCCAGAAATACCAATGCACTAAGAATGGCAGGTATTGCAGCAAAGAGAGTTTAATGATTGCAGGGCCAGCCAAGTGGAAGGACAGGAGGTATTTCTCAAATCTGCTTCCCTGAGAATTCAGAAGCTAGTTTTTTTTTTTGTTTGTTTGTTTTTTGTTTTTTTGTTGTTGTTGTTTGCTTTTTGCAGAGTCTAGCTCTATTGCCTAGGCTGCAGTACAGTGGTGTGATCTTGGCTCACTGCAACCTCCACCTCCTGGGTTCAAGCGATTCTCCTGCCTGAGCCTCCCATGTAGCTGGGATTACAGGCACCTGCCACTGTTGGCTAATTTTTTAATTTTTTTGAGTAGAGACAGGGTTTCAACATGTTGGCCAGGCTGGTCTTGAACTCCAGACCTCAAGTGATCCAACTGCCTTGGCCTCCCAAAGTGCTGGGATTACAGGCATGAGCCACCATGCCCAGCCGAGGCTAGGGTTTTTTTTAAGGGTACTGTGGTAAGCAGGGGGCTGGGAAACTGAAACAATTGATTGTCTGGGGAAGAAATCACAGGGGTGTCTAAAACTGCCTTTGTGTAGTTGAGTTAGTTCCCAAGAGGGGGTCTGAGGACCAGATGGCATCTCTTGGTCTATCAAAATGCTAAATTTGGAAAAGATCTCAAAGACCAGTTCTTTAGGTTTCACAATATTGACGTTATCTATAGGAGTAGTTGGGGAAATTATAAATCTTACAGCCCCTGATTACGTGACTCTGGAGTGGTAAACAACTAATAGAAAAGCAAGCTAAGCAATGGCAGGTCATTGTTTATGCCTATTCTTTAGCAAAGTTCAAGTCCTTCCCATAATTCTAAACTTGTCTTACAAATGCAGCTTCAATCTGTGAACAAGGAGATGTTCAGTTTCCTATGCCTCTAAGTTTAAGTTGAACTATAAACTAAATTTATCTTGAATAAGCAAAAAAAAAAAAAAAAGATTAGTCTGTGAGGTTACAAATAAGATGGAGCCAGTCATAGAAGCAAGATGGAGTCAGTCAGGTTAGATCTCTCTCATTACTTATAATTCTTCAGAAATGATTTCACTTCAACTTCAGGACCTGCACCATGATCCATAAACATTATCATTCTATCAATAGGCTTTACCTATATTTCATCTTAAAAATAAGAAAGTTGAAAAAGACGATTATGGCAACTCTAGCAATAGTTCGCTATGAAAGCTACTTTTCAGGAAGAGAAAATAACACTACTTCATACCAGAATTACTCTTGTTTATATGGTGCAAATGTGGCGCACGATGTGTGGGTTTTGATCAAATGCATCTTTGTGTATGCTTTCTACCCTCCCTTAATTTTGTATTTGTTGGGGTTGGGAAGGTAATATTCACCTGACCTTGGATGAATATCTGGGCTATTCCCATGTCTTTTCTGTTTAGTCAGGTAAAAAGCAGTCCTACAATCATTTTAAGTCACAGACACAGACCTAATTCAGTCTTAACACTGTCCAGCTCCATGCAAGGTCAGAACTCCAAATACAACTTGCTATCAATTCTCCCTGCCTAGCTATGTCCTGTTTTAGTCTGAAGCCTGCAGTAGAAGAAGAGGTGAGTTTGTCTCTTCTTCCTCCTTCTTGCTTCCTGCTCACCACTTTCCTAGGCTCAAAAGCAGGGTTGGGAGAGAGGAGAAATAAAGGGATAGAACCATTGTCACTTGGTGAGGTAACTTTGGCTCTCTGACCTGGCAGATGGTTAAAGACAGCCCCCCTTAGAGATCCTGGCTGCATAGACATGGAAGAAAAATGGATTCTCTCCTACGTGGCAGTTTCAGGGGCTCTTCCCTTGCTGGACTTCTTTCTCTCCCATAGTTCATTTTTACCTCCAGGGAAAATTTTTCCCTTCCCTTCCCTTCTGTTCCCTTCCCTCCCCTCCTTCTTTGCTTTCTGTCTCTCCTTCTTTTCTTTTCTTTCTTTTTTTTGTTTTTTTTTTTTTGAGACAGAGTCTCGCTCTGTCACCCAGGCTGGAGTGCAGTGGCGCTATCTTGGCTCACTGCAAGCTCCGCCTCCTGGGATCACTCCATTTTCCTGCCTCAGCCTCCCGAGTAGCTGGGACTACAGGCGCCCGCTATCACGCCAGGCTAATGTTTTGTATTTTTAGTAGAGACGGGGTTTCACCCTGTTAGCCAGGATGGTCTCGATCTTCTGACCTGGTGATCCACCCACCTTGGCCTCCTAAAGTGCTAGGATTACAGGCGTAAGCCATCGTGCCCCCCTTCCTTCCTTCCTTCCTTCCTTCCTTCCTTCCTTCCTTCCTTCCTTCCTTCCCTTTTTTCTTTTTGATGGAGTCTCGCTCTGTCACACAGGCTGGAGTGCAGTGGCATGATCTAGGCTCACTGCAACCTCCACCTCTTGGGTTCAAGCAATTTTCCTGCCTCAGCCTCCTGAGTAGCTGGGATTACAGGCACGAGCCACCACACCCAACTAATTTTTGTATTTTTAGTAGAGACGAGGTTTCACCAGGTTGGTCAGGCTGGTCTCAAACTCCTGACCTCGTGATCTGCCCACCTCAGCCTCCCAAAGTGCTGGGATTACAGGCATGAGCTACTGCGCCTGGCTGGAACCCAGCCTCTTTCTACTGAGGTCACCTCACATCTCCGTGTGGCCCGAATTGATAGGACACAGGAGTAACAGAGGCCAATCTCTCTCTCAGGTAGCTCATTCTAGTCAACAGGAAACATCCCGTATCTCTTGTGCAGGCAAATTTGGAGTGAGTAATGTAGTCCCAATACACTAGCTTCCCCTTAGATCTACCACCAAAGTGACTGCTCAGGCCATCTCTTACTTCCAGATTTCCCCAGGTGGACCATCCACTCTCTACCTTAGATGCCTCTAGTGGGAGTCAGGCAACAGTCCTGTGTTACTCCCAACTATAGGAAACATATTTGGAATTATGCTCACCTCTCTAGCCTTGAGGTGAGAAAAATACGGGAGAGATGGACAGGTGGGGGTTGGCGACTTTGAGCATGCCAGCACCTCTCTCTTCTTAACCCTGATTTTTTTAAAAAAATCATTTGTCTGCTTGAGGAACCCAACTGGCAAGCAACAGGTTCTCAGAGGTCATTTCTCTATAAAACTGCAAAATCTTCTTTGTATTTGGGGCAGGGTATGTCTCATGCTTACTTTTTTGACTGCAGTATTAGCATCCTAAGAAACAAAGGCAGGAAGAATCCAGTTCTACCATCTTGTTGCCAATGTTTTACGGTTCACAAGGTTTACAATCCCATTGTTTCAGTTGTTTCTTACTGTATCATGAAGTAAGCCCCAACAAACAGATTTGCCACCCCCTTTTTTTGCTGGTGAGTTTGAAAAGGTTAAATGACATGCCCACATTCACATGGCTTTCATGGAAACTATGTGTTTGATTTCTACTCCTTAAAGGACCTTATTATGTTCATATTTCTATCCATAGCACTTAACACACAGTAGACAATGAATAGTATTTATTTATGTAATCAATGCATCCAGGACTCCTAATGCTGAGGCAAGTCCTTTCTTCACTGTAGACAAATTTGCTCCCAGAGAACTGGTCTGACTTTTGACCTTCACAGCAACACAACCTCTGTAATCCCCTTACATTCCAGGCCCTTTTCAATTTAAGGCTAATCCTGGATCCATGGATTTGGCTCTGAGTAAATCAAAGATGTCCAAAGCAGATTAGCTCTGTGAGGGTTATTACGGTCCATTCTACCCTTAGTTTGTAACAATCAACATTTACTGAGTGCCTTTTATGTGACAGGCACTGTGTGAACTATGAGAGAGAGAAATACAAATAAGACAAATCTCCATGTCTTGCAACCCACCCCAGAAAATACCTGAAAGAAAACTGTGGAATTTAAGGCACATTTTATAAATACATGAAGTTCCAGAGAGTTTTATCTGAGGCTTTTATGCGATATAGTAATTTAAGAGATTACCTGAGTGGTAAACCTGCATGCCTATAGGGTCTGGCAGGTAACAGACATGACTAAAGTGCATCAACTCAAGATTGTGGTGAACTAGAGAACAGCTGTCCTATTTATGGGTAGCAAGAGGTACTCAACTCTAGCTGAAGTGAGCAAAGGAATTTAGATATTCTGTTATATTTATTTATTTATTTGAGACAGAGTCTCGTTCTGTCACCCAGGCTGGAGTGCAGTGGCACAGTCTCGGCTCACTGCAACCTCTGCCTCCCAGGTTCAAGCGATTCTCCTGCCTCTGCCTCCCGAGTAGCTAGGATTACAGGCACTCGCTACCACGCCCAGCTAATTTTTGTATTTTTAGTACAGACAGGGTTTCACCATGTTGGCCAGGCTGGTCTTGAACTCCTGACCTAACGTGATCCACCCGCCTTGGCCTCCCAAAGTGCTGGGATTACAGGCATGAGCCACTGCATCTGGCCAGAAATCTGGATATATTTAAATGTAAATTTTCTCCATCTGAAAACATAGGTGGGCCAAATAATATATCTGTGTGTTGCCAGGATCAACCTTTGCCCTAGAGTGATTCTGGACCTATTTTTTTTTTCTCCTCATTCCACCCCTACTTTCTCTTTTCTTGGGATGTGGCTTGGGACTGAAATATACTGGAGATAAGGAAGAAAGATTAGGGATTGCTGTTCAACTTCTTTCCCTTTCATTGATATTTATCAAAAGAAGAGAGCTGTGTGCATTTCACAACCCTCAGAGAATAGAGAGAACTTGTGTTTAGAACTGTGTTTAGCTTTTATACAATTGAAAAATAAAATTCTTCCTTTAAGCAAACCTGCAAAGGACTTTACACTACAGTCTTACGTTTACCATATACATATATCCATTAAGTGCATACAAATCTGAAGGTACGTTCTTAGTGAACAACTGCTACCTGGTTGTCATGCTAATGACTATTAAACAATGGTATGTTATAAGCCATGATGATAAGCAATTTACACACAGGTTTTTTTTTTCTTTTAGGAGCCGTTGTCCCTCTGTTTTAGATTCCCCTTCCCACATTGATCTTATTGATGTCAGTGGCTCTGGACTTGTATTTACTATTGCAGATAGTGTGATACTTCTACTTAACCAGTTGCTTGTTTTAGAGCTATCTTGGGTCTGGATGCAAATATTTAGTACCTTTAAGTATTAACAACCTGTGTTTAATCTTTTAGCTTGCTTTGGGGGATGGGAAGTTTTTTTTTTTTTTTTTTTGAGATGAAGTCTGGCTCTGTTGCTAGGCTGTAGTGCAGTGGCCCAATCTCGGCTCACTGCAACCTCTGCCTCCCGGATTCAAGTGATTCTCCTGCCTCAGTCTCCCGAGTGGTTGGGACTACAGGCATGCACCACCATGGCCAGCTAATTTGGGAAGTTTTAATTTTCTACTTGGTACTAGGTGAGAAGGTACACATTTTCTGGAACAAAGAGCCATAATTGTGTGTGTGTGTGTGTGACTAAATTATTTGAGCTATAGCTTCAAGATTCCAAGAAATTCTGATATCAGATATTAACAATAAACAAATTGCAAGCCAGGTTTTTTAGTGACATTGTGGTTATTAAATGTTTAAATTAATTTGATATATATGACAGCTTAAGTCACTTATTTGGTATGAATAGACACGTGCATACACATATCTTTTTGTTATAAAATTTTAAAATGGCACTCTAAAAGATCAACATTAACTGGCTAATGCAGTCCATAGATTGTAAAGGAATGAAGCTTTCATTAACTGCTTGCATTTACAATTCAGTTGGTACTGAGAGGTTTTAATTTCTGACCTAGATATTTCAAGTAGCTTGCTTCTGGGAAAAATAATAGGTAGTTAGACAACAACCACAGCCCTTGTCCTAATTAAAACCTCTTAATGTTTCATTTTCATATCTATTGTCTTGAAATTGTATCACTGGGTTAAGAAAATAGTTTTCTGAGTTAAATCAGAATTTAATTGCATAGTTAGGGAATGCCCGGCTTAAATTCATTGCATTTCTCATCAACTAAAATATTTTAGATTCCATTGCAACCCTAATAAATTGGGGTCCCAAAGGTTTCAGTTTGGCATTCAAGAAGCACAGTGCAATAGCCAATCTCATTTCTTCCCCTAAATTAAAAGAGAAATCTGTTCTTTACTTGTATCTCTCAAAGGACATTAGCAAGGATCCAAATCATAACCATCGTGTCCTTTTCTCCCCTTTCCCCAATACTTCCACGTTCTTTTTTTTTTTTTTGTCTCGCTCTGTCACCTAGGCTGGAGTGCAGTGGCACGATCTCAGCTCACTGCAACCTCCGCCTCCCGGGTTCAAGCAATTCTCCTGCCTCAGCCTCCCAAGTAGCTGGGACTATAGGCATCTGCCACCACGCCCAGCTAATTTTTGTATTTTTAATAGAGACGGGGTTTCACCATATTGGCCAGACTGGTCTCAAACTCCTGACCTCAGGTGATCCACCTACCTCGGCCTCCCAAAGTGCTGGGATCACAGTCGTGAGCCACTGTGCCCGGCTTCCATACTTTGTTGTGCACAACTGTCCCCTACCTCATACCAATCCACTTGCCTCCCAAACCCTCCCTCCCCTAAGCCTTTGTGGCTTCTACTTTGTCTCTTTCCTCCTCCCTCTCTCACAGCTCTTTGTGAGTCACTGTAACTCTTTTCATTTGATTTTTTCCCACTCCTTTTGTGTCAATCTGAGAGATAAAGGGAGAAGTGAGTTGGCCTTGGAATTACAGAATGGTGGCCTTCGGGGGATTATTTAACTATTTTAACTTTCATAATTTTTATCTTGTGGCCTGTGGCATCAAAGAGTTTTAAATCTGGCTTGCTTCAATTATATTTTGATTAAAATACAAAGTAATTGGTGTATAGCTGTTCATAACTGAATGTTCTGGAGAGAGTAAGGTTGGACATTTTATCACGTACATGGTGTTATTCCTGGAAGTGGTGTCAGTACTATCAAGCTACTCCATGCTGTGCCCATTAGGGTAATGAGACCGTTCAGGCTTTGTGTCTCCATATTTTTTCAACCTTTACGAATGGCGACAGAAGGATTTATCAGTGGCGATTAGGGTTGTGCCCAGCCTTCAAACTGCTCCACAATCTGGCACTAGTTTCAGTTTCCTGCCTGTCTCTGCCATGTTCCACATCCCAGTACATTATTTATTTCTCTATTAATGGAGAAAATTGCCTTGAATTATGGATATTTATGTACACACTCTGTCTGCCTTAATGGATGAGCAGCTCTGCAGTGCTTTACACATAGTGTAGGCTAAATAAATGACTGTTGGATTTACTTGAACTGCTTACACCATGTTACAGACTCTCAATCTTCAGGTACATACACATTGTGAGTTTGTTTTGTTCGATGGCTGGCAGGCTAGCTGAACTTAATACATATATTTGAACGAGAAACAGAGCAGCAGTGCAGCTAGTATCATCAGAATTTGGGGAATCTGCTCTCTACTAAACTCAGCAAATATTTCCTGAACAAAGATGATGTAAAAGACACTGAAAAAGGCACAGTGAGAACCACAAATTTAAGAATGACTCAGCCGTCATCTTTGGGAATTTCATTGTCTTCGTACAATTTAACTTGCATGGAATACAAAATGAAACTGAGGGCCGGGCGCGGTGGCTCACTCCTGTAATCCCAGCACTTTGGGAGGCCAAGGCGGGCGGATCACAAGGTCAGGAATTCAAGACCATCCTGGCTAACATGGTGAAACCCCGTCTCTACTAAAAATACAAAAAATTAGCCGGGCGTGGTGGCAGGCGCCTGTAGTCCCAGCTACTCGGGAGGCTGAGGCAGGAGAATGGCGTGAACCTGGGAGGCAGAGCTTGCAGTGAGCCGAGATTGCGCTACTACACTCCAGCCTGGGCGACAGAGTGAGACTCTGTCTCCAAAAAAAAAAAAAGAAACTGAGAAACCATCATTTGCTGGCCTGGTAATGTCTATGAGTATAAATGTGTATGTATATGTGGAGTATTTTCCACTCATTCACCACTTAGTCCTTCCTTGGCAATATTTCTCAATTATTGTCTGGGGATTACCATAAAATTGATAAATAAAAGTATATAATTAATGCTTGCAAGAGAAATAAAAGGTAAACATTCCTTAGGTTCTTCCTATTGAGGAGAACTAGACAAGCCACTCAAGTGATGAACCCCTCATGACATCTAACCATAACTGCTGCTGAGTCTTTTGTTCCAGAATGTTTGAGCTCTATGGCCAGGAAAAGTCACTTACTGGTAACAATTTACAGATTGAAACTCCTCTTAGGTAGGTTGTCTTAGTTTTTCCATCCTCCTGGCCTAAGTTCTTTATAGTTGGGCATTTCCTCCTTGACCAAAATTCCTGTATCCTGAAATATTCTCCAATGGTAATCTAAATTGTGTTCCATGAACTAACTCTCTGGCTGAACCTGCATTCAATCTTGGTAGAAACTCCGAACTTCGGACAGGTGAGGTGGCTCACGCCTGTAATCCCAGCACTTTGGGAGGCCGAGGTAGGTGGTTCACCTGAGGTCAGGAGTTGGAGACCAGCCTGACCAACATGGTGAAATCCCGTCTCTACTAAAAATACAAAAAATTAGCTAGATGTGGTGGTGGGTGCCTGTAATCCCAGCTACTCGGGAAGCCGAGGCAGGAGAATCGCTTGAACCTGAGAGGCAGAGGTTGCTGTAAGCCGAGATCGGGCCATTGCACTCCAGCCTGGGCAAGAGGAACAAAACTCTGTCTTAATAAAAATAAATAAATAAATAAATATTTTAAAAATAATAAAAGAAATAAAAACAGAAATTCTGAGCTTCATGGTGCCAACCGTATACCATCTATTTTGTAGAAACACAGGAAATTGCAAGTTGAAGGAACTTTATGGAAGTATTAGTAATAGAAAGATGATGAGTAGTAGTAGTAACGGTAGTAGAGTGCAATGGTAGTAGTGAGATAGTAGTGCTAGTAAATTGTAGTAGAAATCAGTGTTATGAGTTCCATTATTTCCTCCCCAAATTCATATATTGTAGCCCTAATGCCTCAGTGTGTGATTGTATTTGGAGAAAAGGCCTTTAAGGGTGACTAAGTTAAAATGAGTCCATTAGTATGGGCCCTAATCCAATCTGACTGGTGTCCTTGTAAAAAGAGAAAATTTGGCCAGGTGCGGTGGCTCACGCCTGTAGTCCCAGCACCTTGGGAGGCTGAGGCCAGCAGATCACAAGGTCAAGAGTTTGAGACCAGTCTGAGCAACATGGTGAAACCCCGTCTCTACTAAAAATATAAAAATTAACTGGGCGTGGTGGCGGGCACCTGTAATCCCAGCAACTCAGGAGGCTGAGGCAGGAGAATCTCTTGAAAAGGGAAGGCAGAGGTTGCAGTGAGCTGAGATTGAGCCACTGCACTGCAGCCTGTGTGAAAGAGCGAAACTCCATCTCAAAAAAAAAAAAAAAGAAAGAAAAAAAGAAAATTTGGACACACAGAGAGACACCAGGATGCAGGTGTACAGAGGAAAGACCATGTGTGATGGCTAATTTTATCAGTCAATTTGGCTGAGCCATAATGCCCAGATATGTGGTGAAATATTCATCTGGGTTTTTCTGTGAGAATATTTTTAGATGAGATTTACATTTAAATGGGTGAATTTTGAGTTAAGCAGATTACCCTCCATAACATGGGAGGGCCTCATTCAATCAGTTGAAGGCCTGAATAGCACGAAATGCTGGCCGGGCACAGTGGCTCATGCCTGTAATCCCACCACTTTGGGAGGCCAAGGCAGGTGGATCACCTGAGGTCGGGAGTTCGAGACCAGCCTGGCCAATATGGCAAAACCCCATCTCTACTAAAAATACAAGGGTCAACCCAGTGGGGTGGCGCATGCCTGTAATCCCAGCTACTTGGGAGGTGGAGGCAGAGGTTGCAGTGAGCTGAGATTGTGACTGCACTCTAAACTGGGCAACGGAGCAAGACTTGGTCTCAAAAATAAAAAGAGGAACAAAGAGCTGACTTTTCTCAAGCAAGAAGAAGTTCTGCCAGCCAACTGCCTGTGGATTTCAACTGCAACATTAACTCTTCTTGGTTCATCAGCAGACTGCCTTTGGACTAAAAATGCAACTCCTTCCTGAGTCTCCAGGCTGCTGGCCTTCACCATTAGATTTTGGACTTGCCAAGTCTCCACAACTGCATGAGCCAATTCCTTTAAATAAATCTCTTTCTGTATATATGCTCATCCTGTTGGCTCTGTTTCTCTGGAGGATCCTGACCAAGTGAGGACACAGTGAGAAGACAACCATCATCAAGCCAAGGAGATGGGAGAAGAAACCAAACCTGCTTATACCTTGATCTCAGGCAGCTTCCAGAACTGTGAGAAAATAAACTTCTGTTGTTTAAGCCACCCAAATCTGTGATATTTTGTTGTGGCAGCCCTAGAAAACTAATACACATTTTGCATAATACGGTGGTTACGGCAGGTAGCACTGTAGCTATGGTTATAGTATCTTAAGGTAGTAATGTAGTAAGGTAGCAGTGGAAGTCTGGTAAAACAATAATAAAGATGTAGTGAGGTAGTAGCAGTGTGGTAAGATAGTAGTGTTACAGGATAATAGCAATAGGTTAGGTAGTACTAGAAGTGTATTAAGAATAGTAAAAATGGGACTGGCATGGTGGCTCACACCTGTAATCCCAGCTGAGGTGGGTGGATTGCTTGAGGTCAGGAGTTCAAGACCAGCCCGGCCAACATCGTGAAACCCCGTCTCTACTAAAAATACGAAAATTAGCCGGGCGTGGTGGGGGGCACCTCTAATCCCAGCTACTCGGGAGGCTGAGGCAGGAGAATCACTTGAACCCGGGAGGTAGAGGTTGCCGAAATAATGCTACTGTACTTCAGCCTGGGCAACAGAGCGAGACTCTGTCTCAAAAAAAAAAAAAAAAAAAAAAGTAAAAATGTAGCATGGTAGTAGTCATGTGGTATGATAGTATTAGTGTGATAAGGAAGTAATAGTCATGAAGTAAGCTAGTAGAAGTGTAGTAAGGGAGTATTAGTGTACTAAGGTAGTAGTAGTGGGCATGACAGTAGTTATGTCACAAGATAGCAGTGGTATAGTAGGTAGTAGCGTAACTATAGTAAGAGTAGTAGAGGTGTAGTAAGGTAGCAGTAGTGTAGTATGGTAACAGTGTGAGAAGGTGGTAGTAGTGAAGTAAGGTAGGAGCAGAAGTGTAGTAAGGTAGCAGTAGTGTCGTAGGAGTAGGAATGGTAATTATCTTGCTGATTCTGTTTTTTTTTTTTTTTTTTTTTTGAGACAGGGTCTCTGTGTTGTCCAGGCTGGAGTGCAATGGTGTGATCTCAGCTCACTGCAACCTCAGCCTCCCAGGTTCAAGCGATTCTCCTGCCTCAGCTTCCCGAGTAGCTGGGATTACAGGCACCTGCCATCACGCCCGGCTAATTTTTGTGTTTCTCGTAGAGACGGGGTTTCATCTTGCTGGCCAGGCTGGTTTTGAACTCCCGACCTCAGGTGATCCGCCCACCTCGGCCTCCCAAAGTGCTGCGATTGCAGGCGTCAGCCACCACACCTGGCCTATCTTGCTGATTCTGAGCCTGCCGCTATACTAAGCGCCATATGTAGATTTATAATGCTTAATGCTTACAATAATAATGCCTTTCTTTCTTTCTTTCTTTCTTTCTTTCTTTCTTTCTTTCTTTCTTTCTTTCTTTCTTTCTTTCTTTCTTCTTTCTTTCTTTCTCTCTCTCTTTCTTTTTTGAGACAGTTTTGCTCTTGTTGCTCATGCTGGAGTGCAGTGGTGCAATCTCAGCTTACTGCAACCTCCGTCTCCTGGTTCAAGCAATTCTTCTGCCTCAGCCTCCCAAGTAGCTGGGATTACAGGCATGTGCCACCATGCTGAGACAATTTTTTGTATTTTTAGTAGAGACAGGGTTTTGCCATGTTGGCCAGGTTGGTCTCGAACTTCTGACCTCACGTGATCCACCCGCCTTGGCCTCCCAAAGTGCTGGGATTACAGGTGTGAGCCACCGTGCCCAGTCAATAATGCCTTTCTTATTGAAAGACACTTTGAAGAGGGTGCTTTAATTTTTGTCCCTATGATACATATCAGTAAAGTAAGACTCACGGAGGTCAAATAACTCATCCAAGAATATCCGACTAGCAAGTGGCAGAACCAGGGCTAGGACCTAGATCTGTCTGACTCCACAGCTAAACATCTTTATTATTCTGTTATTTTAATGCCTTCTTACAGAGAGGAGGAAACTGAGGCTCAGAGAGGTAAAGGAGATTATTTATATTCTCCCAGCTATGTCAGACTTGATATTAACTAAGTATCATCCGACTTCATCCCAGGAGCTCTTCATAAATCTACCCCCTTAACAGAGTACCCATAAACTTTGAGATGTTATTTCTGACTATAAAATAGTCACATCCTTTCTTGCTGACAGCAAAATTAGACTTCAAGTATAGAAATACTACTCTCTTCAACAAAAAACAAGAGGTTGATTCTTTCTCCAGACAGGGAAAACTAGGACAAGTGATTGGGAAGTACCCATTGCACCTGTTATGGCTGCGGCTTTTACTTTGCTGATGGAAAGGTGAGGTGAGTCCTTTTACTTTTGGTCAGACTTCGTGTTACGAATCAGGCCTTGTCCGTGGTGTTTACCCTTTCATCATCTTAGGGATGTAGCTTCTTAGGCTACTAGCACCTGCCTATCCTTTCTTTTTTTTTTTTTTTTTTTTTTGAGATGGAGTCTCAGTCTGTCACCCAGGCTGGAGTACAGTGACACAATCTTGATCTCGGCTCACTGCAATCTCTGTCTCCTGGGTTCAAGCAATTCTTGTGCCTCAACTTCCTGAGTAGCTGGGACCAGAGGTGCATGCCACCAGGCCCTGTTAAGTTTTGTACTTTTAGTAGAGACGTGGTTAAATCATGTTAGCCAGCCTGGTCTCGAACTCCTGACCTCAAGTGATTTGCCAGCTTTGGCCTCCCAAAGTCATGGGATTACAGGCATGAGCCACTGTACCTGGCTTATTCCATCTTAATTTATCCAGATGGAATAGTTCTTTTGTTTGCTTCACTCTGTATACAGTATGTGCACCACCATGTGTATGTATCCTAAAAACTGAGCAGAAACCTCCATTAAAAATATTAAATATTTTAACAGCGTTCTTGTACACCAATCACAGACAAACAGAGAGCCAAATCATGAGTGAACTCCCATTCACAATTGCTTCAAAGAGAATAAAATACCTAGGAATCCAACTTACAAGGGATGTGAAGGACCTCTTCAAGGAGAACTACAAACCACTGCTCAATGAAATAAAAGAGGATACAAACAAATGGAAGAACATTCCATGCTCATGGGTTGGAAGAATCAATATTGTGAAAATGGCCATACTGCCCAAGGTAATTTACAGATTCAATGCCATCCCCATCAAGCTACCAATGACTTTCTTCACAGAATTGGAAAAAACTACTTTAAAGTTCATATGGAACCAAAAAAGAGCCCACATCACCAAGTCAATCCTAAGCCAAAAGAACAAAGCTGGAGGCATCACGATACCTGACTTCAAACTATACTACAAGGCTACAGTAACCAAAACAGCATGGTACTGGTACCACAACAGAGACATAGATCAATGGAACAGAACAGAGCCCTCAGAAATAATGCCACATATCTACAACTATCTGATCTTTGACAAACCTGACAAAAACAAGAAATGGGGAAAGGATTCCCTATTTAATAAATGGTGCTGGGAAAACTGGCTAGCCGTATGTAGAAAGCTGAAACTGGATCCCTTCCTTACACCTTATACAAAAATTAATTCAAGATGGATTAAAGACTTACATGTTAGACCTAAAACCATTAAAATACTACAAGAAAACCTAGGCAATACCATTCAGGACATAGGTGTGGGCAAGGACTTCATGTCTGAAACACCAAAAGCAATGGCAACAAAAGCCAAAATTGACAAATGGGATCTAATTAAACTAAAGAGCTTCTGCACAGCAAAAGAAACTACCATCAGAGTGAACAGGCAACCTACAAAATGGGAGAAAATTTTTGCAACCTACTCATCTGACAAAGGGCTAATATCCAGAATCTACAATGAACTCAAACAAATTTACAAGAAAAAAACAAACAACCCCATCAAAAAGTGGGCGAAGGATATGAACAGACACTTCTCAAAAGAAGACATTTATGCAGCCAAAAAACATATGAAAAAACGCTCATCATCACTGGCCATCAGAGAAATGCAAATCAAAACCACAGTGAGATACCATCTCATCGGCCGGGCGCGGTGGCTCACGCCTGTAATCCCAGCACTTTGGGAGGCCGAGGCGGGCGGATCACGAGGTCAGGACATCGAGACCATCCTGGCTAACACGGTGAAACCCCATCTCTACTAAAAATACAAAAAAATTAGCCGGGTGTGGTGGCGGGCGCCTGTAGTCCCAGCTACTCGGGAGGCTGAGGCAGGAGAATGGCGTGAACCCGGGAGGCAGAGCTTGCAGTGAGCTGAGATCGCGCCACTGCACTCCAGCCTGGGCGACAGAGCGAGACTCCGTCTCAAAAAAAAAAAAAAAAAAAAAAAAAAAAGAGATACCATCTCACACCAGTTAGAATGGCCATCATTAAAAAGTCAAGAAACAACAGGTGCTGGAGAGGATGTGGAGAAATAGGAACACTTTTACACTGTTGGTGGGACTGTAAACTAGTTCAACCATTGTGGAAGTCAGTGTGGCGATTCCTCAGGGATCTAGAACTAGAAATATCATTTGACCCAGCCATCCCATTACTGGGTATATACCCAAAGGACTATAAATCATGCTGCTATAAAGACACATGCACACGTATGTTTATTGTGGCACTATTCACAATAGCAAAGAGTTGGAACCAACCCAAATGTCCAACAATGATAGACTGGATTAAGAAAATGTGGCACATATACACCATGGAATACTATGCAGCCATAAAAAATGATGAGTTCATGTCCTTTGTAGGGACATGGATGAAGCTGGAAACCATCATTCTCAGTAAACTATCGCAAGGACAAAAAACCAAACACCGCATGTTCTCACTCATAGGTGGGAACTGAATAATGAGAACTCATGGACACAGGAAGGGGAACATCACACTCTGGGGACTGTTGTGGGGTGGGGGGAGGGGGGAGGGACAGCATTAGGAGATATACCTAATGCTAAATGACGAGTTAATGGGTGCAGCAAAACAACATGGCACATGGATACATATGTAACAAACCTGCACATTGTGCACATGTACCCTAAAACCTAAAGTATAATAATAAAAAAAAAATTACATATTTTAGCTGGGTGCGGTGGCTCGTGCCTGTAATCCCAGCACTTTGGGAGGCTGAGGCGGGTGGATCACGAGGTCAAGATGGTGAAACCCCATCTCTACTAAAAATACAAAAATTACCTGGGTGCACTGGCGGGCGCCTGTAATCCCAGCTACTTGGGAGGCTGAGGCAGGAGAATCGCTTGAACTTGGGAGACAGAGGTTGCAGTGAGCTGAGATTGTGCTATGGCACTCTAGCCTGGGCAACAGAGCAAGACTCCATCTCAAAAAAAAAAAATTTAATCATCCCTCACTTTTGTCAACGCCTTGGTAAACATGGATTTAGGTTGAACCCGAGTCCAAGAGAAGAGCCGATTTCCCTACTTTTCTGAGTGATTGTTTCTCTAATGCCAATCATCAATGTGATTAATGATATTTATTTTAAAATTGAGCTTTGATTTTGCATGGCAGTTTTTGGAAATTATGTAATTAAGCCTGCGGTCATTACTGATAATTATTTAATTAGTTATTCCTTCTCTTTGAAGCAACTTGTTTTTTTTTCTTGGAACTTGAAAATAGCAAATTGGTATCAAATATATACCTGAGGTGTTGAGAACATGCTTGCTAAGTCCATGAATGAATAAATAGAAGGCTCCTGGGAACATATTTTGTATTTGACAAATATGCATAGACTTCTTTTCTGCCCTTGGGTAATGAAGCACCTAATGTGACAGATTTAATTTTTTCCTGCTTGAAATAATCAGAGAAAAACAGCATGGAAGGAATCTACGTAAAACACATCTAGCAGTGCACTATTTCCCACTCTCTTTCTCAGTGGCCTGCCTTCCCCAGTGCTTTTTTGTAATTTAACTACCCACATTTCTGCACAAAAAAGTCTGTAAGTAGTCAACATGTCTATGTTGCCCCGAAACTGTGCAGGATACTGTTTGTCTGACTAAATTAATAAGAAACATTTTAAGGGAGCTACTACATCCAAGATATTGTTCTCGGCATAGGGGTTTGCCTATAGGCCTGTTTTAAATTTTCTTCCTTTGAAATACCATGGTAGATACCAACTTGTTGTTATATTCCTATGTACATAGAAGTATTTGAGAAATTGATGTATTTCTCAAGTGTGAGATTGTGAGTAAAATGCCCAGTTACACATGATCTGTGGCCACTTGGCATTGGCTGGGATCTGATGTCCTGAGGTGGCCTTGTGGGGCCTGTGTGCTGGAGTGGGGAAAGGGTGAGATGGGAGAAGCTGGGCAGCACTCTTTTGTCCTGTGGTCCTAGTGTGTGAGTGATCAAGGAAGAAATGGAGTAGCCTAAATCATGTGGGTATGGGCTAATCCATGACTGGAGCAAAAAGCTGAAGAGGGAACCCAAGATTTGATGTAGCACCCCAAAAGCTCAACAGGGTTATATGTACCTGCGAGGAAATCAGAGGGGAACAAGAGCTCCATGTTTTGCATACAGAAAAAAACAAAGGGGTGGAGAAGCAGACCTTCAACTGAGGAAGAGCTGTGTACCCGAAAAGTTCCCTCTCACCTCCCGCTGCCACAGCACCTCCTTGCCAGCACCTTTGCAAACCCTCTCTGGACATGTTTTAAAGTGAGATTGAATAAATTGGCATTACTGAGTTGATGTATGTTTAATCAAATAGCTTAACATGAATAAACTTCGTTCTATTCCCAGGGTGCTTATTGAATGAAAGATACCTAGCATTTGTCTTGCTGGTGTGTTTTGTTTTTGCTTTTGTAGTGATTTGGAGTTTTGAGATGTAGGCACTCTCCTTTGATGCTGCATGTGGTCAGAAATCAATCCTGCTTCTGGCTTTATCAGTGAATCTGTTAGAAGCCTTTTGTAAGCCCTGTGCCCCCAACCCTACCAACTTGCCTTTTCACTGGGTCCCCATAACAATCTGCTTATCCTCATCATAATCTGAATATATTATATTAAAGTCATTTGTTTACTTATTTATTTCCTACTCTGGACTGAGTTCTTTGAAAGTAGAAATGATGTTACTGTATCCTCTAGTTTCAAGCACAGGGTATGGCAGTAATTAGCGCTTCATAAATGTTTGTTGACTATAAATTGGGTCTAAGTATAAATGGGGAAATCTTAAAAATCTAGGAATTTTGTTTAGTTTTGAGTGATCAAAATTTTTCTCATATCAGGAATCTCTCCAGCCCAGGAAGTAACATCAGACGACATTGATATTTTTATGAGTTTGAACCCAAAGAGACTGAACTTCCCATAAAGTATGTCAACATTTGCAGAAGTACTGCCAGCTCTTTCTTTCTTTTAAGACATTGCTATACCTGAAATCTGTGGGAAATTAATACATTCTGAGGGAATTGTCCCCCTGAAGTGTCCCCTAAAAGTATAGGTTAATGAATACAAAGGGTAGCTTTTACTTTATTCACCTCCCTTGCTGTATCATACAGCTGTATATTTCTTTTTCTTTTATTTTTTTTGAGACAGGGTCTGGCTGTTGCCCAGGCTAGAGTGCAGTGATACAATCTTGGTTCAGTGCAACCTCCATGTCTTGTGTTCAAGCCATCCTCCCACCTCAGCCTCCTGAGTAGCTGGGACTACAGGTGCATGCCATCACGGTCAGCTAATTTTTGTGTATTTTTCTTTTTTTTTTTGTAGAGAGGGGGTTTCGCCATGCTACTTGCTGGTTTCAAACTCCTGAGCTCAAGTGATCCACCTGCCTTGGCCTTCCAAAGTGCTAGGATTGTAGGCGTGTGCCTGGCCTTAAATTTTTTGATATATGTTTATTTATAATTGTAATGATCCCCCCATTATTATGTGAAGAGTGTTCTAATGACATATTAGTTTGCTAGGGTTGTCATAACAAAGTACTATAAATGAGGTGGCTTAAACAACAGAAATTTATTATCCTCACAGTTCTGGAGGCTATAAATTCAAAATCAAGGTATTGGAGGATTGATTTGTTCTGAGGACTGTGATGAAAAATCTGTCACAGGCCTCTTTTTTTGGCTTGTAGATGGTTATTTCTCCCTATGATTCTTCACATTGTCTTACCTCTCTCTGTGTGTGTCTTTGAGCCCAAACTTCCTCCTTTTATAAGGATACTAGTGATACTGGATTAGGGCCCACCTTAGTGACCTCACTTTAACTTGATTACCTCTGTAAAGACCCTGTCATCAAATAAGGTCATGTTGTGAATTACTAGGGGTTAGAACTTCAATATATGAATTTTGAGGGGGCACAATTCAACCCATACTCAGTTTAACCATAACTTACTATACGTTAAGGTAGAATCATGATGAAACTAGAGGGGAAATTGATGTCTCACAAGAGATCCTGTACTTGGAAAAAAAGTGCATGAAGTAATAGCAATTTAGATGATCTCCTTTTGAGGAAGTGATGAGTGAGCATTCAGCAAAGGAGTTCCATTGTGTTATATGGGGGCATTTTAGAAAAAGGCACATGCATGGAAAAAACCTGTAAGGGTAGCACAAGGGGATGGGTGATCCTAGCTATGTGAGGAGGTATGGCCACCCAGGAGCCTTCAGTCCAGTCCTAGGCATATTCCTCACTGTCATTTGGGACTCCACCCATTCCTCAACCTCATATCATTTGATTGACTCTGCATAATTTCCTCAATCCCAAACTTAAGGTGTGAACATGTGGCCAATGCTAAGCCAGTTGTGTTCTCTTTCTCTGAACATCAAGTGAAGTGACTTGTGGAAAAAACAGCGACATTCAATGGTCAATGGTCATTTATTTATTCCAGTTGCAGCAGCCTGAAAAGGTCAAGTAACTCCGGTGGCCTGGGATTCTGCCTTGTTTTGGTTCTGAGTTTGGTTCTCCAGGCTACCTGTAGATTCTGTGTACTATCTGACATCTTCATAACAAACCCCACCCTCCACATTTTTTTTTTTTCTTGAGACGGAGTTTAGCTCTTGTCACCTAGACTGGAGTGCAATGGTGCTTTCTCGGCTCACTGCAGCCTCTGCTTCCCTGGTTCAAGCGATTTTCCTGCCTCAGCCTCCTGAGTAGCTGGGATTACAGGCATGTACCACTACCCTCAGCTAATTTTTGTATTTTTAGTAGAGATGGGGTTTTGCCATGTTGGCCAGGATGGTCTCAAACTCCTTACCTTAGGTGATCCACCCACCTCAGCCTCCCAAAGTGTTGGGATTACAGGGGTGAACCACCGCGCCTGGTCACCAAAACCCCTTTTGCTTAGCCAGGGTTGATTCCTGATGCTTTGGGTGGAAAAAATCTTAATTGCTATAGTGTTTTCTGAGGGATAATACTTGGTCTCTTTCATATTTATAGATGTTGTCTATACATGTTTATGAGCCTTGAGATGAAAATGAACAGTAACAAATAGATTCCCCAAATAGGCCCTTTTAAGATTTCTTTTGGAAAGTATATATATATGTGTGTGTGTGTGTGTATATATATGTGTGTGTATATATATGTGTATATATGTGTATATATATATAGACACACATACATGCACACATGCATATGTATGTATATATGTATGCAGACATGTGCTGTATATGTAAGATATATTATATAGTATATAAATATATGTTAAATATATTTTATATGTAATATATTATAAATATTTAAATATATAATATAGTCTTTTTCTTTTTTTAGTCTTAACTTAAAGCAAACCTGTTTGGCCGAGAATTGTTTTGTAGAAAAATAATGAAAAATATTTTTCTACAAATTGTTTTGCAGAAAAATAATGAAGAAAAATTTGCCATTCTAGCAAATAACACAGAAAAACACACATGCCTATTTCTAGTTTTCTCCACTCTTTCACACACACACACACACACACACACACACGCACACACACACACACAGAGAGGTTCATTATCAAGTTATAGTGATCGATAAGTTAAAGACTCAGTTTAATGCTTTGGTTAGAAATAGGATTGCAAACATAACCTTTATTATGTGAATCTACCAAAGAATAATTGTGTCTATGTGCAAATTAGGATCAACAATGGAGTTTTGTTCAGAGTCCTGTTGAGATCCATATTGACTAGTCAGCTTAAGTTACAAACTATGGTGCCTTACAGGTATCTGTCAAGTGCTTAACAACAAATCAAACGTACTGAATATTTATTATGCTCAAGGCACTGAGCTCATCTTTAATGATATAAGGGCAAATAAGAACTGGGCTTAGGCTTTAAGGAGTTCATGAAATGCAAAAACATATAAAATCTGAAAATATCTGTGGAATTACCAACATATTTTTATTGACACTGAAGCACTAGCACCATCAATAAAGTTAAGAGTTTTTACCTTGACTCAGACTGACAGGTCTGTAGTATAGAATCCAAGAACAATTTCTTGGGCTACTAACTTTTCCTGCTCTGAATATTAATTGATATTTGAGTTTTAGTTGTGAGATATGTATGATATTTTATGTAAAGGCTTATGTGCAATCTTTATAGAGATCAAAATGGGTACTTTATCCAGGGCAACAGGCAACCTATCTAGACAATTCTCTAAATTCTCTCTTCTATTTTGCTTATTATTTTCCTACTTATGTTTGATGAGAGAAACATAAATGCTGAATATGTTGAAAACATGCTAGATGGAAAGTCACATAACAACTAGTTGGAAAGAGGCAAAGTAGTATAGTCAAAGTAGGCAAACCAGACCCTCCACTTACTAGCTGATTTTGGGCCATCATCGGGCCCTGTGAGGCACAATTTTCTCCATTGTGTAACAGAAATAATAGCAATTCCTTCTTTATCTTTCCCATTGGGCTGTGCAAGTCTCAAATAAGAAAATATTGTAATGTCTGAAGTACTACACAAATGTGAGTCACTACAGTTAAATGACGTCACAGGTTAGATTATACTGGAAGATTTTCAAAGCTATTACTGTTACTCTGTAAAAGTCTGAGTAGAAAGACAGCACTCACATATTTTTATCTTTCAGATGAGTGTGGGAGGGAGGTGGGACAGAGGAGCTAGAGGAGAGTCCAAGCTGAATAGATGAAATTTATAACACAATAAAATGCAGTGAACTGAAGGACTTGGAACAAACTGACTGCATTTTCTTTATCCTCTTCATGATATGCTTGCAATAGATTTTCCAAAATTATCCCCAAAGCAAGAAAAGGCACTGAATGATCCAGGTAGATTTGAAAAATAAGCTCTAAAAAAATAAGAAATGCATTAATGGCTTTTCCCTGGAAATTAAATAAAACAAAGTATATCTTCCACTGCCTAAAATAGAGAGAATTCAACCATTTTATAATTGCGAACTTCATTGTAATCTTAGCTGATAAGTAGGTTTGGTGAGAAACTAAACTAAAAGGTATTGCTCTCCTTCCATTCCTCTGACAAGAACAGAAAGTCTGAGTCATAAAATAGAGGCCTTAGCCACTAGTTAGAATTTCAGATTTGTCATTTCTGTGGAGCCATTTTAAGAACTGATACGTATTTTTAAAACCCTAGACATTTAATGCCTGATGTTTTTGAGGAATATGTGTGTGTGTACATTTGTGGATTCTTACATGAGTTGAATCTGTGTTTTTCACGTTTCATACTCTTCAAACACTTCAATCTGAAGCAAATTCACCCCCTGTAACATATCCTGGCCTCATTAAGAAAGGCAAAATCACTGGATAAATTATTTTTGTTTTTTTGTGTCCTGTCTCAGTGCTCAAGTTTTCTACTTAATTAGTCAGTGGCTGGATTTTATTTATCTGGCAAGGAAAAGTCAAACATCACAAACATTTAATTAAAAGTTTATCTAAGCAGATACTTATATTTTGAATTCTAATGTACATGTGGCCCTTTTGCAAACTATGGCCATCTGAGTACTTGACCTTATGTGTGAAATACTTAAGCTTTCCTGTGCATAACCACAAATTTATATTTATCTGCAGAGTCAGAGAGATGCTTTTAATACATAGAAAGTCAACCAATAAAGCTGCCTATTTATCTTTGTTTTTGCTATTGTCCTTCCCTTTTTTTAGTAAAAAATTTTTCTTCATGAAAATATTTGAGTAGGTTTTCTTTTAAAAAATAAAAGAGTTGCCAATTACCAATTATCTTTCCTCAGAGCATTAAAAAGCTAACACTAGTAAATAGATGCTCTCCACCTTCTATTCAGAACCTTACAAATTCTTCCCTGATAATAATGCAATTATTTGTTTAGTATAAATGATCCAATTAGCCTGTAGAAAAGGAAAAAACAAGATAACAATAAATAACAGATTATTTGGAGCTATATAAACAGTAGGTCCTGATGTACAAACTTAGGGTATAAGTATGTTCATATATTTAAAAAAAATTATTTGAATTGACAATTCTAGCCCCCATGAGAGTTACTAGCAAGAATCTAGTATTTCTTCTTGTGATTCCACTCCTCCAAATAGTGTAAAAATCCCAGTTCAAAGATGGTGATGGTGATGGTGGTGTTAGGTCTGAGCTGTTGCTTCTTGCTATTTGATATCATAAATGAAGATTGGTCCCATGCAGTCTACACTGCTACTAGAATGGGCTGGTTGGCCTGGGTCCTTGACCAGGACTTGGGTTGGGTCCCAGGGGAACAACACATTTTAGTTTACATTTTTATTTATTTATATTTGTTTATTTACTTATTTATTTGAGACAGAGTTTCACTCTGCTGCCCAGGCTGGAGTGCAGTGGTGGGATCCAGCTTACTGCAACCTCTGCCTGTCCTTGGTTTCAAGTGATTCTCATGCCTCAGCCTCCCGAGTAAGTGGGACCACAGGTGCGTGCCACCACACCTGGCTAATTTTTGAATTTTTAGTAGAGATGAGATTTCGCCATGTTGGCCAGGCTTGTCTTGAACTCCTGACCTTAGGTGATCTGTCCGACTCAGCTCCCCAAAGTGTTGGGATTACCATGCCAGGCTTAGTTTACACTTTTGTGCTGTCAAGTCACTATGCTAAGGTGCCTAGGGTAGGGGAACTTCCAGCATTAGTCACCTGCTCAAACAAGCCCTCTCTCATAAACATCTAAACCCAGGTGGTAGCCCTGCATCATCTGTCCTCAAAGACACTGCCAATTTTGTACTTTATTTTCCATGATTATATTTTTTCATTTTGAATATTGTCCAGAGTTCAGGGACTGGGATCTTTATGCAGATTGGGCCACCTCCATCCCAAGAAAAACCTCTACTTATCAGGATATGGGCAGATTTACTCAGCTCCTGGAAAAAAACCAAAGGCCTATGCTCTTCTCTCAGGACAATGGGTGAATACTTGCTCTACCTTGTTCCTTAACTTAAACAAACAAACAAACAAAACCCTCAACTGGCTCTACCCTCAACAATTGTAATATTTGGAAGCATTTAGAGCAGAAAGATAAATACACATGTACTTTGAGCAAATGGCCTTCTATTGCTCTTGTGTGTCATTTTGATCTGACCTATAACGTCAAAGCGTAACCACACAAAATAAATGGTTTAGTAAATTCAATCACTGTGGGTACCCAAACTGTATAATGAATAATATTTCAGATACATTTGCTAGAAGATTGCTTTAGTGCTTTTTTCCATTTGGTCATCTGAAATATCTGACCTTTATCCCAATACTTTGTCCAAAGAGGAGCTATTGTAACATTGGAAGACTAGAGAATTCAAAGTGGAGGTATTAAAAAACCTCTTTCTGGCTGGGTGCGGTGGCTCGTGCCTGTAATTCCAGCATTCTGGGAGGCGAAGGCGGGCATATCACGTGAGGCCAGGAGTTTGAGACCAGCCTGGCCATCATGGAAAAACCCCATCTCTACTAAAAATACCAGAAAAAAAAAAAAAAAAAAAGCCAGGCCTGTAATCCCAGCTACTCGGGAGGCTGAGACATGAAAATTGCTTGAACCCACAAGGCGGAGGCTGCAGTGAGCCGAGATCATGCCATTGCACTCCAGCCTGGGTGACAGAGCAAGACACTGTCTCAAAAACAAAACAAAAACAAAGCAAAACCCCCAAACAAACAAATAAATAAATAAATAAATTTCTTTCTAATTTGGTAACTGCATATATACTCTACTATTTTCACTCTATTGACATAAAAATTCAGCAGGCTATGTTTATCTTCAATGAAATCTCATTGACATAACCAGGATTAAAATTAGCTCTTGAATTTAAAAACCTCAGTTTATAGAGTAGGTTACATCACAGTTAATATTTACATGTGGCACAGTGGCAGAAGGAAAACTGCTCAAACCAGAGCCGTCCATCAAAAGAAGAAGGTTCCTGTAACAACTATGTCAATAAAATTTGTCAATGTTAAGAGAAAAGGAGAATTATGTTTCACTAGATAGAGCTAGACAGAGAAAACCAAACGCATATGGTTTCATGACTTTCTCGTCATTTAATTTTACAATGAATGTCTAATTCAAATTCTGGCCTTTTTAATGGGAATGATGTTTAGCAAAGCTACAAATGCTAATAATTAACATATTTCTTACAGTGGTAATTACTGTTGTGAAGGGATTCACCTCTGATTCAAAGCTGAATTTTGGATAGTTTGGTGGCATAGAGTTAGATGATACTCCACTTCCCTAGGAGTCTATCTTTGTAATTACTGATCTTAAGAGGATATCGAGAAACTTCCTGAAAGAAAAAGGGAACAACTTAAGGGTAGTTCACAACTGGGGTTCAGATGTACACAGGTGTGTGTGGTGGATTTGGGGCTGGGGTGTGTATGTTTTGGAGGTGGGAGCACAAGCAGACCAACTTTATGAAGTCTTGGAGGGAGCACCTGCTAAGAGAATTCACCGCGAGGACAATGTGCTGCTGGACAAGTCAGGCTCCAGCACAGGCCAAAGGACAGAGGGTCTGTGAAAGTGAAAGAAATATTAAAGTGTGGCAGCAAATACTTGAAATTAGCCCTCATAAATTCACCCCGTACGTCACTCTAAGGAGAGAGAAAAAAATGTGTTTTTCACAGTCTTTGTAACCCTACGTCCCAGGCCCCTGATTTTTTTTTTTTTTTTTTTTTTTTGCATTCTTCTCACTGTTGTCCACCATTTCTGAGAATCCCCAAGGAGAGCATAACACACAGAGCAGATTCTTTCACTTGTCTCTCTTTGTGAACATTATTGACTGGAAACAATCTTGGGAGGGCAAGAACAAAACAAAACAAAACAAAACAAAAAAACAAAAGACAAAAGCGAGGTAGGAGCATGGTCTGCATAGTTCTGGCACTGTTAACAGCAGCACCAATGTAGGTGTCGGTGTGTGATGACCAGGAATGATTTGTAAGACATTCCTTAGTGATTCTGCCATACTGGGCAACTCAGGGAAGAAAGAACAGTCTGAAGGGACCTGGAATCTTTCAAGAGCAAGTACAAATTTATTTATTTTTTAATATATTTTTAAGATGGGGTCTCGCTCTGTGGCCCAGGCTGAAGTGCAGTGGCACAGTCTCGGTTCACTGCAACCTCTGCCTCCCAGGTTCAAGCAATTCTCTTGCCTCAGCCTCCCAAGTAGCTGGGACCACAGGTGTGTGCCACCACGCCTGGCTATTTTTTTTTTGTATTTTTAGTAGAGATGGGGTTTCAGCATCTCTCAAACTTCTGACCTCAGGTGATCTGCCTGCCTCGGCCTCCCAGAGTGCTGGGATTATAGGTGTGAGACACTGTGCCCAGCCACAATTCCAAATTTAACTGAAAATTTGACATTATTTGTATCCACAAACTAATGAAGTTAATAGACATTTGGGTGAATATTCATTATCATTTTATTGGTAGTTTTGTGATAACCTTTGTGGGACAGATCTTGATTCATGACTGAAACATAACTTTAGCTCACTCCTCCATTCCAAATTATGTAACAATAGTTGTATTCAAACATACACGCATACACGTATTTAATAATTTTAAAATTTTGGACAACTTTACTTCTTAAGAAGTGAGCTGGCCAGGTGTGATGGCTCATACCTATGATCTCAGCACTTTGGGAGGCTAAGGTGGATGGATCATTTGAGGTCAGGAGTTTGAGACGAGCGTGGCCAACATGGTGAAACCTCGTCGCTACTAAAAATACAAAAATTAGCTGGGCATGGTGGCAGGCACCTGTAATCCCAGATACTCAGGAGGCTGAGGCACGAGAATTGCTGGAACCCGTGAGGTGGAGGTTGCAGTGAGCCAAGATGGCACCACTGCACTCCAGCCTGAGCAATAGAGTGAGACTGTCTCAAAAAAAAAAAAAAAAGAGGTGAGCTTAACTGTTTCTACAGATTGTGTTCTTTTGTTAGCTGTTATAATGCTGTACAATGAAGCCAGTTGAATATACTCATTAGAAAAGCAAAAAGTTTTGATGTGAGAGAAGGTGGAACAGAGGGAAAATATATAGATATTGTAGGGAGATAAAAATGATAACTATTGAAATACAGAGTTTTTTTTTTTTTTAGATGGTATCTTGCTCTGTCACCCAGGCTGAAGTGCCGTGGTGGATCTTGGCTCATTGCAACCTCCACATCTCGGGTTCAAGCGATTCTCCTGCCTCTGCCTCCTGAGTAGCTGGGATTACAGGGGCCGGCTACCACGCCCAGCTAATTTTTGTATTTTTAGTAGAGACTGGGTTTCACCATGTTGGTCAGGCTGGTCTCGAACTCCTGACCTCATGATCTGCCCACCTCAGCCTCCCAAAATGCTGGGATTACAGGCGTGAGCCACCGCACCCGGCCGAGATGATTTTCAAATGTACGTTTTATGTCTACATAAGATTCAACATCAATACAACACTTAAGTGTTATCAAACTTCTGTGGTATGTCTGAAACCGTGCTAGAGCCTGAGATGCAAAGATAACGAAGTCACAGACTCTGGCATGACGACTTCTCCAACTTAAAAGGGAATTAAGTGGGTAATAAGTGCAATAAATAATGTAAAAGTAATACTGTCTGACACAAAGAAAGAGTGTAGCAGCTTTTGGGAAAGTGGTTCAGGATGGCTTCACAGAAGACTCTCTTAGCCTTGGTTTTGAGGGTGGAATAGTTAAAGAAGGCTGTTTCAGTTAGGAAAAATTGCGTGTAAAAACAAGGAGCATAAACCAGATTTTTATTCGCTAGATGAAAGTCCTTGCACTTTTTCCCATGGTCTATTTGGAGAACCACTACATACTAGAAAGCTAGTATGACAACATTTCAGGGAGTATTTGGAGAATGCTAGGGAATGAAGTTGGAGAGGTGAATTCCATTCAGGTCATTGAGAGCTATGGTAAGGGATTGGATTTTATAATGCCGGCGATGAGAAACCATTGAGGTGTTTTAAGTAAAGAGCAATATATTTAGTCATGAGCTAAAAAAGAAATAGCACTACCAGGCATCCACACAAATGACCTTCTTTTCCTACCTCTGTCCCACTTGTTTGTAGAACCCTTTCTCATATGCACATTTGCATGGTGCATAACCATCTTTTCTAAAATTTGTGCTTATCTTAGCCCTTTGATGTTATAGGTACTGATTGTTGAAAAGTAGATTTCATTTCATGAGTCCATTCTTTTAGGATATTGTTGATTTTTGCCAAGATAAAAATGTTTTCAGGTTGAGAAACAGTGTATGGGTTCTCTATTTTATTATTATTATTATTTTTTGAGATGGAGTTTCGCTCTGTCACCTAGGCTGGAGTGCAGTGGTGCAACTTCGGCTCACTGCAACCTCTCTCTCCTGGGTTCAAGCGATTCTCCTGCCTAAGCCTTCAAGTAGTGGGGATTACAGGCATGCACCACCATGCCTGGCTAATTTTTGTATTTTTAGTAGAGACGAGGTTTCACCATGTTGGCCAGGCTGGTCTCAAACTCCTGACCCCAAGTGATCTGCCCCCCTCACCCAAGTGATCTCCCTCCCAAAATGCTGGGATTACAGGCATGAGTCACCGTGCCTGGCCTAGGTTCTCTATTTTTAAGATCATTTTATTAATAAACATTGTGGAAAATGGGTTGTCAGTAGAATCAAGTGCTTTGTATTTATGATGATAAAATGTGATCTCTTAAACTTTCAAATATAGCGAAGACTATTTAAAAGGAGAGAGTTTTATAGTTTTCCACTGTAGGAAGAAGATTCTAGGTTCGAATGAGTTAACTGTGACGTGGGAATCCATAGCCCATTTTGGTTTTTCATATATTTTTAAACATACTAAATTCAGAAAACAATGTTAAAGACTACATTTTTGAAGAAGACATAGCTTGCTTTAAATTTAAAACACTAAATAGCAGAAATAAATGGGTACTTGAAGTAAATTAGCCTAGAATCACAAATTCTTACCCTAATTCAAAATGTTTCCGATTTACAGAGAAATAAGCTTATGAAATGTGCTTTCACGGACTACCATTTTTATACTGACCACAGTGTGAATAGTTATTTAGGAATTTCTGCCAATATTGTGAACAAATTAAGGCTTCAAAATATCTGCTGTGCAGTGCGTACATATAGTGCGCATTCAATAAACATTTAGTTGAATTATGACAGTTCTCACTGTAATAAATTGGTTTCTTAAGCTGGATCCTTTTATTTAATATTGGCGATTTTCACATGACCTTTGGAACTTTTGGCTGATGGGGGAAGTAGTGTGAAGAGTTACTGTTTACTACTGTAAAGAAGAAATCCATATTTTCTTAACAAACTTTTCACAAATGCTGTTCATGTCCATAATCAGACCCCCTTAGTGCTTCTAGATCTTATTTGATCTCACATTTAGTTCCACAGACATTTACCTAGAACCTATGGCACTGGTTTTATTGTTCTGATGTGTGGGTTTCAGTTGCTTAACATGTGTGTCCAGAGTCTTCCATTATTTCAGGGCAGAGCTCATGTTTTTCTTATCCTCCTCCTTCCTTTTATCCTTTTGTCTCTGTACCATCTTTTAACAGATCATAGGATATGGAATTCCAATTCCATATCAGCAAATTGCAAGTCACTTTTATTGAGAACACTTAGAAAAAAAGAAGTAAGTAGGGGTTAGGAAAAGGGACGTAAGGAAAGGAGAATGGTGGCCCAGCTTGGTGCCTAAGGGCTCTGGCTCGGGTGTCAAAAGTGGGTTCCAATCCTCCCCTGATCACTCATTAATTGTGCAACCTTGGGCAAGGTACTAAACTTCTACAAACTTCCATTTCCTCATACATAAAATGAGGATGACACTAATAACCAGTTCATAAGGTAGTTTTAACGTAGGCCGGGTGCAATGGCTCACGCCTGTAATCCCAGCACTTTGGGAGGCCGAGGCGGGCGAATCACAAGGTCAGGTGTTTGAGACCAGCCTGACCAACATGGTGAAACCCCATCTCTACAAAAAAATACAAAAATTAGCCAGGTGTGGTGGTGCGCCCCTGTAATCCCAGCTACTCAGGAGGCAGAGGCAGGAGAATCGCTTGAACCCTGGAGGTGGAGGTTGCAGTGAGCTGAGATCACGCCACTGCACTCCAAGCTGGGTAGCACAGCGAGACTCCATCTCAAAATAAATAAATAAATAAATAAATAAACGGAATAATGCTTACAAAACTTAGCACATGGTTATCACCAGATAGATGTCATGATTGGTATATAAATATGAATAAATGAGAAGGTTTTCCCAGTAAAACATTGGAGGAGGTAAAGACAACTGAGAAAGCAACTACTGCCTTGGTATTACATTCTTTTCTTTATTCGAATGAGAACTCAGATGTGCTTTGGATGTCCTTTAGCCAGAATAACTTCTGGAAAGAGCCCAAGATATATTAACATGTATACTACAGAAAAGATTTGAACAATAGCCCCTCAGTTGTGCAAAGTAGGCCAGCATTCCAGAGAGCCTTTCGGACATTCACTTTTAAATTTCTGTGTCCCTAAAACTATGGTGTAAACTGAAATGACAGGACTTAGAGCTCTAAGTTATAAAAATCAGAAAGGACCAGACACATTTAAACAATGCCTCAGCATGCAAGCCATTTGTCATAAAGCAAATTAATTTCTAATTTTCTTATTGTAACTTAGGGGAAGTGGTCTTTTGAAAAATTCATATTAAGCAGGGGGTGAAAACAGGAAATGGATTTTGCAGTCTTCGGTCTTAATTTAAGATGACAAAAAGGCACTGACAATTGCATGTGCTGCCTTTGTTTTAGTGATGGTAAAAATAAAAAACAGGTTGGGCGCGGTGGCTCACGCCTGTAATCCCAGCACTTTGGGAGGCTGAGGTGGGTGGCTCACATGAGGTCAGGAGTTCAAGACCAGTCTGGCTAACATGGTGAAA
The DNA here is from genome assembly GCF_006542625.1 of Nomascus leucogenys. Taxonomy (NCBI): domain Eukaryota; kingdom Metazoa; phylum Chordata; class Mammalia; order Primates; family Hylobatidae; genus Nomascus; species Nomascus leucogenys. Next base: position 61,301,576 of record NC_044381.1, on the reverse strand, counting down.
CCCCATCTCTACTAAAAATACAAAAATTAGCCGGGCGGTAGTAGCGTGTACTTGTAATCCCAGCTACTCGTGAGACTGAGGCAGGAGAATCGCTTGATCCCAGGAGGCGGAGGTTGCGGTGAGCTGAGATCACACCACTGCACTCCAATCTGGGTGACAGAGTGAGACCCTGTCCCCCAAAAAATAAAAAATAAAATTAAAATTAAAAAATAAAAAAACAGTTGAGAGTCCAAGGCAGGCAGATCAACTGAGGTCAGGAGTTGAAGACCAGCCTGGTCAGCATGGTGAAACCCCGTCTCTACAAAAATACAAAAATTAGCTGGGCATGAGGGCAGGTGCCTGTAATCCCAGCTACTCAGGAGGCTGGGGCAGGAGAATCACTTGAACCCGGGAGGTGAAGGCTGCAGTGACCCACGACAGCATTACTGCATTCTAGCCTGGGTGACAGAGCGAGACTTTGCCTCAAAAAATAAAAATAAAATAAAAAATAAAAATAAAAAACAAATGAAAACCAACCAAACAACAACAACAAAAGCCAAAAACAAAAATGCCTGTGAGAGATTTCTTAGAGTCACTCATTATTAGTTCATGCTCCCAGTAGAGATATTTCTTCAATCAAGTCCCAGTTTCCTCCTCTTTTATTGCATTCTTTTGTGAAGAAAGCTTCAAGAAATGAATTCTTGTCCTTGGATATGAGGGAGGACTATACTATGCTTTCTCTAGAAGGCACTACTGTGTCTTTGAGCACATTTTTCAAATAATTAGTAGGTGTGAGCAGCTCTGCCAATGGACATACTACATTTATTTTCAGTGATCATTTGAAAAACACACTTATAAGCTTATAATTGCTGACATTAACAAACAACAGGTATGAAGATGCTGTTCACAAAAAGTGTATGTAGTTCCATGTGTTTTATTTAGTCTGTTTGAAATGAAGTTTAGCATATTTATAGCACACAGCATGAAACATGTCAGTCATTTTGAATTTAACGTTGTGCATAATGTATTCATAAGAATTATATTTATTTATTTACTAGCATTTATCTTTAAATCAAAGGTTAAAATTTCAAGATGCACAAAAATGGTTAACTTTCTGTGAGAAGTCTGAGAAATCACTGAAGACATGATAATGACAGGCTGGAGGAAGAAGTAAAGAACTTAGAAGGCCAAAATAGAATTCTAAGATAACATGAATCTAGAACATATAAAAGAGAAAGGATTCATTGAAAAAAGGAAAAGGAAAAAAAAAAAGAATTATTAAACGGAAATATTAGGTTCAAGTAAACCCAAAACAATCATCAAAGTAGATGTTAACAGCATTTTGAGTACATGTTGTGAGTATGAGAAGTGCAATTCTAAATATTAGGCCCTTATGTTTTAACATATCAGCAAATACAATATTTTGTTTCCAATTTAACAAATTTTTAAGAATGTTATGTTAGTTGTGACATATTTCCAATAAATAATTATGTTTCCCAAGGACACTGGGTACAATAAAGTGGGTCTGACAATTAACTTACCTTTGAAACCTGAGCCCTTCGTTAGTTACAGGAATAGACTGGAACATGATTTTTCCTCTCCTGCTTGGAGAACCCACAAGTTGTGTTTTCTTTATGAACACTGGAAATTCTTTCTTTTAGCCAAATGAAGGGTGTGCATTTCTTCGGCCAGGAGTTACCAGGCTGATAATCCTGATGCAGCGGTTCTCAAAATCTTCTCAGAAGACCCGCAGTAGCACCAGCAACACCAAAGGACTTGTTGGAAACACCAGTTTTCTAGGCCTGGCACAGTGGCTTATGCCTGTAATCCCAGCACTTTGGGAGGCCAAACTCCTGAGGTCAGGAGTTTGAGACCAGCCTGGCCAACATGGCAAAACCCTGCCTCTACTAAAAATACAAAAATTAGCCGGGTGTAGTGGCGGGCACCTGAAATCAGTTACTTGGGAGGCTGAGGCAGGAGAATTGCTTGAACCTGGGAGGCAGAAGCTGCAGTGAGACAAGATCACACCATCGCACTCCAGCCTGGGCGACAAAAGCAAAAACTCTGATTAGAAAAAAAAAAAAAAAACAAACCAGGCGCGGTGGCTCACGGCTATAACCCCAGCACTTCAGGAGGTTGAGGTGGGCGGATCACATGACGTCAGGAATTCAAGACCGGCCTGGCCAACAGAGTGAAACCCCGCCTCTACAAAAACATGATGGCGCGGGCCTGTTATCCCATCTACTCAGAGGCTGAGGCGGGAGAATCGCTGGAACCCGGAAGGCGGAGGTTGCAGTGAGCTGAAATCGCGCCATTGCGCTCCAGCCTCGGTGACAGAGCAAGACTCCGTCACAAAAAAAAGAAAAAAGAAACACCAGTTTTCTGATTCCACCAAAGACCTACTGCCTCAGAAACTATGAGGGCAGAACCCAGCAATCTGTGCTTTCACTAGCCCTCCAGGAGTTGCTGAAATTTAAGAATCATTGCCCCAAAAGGTGGCCCTCATAATGATGCCAGGTAAGGAAAGACAACATTATTACCTATGTGTGGTGTGTTAACATTCTTTATGAAACATGTGTGAATACCTAAATCGAAGACTTTGTCCATGAGATATTCCCTAATCACATTAGTGAAATAAAAACTATATTTCCTCTACTTTTCTACTGCTACAGAAATCTCCCCCGGTTAGGATAGTCCCAGTTTCCTATTTGTCTTTGTTTTTCTTGCAGTGCACAGCATGTCACCCAGTAATTGATACTTTTTTGTTTGTTTGTTTGTTTGTTTGTTTTGAGACGGAGTCTTGCTCTGTCTCCTAGGCTGGAGTGCAGTGGCGCGATCTCGGCTCCCCAAGTAGCTGGGACTACAGGGGCCCGCCATCACGCCCGGCTAATTTTTTGTATTTTTAGTAGAGACGGGGTTTCGCCGTGTTAGCCAGGATGGTCTCGATCTCCTGACCTCGTGATCCGCCGGCCTCAGCCTCCCAAAGTGCTGGGATTACAGGCGTTAGCCACCGCACCTGGCCTAATTGGTATGTTTAAATGTTAAAATTAAATGGAATGATTTCCTAAAATAAACAAATGTGGGACAATTTATTGCACTCTGTTCAAATTCCCATTTTGAAGTGGAATTCAAACAAACATGACAGTAAAGGGGGACATTGTGCACAGGGACAAGAGAAAAGGAGAAAGGGAAGAAATACGGAGAACTAGATAGGAGGAAGTGTCAAAGACTGATGGGTGTAAGCCACCTTTACCTCTGCATATTGGTTTTCCTTTGAATTGTGGTATGTGGTCATATTGCTTATTAGTTATAACATACAGCTGTCGGAAAAGTTTTTCAATTAAAATTTCAAATGTAATATTAAAACTGTTTGGCTTCCTTCCTACTGGGCACTGGACACCGTCTGTGGAGCTGCTGGAACAGGGCTGAATAGGGTCATATTTTAAAAGAACTCAGCCTAGTGCAGTTTCTTAACCTTAGCACTATTGGCCTTTGGGGCCCGATAATCCTTTTTTGTGAGGGCCTGTCCTGTGCACTGTAGGATGTTTAGCAGCCTTTTTGGCTTCTACTCAGTAGACACCATTATCAACCCCCTCCCCTAGAAGTGACAATATGTCTCCAGACTTTTCCAGATGTCCCCTGAGGAGCAAAATTGTCTCCAGTTGAAAACCACTGGGTTAGTGGGAGAAACAGATAAAAAGATAGAAGTTCTCCATACACCATGATAATGCCATGATGCCATAGGGCTGGCAGGAGTGAAGGGAAGAGCGTCTCACAAAGACTTGGGGGGATGCAGGGAGGAGGAAAAATTAGGAAATGAGGTGGGCTGAGTTGCAGTTAGCCTGTGGGGAAAATGAAGGAGAAGGGATAAGGAAGAAGAGGAGGAAGGAGGGAGGAAGAGTGAGGAGTAATAGAGAATTATAGTTGACCTTGAACAACTTGGGGGTTAGGGATGCCGACCCTTGCATAGTCAAAAATCTGAGCTTAACTTTTGACAATCCTCAAACTTTCCTAACAGCCTACTGTTGACCAGATGCTTTACCAATAACATAAACAGTTTATTAACACATATTTTGTATGTTTTATGTATTATACACTGTATTCTTACAATAAAGTACGCTAGAGAAAAGAAAATGTTATTAAGAAAATTGTAAGGAAGAAAAACTGTATTTACTGTTCATTAAGGGGAAGTAGATCATCATAAAGCTCTTCATCCTTGTCATCTTCATGTTGAATAGGCTGAAGGAGGAGGGGGAGAGAAAGAAGAGACTGGCCTTGCTGTCTTAGGGGTGGCAGGGGTGGTAGAGGTGCAGGAGGTGGAAGGGGAGGCAGGAAAGGCAGGCACACTCGGTGTAGCTTTCATTGAAAGAAATCTGCCTATGAGTGGACCCATGCAGTTCAAACCTGACTTGTTCAGAGTCAACTGTACTTGTTCCAGGCTAAGAACAGAGAATAAAAAAAAATGTATAGAGGCCTGAAACAGCATATTATATTAAAAGAACTAAAAGCCGGTAAATGCTTTGCTACTGAAGCATAAAGTGAGAAAGGGGGATCATGGGCTCTGAAATTGCAGCCACAAGTCTACAGAACACATTTTTCATAGCCCAAGGTCAGTCTTCTATTACCCTTTGCAGTGAGGTTATCATCATCCATTTTTCACTCATCAGTGCTAGGGAGCCCATTAAATACTTGCCACTATACTTGGTCCCAACAGTTAATAGACTGTAGCATCTTTTATTTCTTCACCTAGCCTGAAATCAGTTGAGCTTTTGCAGAATCTTAGATATGTCATTTTTTTCTTCAGGTTTAGAATGGGGCACTTAAAAAGATGCATAGTACTTGAAAATAGAGAAAGAAAATAGCATGTAGCAATTTGTGCCTTTATTCTGCCCAAACGTCTCAAAAAGGAAAAAAAAATTTTAAGGGTAAATATTGTCATCAATTTATCTGAGCTCTTTTGACTTCCTTTGAGCCTGAAAAAACAGGATCAGTGTCTTTTTAATATTTACCATAGTGCCTGATATGTAGAAGGTGTATGACCAATGTTTATTAGATAAATGTTCACTTTTATTATTAGTAATATTAACCACATTTTAATAGAGAGTAATAATACATGATAAACTTCTCAAGGATGCGATCTCATTTGATCCTTATAACAACCCAATGAGGTAAGCGAGGAATAGTTGTTAAGTCTAATACATGTTATATCTTATCCTTGACCCAGTATTACCACAGTCACGCCTTCCTCTCCCTGCAATGAAAGAAAACCGATAAACACAAAATGTTGTATCCCATATAAGTGTTCATTCTTATGGTAGATAAGTAAATGGAAAAGATAGGTATGCATTCTCAATTTTTTTAAGTCCTAGAATTATAAAACAATAAAGAGGTGAGAAGGGAGAGAAACCTTAAGGGACCAACCTCTTGATTTTACAGGTGAGAAAACTGAGGCCACATAGCCATTTAGTGCAGAGCCAGGATTATAAACCAGATGTTTGGACTCCTATGTGGTGGTGGACACGAGGATATACTAATTAGCGTCCTTACCAGAAAATTCCACATATCTCTAAGGAGCAGATCACCACACACCTGCACAGCCCAAGCCTGGATTGTGGAGGTTTTTCTTGTAGAGTTTGTCTTTGATAGAAATTTACGGTCCAGAAGAAGGCTGGCTTCAAGGACATAAGAAAGGGCATATTCAAAACAAATACATGTATGCCTATTCTTTTAAACCAGTACTTAACAATAGTATCCAGGTGTCCAAATATAATAGCTTATCTGTTTTATTTTTTCCAGAAAAGGAAACAAGGTCTTAGAGAGGTTACATTTTGCATAGGATTTTGTTAGCCAAGTCAGCATCTGTTTGCATCTTAAAAATGAGTCATACCTATTCCTTGTAAGTAGGACAGGAGGGCAGCTGGAATTTCCCAGCTCACTCCTTGTCACTGCTTCCTGCCTCTGCTGCTCTTTGTCCTCCACAGCACGCTTCATTGGCTAAAAAGTGAACCAGATGCTACATTACCTCAGGGCAGTTGTAAGTACTGAGTCAGATGCCTTAGGCTTGTGTGATGGGAAGTTTAGGGCGAAACCAATATCTTACTTTAACAACAGTGTGAATAAGTTAATTTCTTTTGAGATTTTATTACTCAATATTCCACCCAGAAAGAAACACAGATGACACTCAGCCAATCAAAGGCCATCTGGGACTGACAAATGCAGAGCTTGTTGTAGATGACAAGGCTCAGTGGATGGGTCATCACTGAAAGAAAGGGAAACATTTTGAACTGTTGTGTCTCTCTCCTTGCTCACATGAAAAACAAAAAAATCCTTGGCCAGTTGCGGTGGCTCATGCCTGTAATCCCAGCACTTTGGGAGGCCCAGGCGGGCAGATCCCTTGAGGTCAGAAGTTCTGGACCAGCATGGCCAACATGGCAAAACCCCGTCTCTACTAAAAATACAAAAATTAGCCAGGCGTGGTGGCACGCACCTGTAATCCCAGCTACTTGGGAGGCTGAGGCATGAGAATTGCTTGAACCTGGGAGGTGGAGGTTGCAGTGAGCCAAGGTCGTGCCACTGCACTCCAGCCTGGACGACAGAGTGAGACTCCGTCTCAAAAAAAAAAAAGTCCTTAACCACAGACTAAGTAAGCATTATTGCACAGAGTGTCATTCGCTAATCTTGCTTGTGCCTGAACTTTGAAAGCACCGGCCCCTTGCTTTGGGGGTTGGGGGCGTGGGGTGTAAGTCTGTCCTCTAGACGGAGACAACACTGAGAACAGAAGGAGAGGATCTTGGAGATTTGTTAATTTCCTATTACAGTTAACCTTGTCTGGGGCTCTCACTTTAGCACTGTGCTCTCCTTTGCACAGCTGTTATTTTTTTTCTCGTCATATGTACAACTTGAATTATCCAAATGCCTTGCTTTGAGGATATTCATCCTATCTTATTGATCCTCTCACTGTGTAGGACAATGGAGAATACAGTAAAAAACCCTCAATGGATACTACTTACACTAAATTAACTCTATGAATTCAAAATTTTAAGATGCTACTTAATCATGTAAGCCTGGTTCTCCAAAACTTCATCTGCCATGGGAAAAATCAAAGCTTGTAAAGTGATTAAACTTGTAAAGGAATTAAACTCTAGGATTCACTCATTTTATAATTGGCATTTTCACCCTAAGAGCTTTCTTTTTCCTCGCTGGTGTTTAAAAACAAAGTAAAACCAGACAAAACAAGATTAACTAAATTAAAACCCCTGTGACTTTAAAAAAAGTAGCCAAGAATAATGTGCAAGTGTCTAGTTAGGCCAATAGATGTCCTTAACATGTGTGAGCTGGGAACACAAATGAGCATGAAGGGCGAGGAAGAGCACCACCCCCTGCTTCTTTTCCTGCTCCTGTTCTTGCAGAGGGTCAGGCTTGGAGACCACATATGGTCAGCTCAACACACGAGTCCACCAAGCAGCCCATGAGGAACTCTTCCTTCCAGAGTTGTGCACACCATGCAGTGTGGTCCACCTGCAGAAGCACAGAACAGGCGCTGCCTGGGCCAGAGGTCCATTCAGGCCATGGAATTGGTCTCAATGCCATTTAGGCATGAATCCAGGGTCCTGGGTACCAGATGCATGGTCTAGGTAGGGGGTGTCATGTACTAGGTGAGCATGGGGTTCCGCTGGGCATGTTCCCTTGTCTTGTAGGATGTTAGCTCTGAGGGACGTGGCTGGAAGAAGGCTAGCCTTGAGCCCTCTAAAAGGCAGAGCTCAGGGCAAAGCTCCAGTTGCTCAGGCCTGTGGGTAGTACTGCTTAAATATCCCCTTGAAAACTTCTTTAAAATGCAAATGTCTCTATTCTTTTGTAGTTCAAAAGCATGATGATTGGGTGTTCACAGGCATGTGTGAGATGTGCCACCCTCTGAACCTCCTTATGACCCGGTACATTACCTGTCTGACCTGAAAAAAAAATGCGAATTTCTGGATTCTACCTGCCTCCCCGCACTCCGACATTATGATGTAGCAGCTCTGTGGTAGGACCCAGGAATCTGCCTGTGTAATCACAGGTTGATATTCTGGTGTTTCCTGGTTTTTCTCTGCTGATATGGGGGATGTTTACCAGCAGCAGAGCGGCCTCTTTCCTCTGCCCTCCTTCCTTGCTGCCCTCCCCAGACCCCAGTGACTCACGCTCCTCCTGCTCCTCCTGCTCCTCCTGCTCCTCCTGTTGCTGGCCTTTCTGTTGTGGTTGCCAGCGCTACTTTGCAGACGCTGCCTGCTCCCTGCACGCCAACACAGATTCTGTTTCCCTGCTACCGCTGCTGCTGTTGTTTGCTCCGTCCCTGGCTTATTGTAGGAGAACTGATTGTTCTGTTGCCACTGCTACCAAGCTGCAAACACCAGGCTCACGGTGCAAGGGGAAGGGGCTTCTCCTCTGGGTTTTCTGCCTCTATCGCCTAGGCTCTCAGGCTTTGTTGCCAATGGCACTGCGAGACCCTAAACTATGGCCTTGTGATTCCCACGTCTCCATTTAGTTCTTTCTTTTGTTCTCTGAGATCTGAGAAGGAGCCCACGTCTTTCAGTATTCCTGTTTTCTTGCGATACTTCCCCCCTCCCCCACTCCAGAATTTAGGGCAACCTTCTGCTATGGTCTGAATGTTTATATCTCCCCACCCCACCAAACTTACATGTTGAAATCTTAACCCCTAAGCTGGTGGTATTAGAAACTGAAGCCTCTGGGAGGTAATTAGGTTATAAGGACAAAGCCCTCATGAATGGGATTACTGTCCTTATAAAAAAAGGCCCCAGAGAGCTAGCTAGCTCCTTCCACCATGTGAGGACACAACGTGAAGGTGCTGTCTACGAGGAAGGGTCCCTCACCAGACACCAATCATCTGGCACCTTGATCTTGAACTTCCTATCCTCCAGAACTGTAAACAAATAAATTTCTCTTGTTTATAAACCATAAGTTCATGATTTTTTTTTTTTTTTTTTTTTTTTTGCGACAGAGTTTCACTCTTGTTGCCCAGGCTGGAGTGCAATGGCGCGATCTCGGCTCACCACAAACTCCGCCTCCCAGGTTCAAGCGATTCTTCTGCCTCAGCTTCCCAAGTAGCTGGGATTACAGGCATGCGCCACCATGCCTGGGGAATTTTGTATTTTTAGTAGAGACTGGGTTTCTCCATGTTGGTCAGGCTGGTCTTGAGCTCCTGACCTCAGGTGATCCACCCGCCTTGGCCTCCCAAAGTGCTAGGTTACAGATGTGAGCCACCGCACCTGGTCAGGTTCATGATTTTTGTAATTAGCATCCCAAGTGGACTAAAACCCCCATCCTCCTGTAGGTTCTGAATCTGAGGACCCAAGACTTGGCTGTCAGCCTTAATGTCCTGCTCCCACTATTTTCAGGGAGCCCAATATAAATTTCCTGAGTTTCTGAGGTAGGTGGGCTTGCAGACTGACCTTTAGTATGACCTTTGTTACATTTACAAAATAGATTGCTTACAAGGTTAGACAAATACAGTTGGCCCTCTGTATCCCTGCCTTCCATATCCATGGGTCAAAAATATTTGGAAAAAAAATGTGTCTGTATTGAACATGTATAGACTTTATTTTCTTGTATATTTCCTAAACTATATAGTATAATAACTACTTACACAGCATTCATATTGTATTCATATTGTATTAGGCATTACAAGTAGTGTAGTTATGATTTAAAGTATGTGAGAGAATGTGCACAGGTTATATAGAAATACTACACCATTTTTTTTTTTATCAGGGACTGAAGCATCTTTTCAGCTATGACTTTGGTATTGGGGGGTGCGGGGAGGCGGTCCTGGAACCATTCCTCCGTGAATACCAAGGGATAACTCTAATTGCTAAATCATTTCCTATTTTTGTGAACTGGTAAAGGACTGCGTGAAAAAGGCCAAAAATTAAAGAATAATACGTTTATTCAAGCCTGGTGTGGTGGCGGGCACTTGTAGTCCTAGCTACTTGGAAGGCTGAGATGGGCCCAGGAGTTTGAGGCTATAGAGGGCTATGGTTGCACCTGTGAATAGTCACTGCACACTGGCTTGGGCAACATAGCTAGACCCTGCCTCTAAAAAAGAAAAATTCTGCTGTAATAAACGTGCACGCCTAAAATGATGTCTATGTATCTATGTAGTGTGTATATACATATGTGTATAGGAAATATGTATATATATGTGTGTGTGTTTGTGTGTGGATACTGTATTAGTTAAGACAAATCTGGCTTCATATGTTATAAAATAATGTCTTGAGCTATCCATTCAAGTGTGCTTTCTTGTTTCTCTGTTTTTTTTCCTATTTCATTCAGTGGTTTTCACTGCCTTTGGGAAAAAGTGACACAGCAAAACACTTAGAAGAATCAAATGTTCATCCTTTGAGAATGTGGTCTGCACATAAGAGAGAACATTTAGAATCAAATTATGAGACTAAGCCAGTTTCCCTGACCTGCAGCTAGATAAAAATTTCTAAGAGGAAGGAGAGAATCAAGAAAGATTGAAGACTTGACTCCCTGTTGAGGGTTCTGCCGAGTTCTGAGAATAGACAATAAAAAACACCCTCCCCCTCTCTAATAGATTTTGTCAGTGAAGGTCAGACAGGCCCACGAAATCAGGTCTGGGGAGCAAGGTAAAACCCAGAATTTCTATATGATTATGTTAAAGAGGGAATAAAGGAATATCATTATAGTGTATCTGGGCAGGTGGGCATGAGACAGCCTGATTGAGTTCCTGAAATCCCAGGTCAGTATGGGAGCAGCAGAATATTTTATGTGGCTGAGAGCTCCATAGTTTCTTTCTTTCTTTCTGTATTTGAGATGAAATCTCACTCTGTTGCCCAGGCTGGAGTGTAGTGACGCGATCTTGACTCACTGCAACCTCTGCCTCCCTGGTTCAAGTAATTCTCATGTCTCAGCCTCCTGAGTAGCTGGGATTACAGATGTGTGCCACCACACCTGGCTAATTTTTTAAATTTTTAGTAGAGATGGGATTTTATCATGTTGCCTAGGCTGGTCTCAAACTCCTGACCTCCAGTGATCCACCCACCTTGGCCTTGCAAAGTGCTGGGATTACAGGTATGAGCCACCAGCAGTCCCAGCTACTCAGAAGGCTGAGGCAGAAGAATTGCTTGAACCCAGGAGGTGGAGGTTGCAGTGAGCTGAGATTGTGCCACTGTACTCCAGCCTGGTGACAGAGCAAGACTCCATCTTTAAAAAAAAAAAAAAAAAAAAGAGCTTCTCAAGATATTTTCTGTGCTTCTTGTTTTCTCTTTTGTATTTTTCATCTTCATGTCTTTGTGTTTCATTCTGGATAACTTTTAGTGACATGTCTCCTAGTTCACTAATTCTCTTTCCAGCTATGTCTAGTATTATAATTTGTTTATTGAATTATTAATTTTAGGTATCAAATTTTCAGCTTTAGGATATCCAATTTGCCACTTGTTTTCTGCCATAATTTTTTTTTTTTTTTTTTTGAGACAGAGTCTCACTCTGTCACCCAGGCTGGAATGCAGTGGTGTGATCTTGACTCACTGCAAGATCTGCATCCCGAGTTCACATCATTCTCCCACCTCAGCCTCTCGAGTAGCTGGGACTACAGGCGCCTACCACCATGCCCAGCTAATTTTTTTTTTTTTTTGTATTTTTAGTAGAGACAGGGTTTCACCATGTTAGCCAGGATGGTCTCCATCTCCTGACCTTGTGATCTGCCCACCTCGGCCTTCCAAAGTGCTGGGACTACTGGCATGAGCCACCACACCCGGCTTCTGCCATAATTTTTAACCTTGACTTTTACCTCCTTAAACATAACAAGCACAGTTGTTTATATATTTATCTAATAATTCCAGTATCAGGAGCCTCTGGAGTCTACTCTCGTCTACTTTCATTGTTTTTGTTTTTTGTTTTTTAAATTTACATTAACAGTGTCTAGTCTGTATTTATGCCTGGTTACTTTTGATTGCATGCTAGACATTGTTTTTGGCAAATAATTTTTTAAACACAATGTGTACAAATCATATGAAGCCTAGACTGGTGTTTTGTCCACCAAAAAAGATTTTAAATTACTTTAGTTACGTTCCTAGGGACCCTATTAACTCAGGATGATGTTAATTAAAGTTTCAGATTTGATATTTTCCAGGTCAGCTGGACCAACTGTCCCTGCTATATGATTTATTTCCTAAAGCAATATCAAGTTCAGCTCTGCACCTCTCTTATATACTATGGAGCTCTCAGTCACATAAAATATTCTGCTGCTCTCACACTGCCCTGTAGTTCATAAGAGGAATAGTTTACTATTAATCCGCATTACTCTTACATCTAGGGTGTAGCTCTTTGAGCTACCAGTCCAAAGGAAAGAACAATTTACTGAATTCCTACCTTGTCTGGCTCTAGGCACTGATTTTTTTTTTCCCTCTTGGCCACCTATCTTCAATTGGAAAATGCCCCCAATTCAAAATTCTCCAAGTGCCAAGCTTTCCTATCTGAATTCCCATTTTTTCCTGTATCTGGCTGGCTATTCATTAGAATCCTGCTAGGCCTTTGATGCTTCTAAGATTTTTATCTTTTATTTTTATTTATTTATTTGAGATGGAGTCTTGCTCAGTTGCCCAGCCTGGAGTGCAGTGGTATGATCTTGGTTCACTGCAACCTCCATCTCCTAGGGTTAAGTGATTCTCCTGCCTCAGCCTCCCAAGCAGCTGGGACTACAGGCATCCACCAGCATGCCCGGCTAATTTTCTATTTTTAGTAGAGATGGAGTTTCACCACGTTGGCTAGGCTGATCTTGAACTCCTAACCTCAGGTGACCTGCCTTCCTTGGCCTTCCAAAGTGTTGGTTTATAGGCGTCAGCCACCACACCCAGCCTGAAATTTTGATTAAAAATGCTTTACTGGGCTGGGCATGGCAGCTCATGCCTGTAATCCCAGCACTTTGGGAGGTTGAGGCGGGCAGATCACTTGAGGTCAGGAGTTCGAGACCAGCCTGACCAACATGGTGAAACCCTGTCTCTACTAAAAATACAAAAATTAGCCAGGTATGGTGGTGCATGCCTATAATCCCAGCTACTCAGGAGGCTGAGGCAGGAGAATCGCTTGAATCTGGGAGTCAGAGGTTGCAGTGAGCCGAGATCATGCCACTGCACTCCAGCCTGGACAACAAAAGCAAGACTCCGTCTCAAAAAAAAAACAAAAAACAAAAAAAAAAAAACTTTACCGGAATTAAAGCCCAGTCATCTTGAAGCCATGATCATAATGCTGTGGAAGAACCAGTGAGGTAGGATGAGACATACCATCAGATGCTATGCTGATTTGGGGCTGTGATGATTTTGGGCCATAGACTATGATGAGGCTTCAAAAAGAGTGCAATAGTGTATTTTAATTTCTTTGGGTAGATTCAAATTAATCTTCAGAAAGACAAAATGCAAATGTAGTCTTGTTAGAGCTTGCTGATGAGACTAAATTTTCCAAGTGTTTGAGGAATGCCTAACAAGGGAAAGGCAAAGCAAACTATTTTTAATGACCTTATGGCTCTGAATTGCTAAAAGGGAGTCAGTCCACCAGGCCGAGGCTACTTGGAGTAGAGGATCCTGTTTCAGTGACAAACTGGCTCATCCCTTAATCTGCCATAAAATGATGGCTTAGCATACATGTGGGAGCTGGGGCTAAGGGAGAAGGAGGTGCTGTGTTTTGCAGAAAAAGCTACATTCTATAGTAAGGCCTGACTCTTCCCTAGCCTTGAAGGGGAAATACTTGTGAGACAGTGGCCAGGATCAGCTTAAGTGCCCCCTCTTCTTGCTTTGCCTATGGGAAACTGAGCCCCTTTTTGTGGAGTATATTCATCCAGAGAACCCTCACACCTTATAATGCGTAAAGTGATAAAGGCTTGGAGATCTGGAGAAACCCAAGGTGCGATCCCTGGCTCTAGAAGAAACTCTGGGCAGCCGGCATGATTTACTTTTCTCTGCTCCAAAGACTGGAGGTTAAATTAAAGGAAAAGAGGGTATGACCCAGCAATCCACTGGTGCGAGTTGTTGCTTTAAGCAAAGACTACTGCTTCTCTTCCTGATTTTCCCCTGACCATACTCTCCCAGAGGTGTCTCCCAGCAACCATCAGAGTTGTTGTTAAGTACACCTAGCCAATCCAATAAATCCAAGGGAGATGCAGACCACACAGCCTTGCATGACTTGTCATGTGAGTTACTGTTCTGGAGAAACAAACTCAGGCTGGAAACTTATTTGAGATAGCTTATGAAAACAAAGATAATTTATGATAAGGATACAGGCACTCTCATACAATCTAAGGCAGAAAAACAGCTAAGCATCAGAACAAACTGGACCAAAGACTTAAACACTTCTGCTCCTTTGTGTAATTGGTTTCATGCATTTCTCTCTCTCCCTTCCTCTCTCTCTTTTCTCTCTGTGGACTAGGTTTTTCTACTTTTCATATACAAATTTTGAAAATACAATTTCTGGCCAGGTGCAGTGACTCACGCTTGTAATCCCAGCACTTTGGGAGGCCGAGGCAGGTGGATCACTTGAGGCCAGGACTTTAAGACCAGTCTGGCCATCATGGTGAAACCCCATCTCTATTGCAAATACAAAAATTAGCCGGGTGTGTTGGTGCATATCTGTAATCTCAGCTACTTGGGAGACTGAGGCAGGAGAATCGCTTAAACCTGGGAGGCAGAGGTTGCAGTGAGCTGTGATTGTGCCACTGCATTCCAGCCTGGGTAACAGAATGAGAATCTGTCTCAAAATAAATGAATAAATAAGTAAAATAAACAATAAAAATAAATAAATACAATTTTAAAAATTTCCCAACATTAAATGTCAGCAATTTGGAGAGGGACAGCTGTCTCTTGTTCTCTCTCTTTTCCAATTCTCAGTTCCTGGGTCTGATGCTTTCCCTGGCTCAACTGACTGTGGTTGTGGGGTAGGGCCATGAAACAGAACTATCACATTAGGATCCAACCTTTAATTATGCAGATGGACAGCAGTTTACAGAAAAAGTGGTGGGGAGGTGGAGGGAGGTGCTGAACAGACATTCTGAAAGGGCTCCACCAAAGAAAGCTATTTGTTATATTTATGAACATTCTGGAAAATTATTTTAATTGTGTTCATGAAGAAATTATGATTGATTGGTTAAAAGCTAACACACATGTAGATTATATAACTTCTTAAATTTGTATTTGGTATCTGACTCTATATATTATTTTGGCATATATAGAAAAATCTCAGATATTTCAAAGGCTATCATTAGAAAGACATTAATGAAAAGGATAATGGAATCCTATATATTTCGTTCCTGTGAGAATGTCCAGTTTAACTTTCTTAATCAACTGATGAAGAAACAGAACTGAAATCACAAGATTATAAAGATATTTTAAAGATGCATTTGGGTTTTCATTCTAAATGCTGAAAAAAGTTATCCCTGCAAATAATGGTTAAGAAATTAAGAAGTCCAAAACCCAATAATGTAGTTGGCAGCCTGTTATAAAGACTTAGAGTATTCAAAGATAAAGTGAAATAAAAAGACTACTTTTTATACCAGAGTAGAAACAGTTTATTTTCATTATAACTACTCTTACTTCAAATATATCTGTTATCTAAGTTGATGCTTGCAAAGAGTCCTGATTCTTACACAAAGGCAGTTGATTCATGGATCTCTTAGAGAAAAAAAAAAAAACTAGTTGGGTGTGTTACAGCTATATTAATCATGTAGGATGCTGCTTAAAGCTATATTTATCATGGATGAAGGAATGTTTTCAGGGGAAACTATGAATCTACGTAAAGTTACCCAGTTCACCTGTGTTCCAAGGGACTCATCTTTTCAGCATTTTGTTTGGCGTGTTACAAAAGTACCCCAATGTCTTCTGAACTATTAGCATTGCAGGAAGAAACTCTCCCAGAGCTGCTAGAAGTCATCCTTGAAAGTTTGGATTTCTCCTGAAAGCTTGTATTTCTATCATTGTTTTAACTATCTTCTTGAGTCCTCTTGATCCTGACCTACATGTCCTCTTCCCTTGATTGCATTTAAATTTAGCTGCATATAACCTTACTCTTTTCCTTCTAATCCAACCTATAAACCATATCAGGGGAGGATATGTGATTTGTCAATTTTGTTCCCTCACTTCCTCCTCAAGAACTTTCAGTGGCTCCATTTTACCTCTGAGATTAAATTGCAGCCACTCATCCTGAGTTTTGGTGTTCCACAATCTGACATATCTAGTTAGCTTTGTGTTCTAGTGTGTTTGTGTTTCTATAAAGGAAGACTGAGGCTAGATAATTTAATAAGAAAAAAGGTTGATTTGGCTCACAATTCTGCTTGCTGGAAGGTTGGGCATTTGGTAAAAGCCTTAGGCTGCTTCTATTCATGGCAGAAGGGTAAGCGGAGCCTTCATGTGCAGAAATCACGGGGCAAGGGAGGCAGCAAGGGAGGTGTGGAGAGGTGCCAGGCTCTTTTTAACAACCACTTATCGTGGGAACTAATACAGTGAGAACTCACTGACTCTTTCTGTAGGGGGGGCATTAATCTATTCGTGAATGATTCTCCCCCATGACCCAAATACCTCTCATTAGGCCCCACCTCCAACATTGGGATAAAATTTCAATATGAGGTTTGGAGGGGTGACAAACATCCAAACTATAGCATTCTGCCCTTGGCCCCCTAAAACTTATGTCCTTCTCACATTCAAATACAATCATTTCTTCCTAATAGTCCCTAAAAATCTTAACTTGTTCCAGCATAAACTCAAAAGTCCAAAGTCCAAAGTATCACCTGAGACTCAAGGCAACTTCTTTACAGCTGTGAGCTTGCAAAAATAAAAAATGAATTATATTCTTCTATAATACAATGGTTGTACAGGCATTGAGTAAACATTCCCATTTCCCTAAGGGAGAAACTGGCCAAAAGAAAGTGGTAACAGGTCCCATCCAAGTCTGAAACCCAGTGGGGCAGACATTCATTTTTTTTTTTTGAGGCAGAGTCTTGCTCTGTCGCCCAGGCTGGAGTTCAGTGGTGCGATCTCGGCTCACTGGAAGCTCCGCCTTCCGGGTTCTTGCCATTCTCCTGCCTCAGCCTCCCAAGTAGTTGGGACTACAGGCGCCTGCCACCATGCCCAGCTAATTTTTTGTATTTTTAGTAGAGATGGGGTTTCACCATGTTAGCCAGGATGGTCTTGATCTCCTGACCTCGTGATCCACCTGCCTCGGCCTCCCAAAGTGCTGGGATTACAGACATAAGCCACCACACCTAGCCGGACATTAATCCTTAAAACCCCAAAATAATTTCCTTTGATTCCATATACCACATCCTGAGCATAGTAGTGTGAGGGCTGGGTCCTAAGGCCTTAGGCAGCCCCACTCTTTGGCTTTGCTGGGTGCAGCCCACGTGACTGCTCTCACAGATTGAAGCCCAATGCCTGTGCTTTTTTCAGGCTGCAGTTATATGTTGCTGGTGGCTCTATAATTCTGGCGTCTGGAGGGTGGTAGCCCTGCTCCCACACCTCCAGTAGATACTGCTGAAGTAGAGGCTGTCTGTGGTTGATCTGCCCCATGGCAGACTTCTGCCTGCCTTCCCAGGCTTTCCAGTAAATCCTCTGAAATCTAGGTGGAAGCTGCCAAGCCTCCAACATTCTTGCATTATGGGCACCTGCAGATTTCACACCATGAAGCCACCAAGGCTTACCACTTACACCCACCTGAGCAGTGGCTCAAGCAGTACCTGGGGCCATTTGAGCCATGGCTGGAGCCAGAGTGGCCAGGACACAGACAGCAGCATCCTGAGGCAGCACAGGGCAGTGGTGCCCCAGGCTTGTCCTGCAAAATTATTTTGTCCTCCTAGGCCTCTAGGCTTGTGATGGGAAGAGCAGCCTCAAAAGTTTCTGAAATGCCTTTGGGGCCTTTTTTTCCAATGTCTTGGCTATTAGAACCTACCTCCCATTTAGTCATGTTAATATCTCTGTAGCAAGTGTTTGGCTGCATCCTTGAATTCCTCTCCTGAAAACAGTCTTTCTTCATCTACCACATGGCCAGGCTGCAAAACTTCCAAATTTTTATGCTTTACTTGGTTTTTAGTTACAATTTACAACTTTAGGTCACTCATTTGCTGCCATGTCTAATTTACAATCATATTTACAATTAAAAGCAGTGTAAACCAAAAAGTATCTGAGACAGTTCTCAGTCAATGTAAGGTTTATTTTGCCATGGTTAAGGACCATGGCCCATGACACAGCCTCAGGAGGTCCTGAGAACATGAGCCCAAGGTAGTTTTGTGTAGCTTGGTTTCATACATTTTAGGCAGACAGAAGTTACAGACAAAAACATAAATCAATACATGCAAGGTATACATTGGTTTGGCCCAGAAAGGTAAGACATCTCTAAGTGGGGGCTTCCAGGTCAAAGGTGTATTCAAAAATTTCCTGATTGGCAATTGGATGAAAGAGTTAAGCTCTGCCTGAAGAATTGAAGTCAGCTTGAGTTAAGATAAAGAGGTTGGTGGGACACTGTGGCTCATGCCTATAATCCTAGCACTTTAGGAGGCTGAGGTGGGCAGATTGCTTGAACCCAGAAGTTTGAGATCAGCCTGGGCAACATGGTGAGACCCTGTTTTTCCAAAAAATACAAAAATTAGGTGGGCATGGTGGGGCACACCTCTAGTCCTTGCTACTTGGGAGGCTGGGGCAGGAGGATTACTTGAGCCCAGGAAGCAGAGTTTGCAGTGAGCTGAGATTGCACCATTGCATTCCAGCCTGGGTGGCAGAGCCAGACACTGTCTGAAAAAAAAAAATTGTGAAAGTTAAGGTTCCTGTCATGTGGATGAAGCCTCCAGGTAGCAGGCTTCTGAGTGAATAGATGATGAGTGTCTCTTGGTAGAACTTAAAAGGTGTCAGACTCTCTGGAAAAGACTTGGTAAGGGAAAGAGATTCTCTATAGAACACTAACTTCCCCCACAAGAGACAACGTTGCAGGGCCTTTTCAAAATGTCAAATAAATGTATTTTGGGATAAAATACTTGTATTGTATTGCATTGCATTGCATTGTATTGTACTGTATTGTATTGTATCATATTGTATTGAGGCAGAGCCTTGCTCTGTCATCCAGGCTGGAATACAGTGGCAAGATCTCGGCTCACTGTAACCTCTGTCTCTTCAGCTCAAGCGATTCTCCTGCCTCAGCCTCCCAAGTAGCTGGGATTACAGGTGTCTGCCACCATGCCTGGCTAATTTTTTGTATTTTTAGTAGAGACAGGGTTTCACCATGTTGGCCAGGCTGGTCTCAAACTCTTGACCTCAAGTGATCCGCCTGCCTTGGCCTCCCAAAGTGCTGGGATTACAGGCATGAGCCACCGCACATGGACAATAAAATGCTTTTTTTCCTTTAGGTCTTGCTATGTCATGTGATGCTATATCAGAGTCGAGTTCAAATTTGGTATCTTATTGCTACAAAGAGTCTGTTTTGTCAGTCATATGATCTCTATTTTAATGTTAATGCTGGTCATTTGTGTCTAAACTCCAAAGGGGGAGGGTGTAATAAGGCATGTTGGGTACCCTCTCATCCTGTTATGGCATGAGCTAGTTTTTCAGGTTTCTTTGGGATCTCCTTGACCAAGGAGTCTATTCAGTTGACTGGGGGGAGTTTGAATTTTAGTTTTGATTTCCAGCAGCCACGCCACTTCTTGAATGCTGTGTTGCTTAGAAATTTCCTCTGCTGGCTGGGCATGGTGACTCATGCCTGTGAGAGGCAGGCACTTTGGAAGGCTGAAGTGGGCAGATCACGTGGGCTCAGGAGTTTGGGACCAGCCTGGGC
This sequence comes from Nomascus leucogenys, assembly GCF_006542625.1. Lineage (NCBI taxonomy): Eukaryota > Metazoa > Chordata > Mammalia > Primates > Hylobatidae > Nomascus > Nomascus leucogenys. The sequence goes on along the minus strand of NC_044381.1, from coordinate 61,281,785 downwards.
AACATGGCAAAACCCCATCTCTACAAAAAATACCAAAAGAAATTAGCCAGGTGTGGTGGCATGTGCTTGTAGTCCCAGCTACTGGGGAGGCTGAGGTGGGAGAATGACCTGAGCCCAGGAGATGGAGGTTGCAATGAGCCAAGATTGTGCCACTGCATTCCAGCTTGGGTGACAGAAAAAAAAAAAATTTCTGCCACATATCCTAGGTCGTCACTCTTAACTGCAGTCTTCCACAAATCCATAGGACATGGACACAATACAGCCAAGTTTTTTTTCTAAAGCATAACATGGAACCCTTTGCTCCCAGTAAGTTTCTCATTTCCTTCTGAGACCTCCTCAGCATTGCCTTTACTGTCTATATTTCTATCAGCATTTTGGTCAAAACCGCTTAACCAGTCTCTAAGAAGTTCCAAACTTTCCCTCATCTGCCTGTCTTCTGAACCCTCCAGGTTCTTCCAACCTCTGTCCAATGCCCTGTTCCAAAGTTGCTCCCACATTTTCAGGTGTCTTTACAGCAACACTTCACTACTTGGTACCAGTATTCTGACTTTGTCCATTTTGCATTGCTTTAAACGAATACCGGAGGATGGGTCATTTACAAAGAAAGGGGTTTATTTGGCTCACAGTTCTGCAAGCCTATACAAGAAGTATGGTGCCTGGATTTGCTTCTGGTGAAGGCAAGGAAGCTTCCACTCATGGCAGAAAGTGAAGGGGAACCTCCATGTGCAGAGATCACATGGCAGGAGAGAAGAGCGTGAGAGGAGGAGAAGGTGCCACGATCTTTTTAACACAGGTACAGGCTTTTGAGGGAACTAACAGATTGGGAACTCACTCACTCCCACCACTGCCAGGGAGGGCATTAATCTATTCATGAGGGATCCACCCACAAAACACACACCTCTCATTAGGCCCCACGTCCAACATTGGGATCGAATTTCAGCATGAAGTTTGGGAGGGCGAACATCCAAACTACAGCACCTTGTTTCTTGTTGTTTTCTAATATTTGTCCTTTATCCCAGGAAATGGGGGGTAGGAAGATGAGTTCTTGGTGTACTCTAAGCAGTCATGCTCAGCCTGTACTGTCACATTTTATTCCATTTATTCTTCTGTTGAGGCTTGCATGATTTCCCTAAGGTACAATGGCAGAGATAGCCAAGTGGGTAGTAAAATCAGGGGCAGACAGACCAGCTTTCTGCCAGGAATTTACCTCAGGGAAATTCCTCATCTTTGACTTTCCTTATTCTGACTTTTTTTTTTCTTTTAATTCCACCTCTTCTCCAAACCTGGCACTATTCCTTTCCAATCTTTATCCTTGTCCTTACTGTTTTGAAGTTGGCTCTTATGCCCGTTTGTCTTTGCAATCTGTCTCTGCATTGCGTGTTTGTAGTCGTTTATTTTTGTCCCTATTCATGATTCCCAGAACTTTGCTGTGGTCATTTTGATGCCCCACCCTTTGACTGTTACAAACCAGGAGAGCTCATGCAAATGGCCACTTGCTGTAGTGGTTAAGAGCACAGGCCCTGTAGCTGACCTTGAAACTCAGCACGACAACATGCTGGCTGTGTGACTAAGGCAAATTAAATGACCACTCTGCATCCTGATTTTCTTATCTATAAAATGGAGCTAGAATAGTACCTCCTCATAGGGATGTTGTGAAGCTTCAGTGAGTTAATACAGATATAATGATTAGTTATCTGCCTCCATTAAATCCAATCATCAATACTACCCATCTTTATTAAAACTTCTGACTTTTGTTTTGGATGTGGCTAGGTCCTGAACTGAATTGTTTTTTCCAGGTCAAATTTAAATCTACCCTCCTTTCGTTTTTCTCAATGCCAAATTGTTCTTCAGTTTCCATCTCTAGCCCTACAATCTTTGATTTCTCTTGCCCACATGGATGGTTACCTTTTCTGAAATGTCATAGCTCTTACAGTGCTAGCCACCTATTTTGATGCCAAATCTTTACACCAACTGGTGTTATCACTTAATAAATTCTTACATCTATGTCTTAATTTCTCCAACCAAACTTAAGACTTGTTGGTGCCAAGAATCAAATCTCATATTTTTGAGTTATTCAGACCATACAGAACAGTAGGTACTGAATAAGTATTTGTCCGAATGAATTGTTTGAATAACTAGAATTCTCTTAAAGAGCCTGGAAGCGGCCGGGTGAGATGGCTCACGCCTATAATCTGAGCACTTTGGGAGGCCAAGGCAGGCCGATCACCTGAGGTCAGGAGTTCGAGACCAGCCTGACAAATATGATGAAACCCCGTCTCTACAAAAAATACAAAAATTATCTGGGCATGGTGGCATGCGCCTGTAATCCCAGCTACTTAGGAGGCTGAGATAGGAGAATCACTTGAACCCAGGAGGTGGAGGTTGCAGTGAGCTAAGATCACACCATTGCACTCCAGCCTGGTCAATAAAAGCAAAACTCCATCTCAAAAAAAAAAAAAAAAAAGCCTAGAAGCTTTCCAGGGTGGTCTTGGGGGTACTGGCTTTAGAAGAGGAAGCTTGATAGATGAAAATTTCCAGATCAACAGCATTTTATGTCCTTCTCAGAAACAAGGTATGACTAGACTGAAAGATCTGAAGTCAGGAAGAACCTTCTTGGCATCAGTCTATGCCCTTAGGAAGAAGTGAGGTCATAAGCTCTATTAGCATACATAGCTGAAAAACTGAAAGAGGATGTAAGAGAAAGGATTGTTAAAGAACAAAAACAAAAAAACACAAAAAACCAAAAATAAAAAACCTGGGTGACGTATTTGCAATACTAGAGCCAAAGAATTTGACCTAAGAGGCCGGGCGTGGTGGTTCACATCTGTAATCCCAGCACTTTGGGAGGCCGAGGTGGGTGGATCACTTGAGGCCAGAAGTTTGAAACTAACCTGGCCAACTTAGTGAAACCCCGCCTCTACTAAATACACACAAAAAAGGGCCTGGCGCGGTGGCTCATGCCTGTAATTCCAGCACTTTGGGAGGCTGAGGTGGGAGGATCACCTGAGGTCAGGAGATCGAGACCATCCTGGCTAACATGGTGAAACCCCGTCTCTACTAAAAATACACAGATTAGCCGGGTGTGGTGGCATGTGCCTGAAGTCCCAGCTACTTGGAGACTGAGGCAGGAGAATCACTTCAACCTAGGAGGTGGAGGTTGCAGTGAGCTGAGGTCGCGCCACTGCACTCCAGCCTGGACGAGAGAGCAAGACTCTGTCTCAAAATAAACAATTAACTGGGTGTGGTGGCACACACCTGTAATCTCAGCTGCTCCTGAGCCTGAGGTGGGAGAATCGCTTGAACCCGGGAGGCAGAAGTTGCAGTGAGCTGACATTGTGCCACTGCACTCCAGCCTAGGGGGAAAAAAAGAAAAAAAGAATTCTGATCCAGGCACTGACTCATTGACCAAGTCATCTTTACTCTTCAGGTCTCAGCTTTCTTTCTTTGTTTTTTTTTTTTTTTTTTTTTTTTTTTTTTTGAGACAGAGTCTCACTCTATTGCCCAGGCCAGAGTGCAATGGCATGATTTCAGCTCACTGCAACCTCTGCTGCCTGAGTTCAAGCAATTCTTCTGCCTCAGCCTCCTGAGTAGGTGGGATTACAGGTGCCTGCCACTGCGCCCAGCTAATTTTTGTATTTTTAGTAGAGATGGGGTTTCACTATCTCGGCCAGGCTGGTCTCGAACTCCTGACCTCGTGATCCACCCACCTCAGCGTCCCAAAGTGCTGGGATTACAGGTATGAGCCACTGCACCCAGCTAGGCCTCAGTTTTCTAATGTGTAAAATGAAAATATGCACTAGACCTTCACTTGTTTTTTTCTATGTAATAATTTTTTTTTTAAAAAAAGGTGTCATGTTACATTTTATCTTTCATCTGGTAAGGTTGCCTTTGAGCCTTGACACAGTGATTTTTCTCATTCAACTAGTTTCTCTCCCATCTCAACCAGTGAGCTTACCATTCACTAATTGTTTAAGCCAGAAATTTGGAACTTTTCCTTGATTCCTCCTCCTATTGTTTACTTCTTCCATCTACCCCATGAGCAAATCCTGTCCGTTCTTCCTTAAATTTAGTTCCCAAATTGATCTCCTGCATCTCAGGTCTATGTACTTCTTCCCATCTCCCCTGCTACTAGTCTATCCAGAGCTACAACCACTTCCCTTATAGATTATTGGAATAACCTTCTTATTGGTCTTCATATTTTCATTCTGACTCCCCTCTGATCAATTTTCTGCAATGCAGCCAGAATTATCTTTTAAAAATGTAAGTTTGAGCCAGGCATGGTGGCTCAAGCCTGTAATCCCAGCACTTTGGGAGGCCAAAGTGGGAGGATCACCTGAGGTCAGGAGTTTCAGACCAGCCTGGCCAACATGGTGAAACTCCGTCTCTACTAAAAATACAAAAATTAGCTGGGCATGGTGGTGGGTGCCTGTAATCCCAGGTACTTGGGAGGCTGAGGCAGGGGAATTGCTTGAACCCAGGAGGCTATATATATATATAAAGTTTGCTCACACCACTGTCCTGCTTAATCTTTTTTTATTTTTTAACTTTTAGATTTTTTTAAGAGAAGGGTCTCTCTATGTTGCCCAGACTGGTCTCTAATTCGTGGGCTCAAGAGATCTTCTCATCTTAGCCTCCCAAGTAGCAGGGAATACAGGCATGTGCCACCACACCCAGTGACTTTCCTTCCTAAAATGCTTCAATAGTTTCTTTTTTCTTTTTCTTTTTCTTTCTTTCTTTTTTTTTTTTTTTGAGATGGAGTCTCGTTCTTTCACCCAGGCTGGAGTGCAGTGGCGTGATCTCGGCTCACAGCAAACTCTGCCTCCCGGGTTAAAGTGATTCTTCTGCCTCAGTCTTCCAAGTAGCTGGGACTACAGGCACGTGCCACCACACCCCAATAATTTTTTGTATTTTTAGTAGAGACGGGTTTCACCATGTTGGTCAGGCTGGTCTCAAACGCTGAGCTTGTGATCCACCCGCCTCGGCCTCCCAAAGTGCTGGGATTACAGGTGTGAGCCACTGCACCTGGCCACTTCAATAGTTTCTTTTTGTGCTTAATATAAAGTTTAAATTCATGTCCAGAGCCTATAAGTTGTCATATGACCAGGCCCCTCAAGGTATAACCCCAGACACTCTCCATTTCACTCAAGCCATGTTTGTCTCATCTTAATTCTTCAAACACACCACATTCTTTCCTAACTCAAAGTCTTTGAGCTTGCTGCTTCTTCCAGGTGGAATGATCTTAGCCCTGCCCTTTGTTGTTGATTTTTTAACTTTTTTTTTTTTTTTTTTTTTTTTTGTGAGACAGAGTCTTGCTCTTGTTTTCCAGGCTGGAGTGCAGTGGCACGATCTCGGCTCACTGCAACCTCCACCTCCTGGGTTCAAGTGATTCTCCTGACTCAGCGTCCTGAGTAACTGGGATTACAGGCGCCTGCCACCACACCCGGCTAATTTTTGTATTTTTAGTAGAAATGGGGTTTTGCCATGTTGGTCAGGCTGACCTTGAACTCCTGACCTCAGGTGATCCTCCCATCTCGGCCTCCCAAAATGCTGGGATTACAGGCGTGAGCCAGCGCTCCCAGCCTTTTTACATCTTTTTTTTTTTTTTTAAATTTCAATAGGTTTTTGGGGAACAGGTGGTTTTTGGTTACATGAAAAGTTCTTTAGTGGTAATTTCTGAGATTTTAGCACACCCATCACCTGAGCAGCATACACTCTAACCAATGTGTAGTCTTTTATCCTTCACCCCCGCAACTCTTTCCCTGAGTTCCCAAAGTTCATTGTATCATTCTTATGCCTTTGTATTCTCATAGCTTAGCTCCCACTTACGAGTGAGAACATACAATATTTGGTTTTCCGTTCCCGAGGCTCCAGTTCCACCCAGGTTGCTGTGAATGCCATTAATGTGTTCCTTTTCATGGGTAGTATTTCATGAGATATATATATATATCTATGTCACATTTCTTTATCCACTCATTGATTGATGGGTATTTGTAGCCATGCCCTTTGAATGGCTGACTTCTTCTTATGCTTCAGAATTAATACTTTGTAATTATATTAATATGTTTTTTTTTTAAAAAAAGAAAAAACCTTTTACATATATACTGGTCTGTCACAATAATGTATAACAATATTATGGCTTCTGTTTTAATGACTTAACTTTGGCAAACTGGTCAATGATTTCATTAAAACTGATCTTTTTAAAAATAATCAGCTTCGATAGACAGTTTAACCCGATTTGTCAACTTTTTTTTTTTTTTTTGGCACAGTCTCACTCTGTTGCCCAGGAAGGAGTACAGTGGCGCCATCTTGGCTCACTGCAACCTCTGCCTCCCGGGTTTGAGTGATTCTCATGCCTCAGCCTCCCGAGTAGCTGGGATTAGAGGCACCTGCCACCATGCCCAGCTAAGTTTTGAATTTTTAGTAGAGATAGGGTTTCACCATGTTGGCCAGGCTGGTCTCGAATGCCTGACCTCAAGTGATCCAGCTCCCTCGAACTCCCAGACTGCTGGGATTACAGGCGTGAGCCACCGCACCCAGTCCCCATAAAAAAATCTTAAACAAAAGGATATGGTTGGTGAAATAAAAATCCTATTGCACAGTAATTTTCACAAATTGTAAAATTGACAATACCTTCACTTCTTTCAGATCAATTATAGTGGATTTCAAATGTCATTGCTCAAAAAAGTTCAAATGTCATCGCTCAAAAAAATGTCATCCCTCAAAAAAAAAAAATACCTTCACTAGAAAATTAATCATAAATTGATGGTACAGACCAGGTGCAGTGGCTCACAACTGTAATCCCACCACTTTGGGAGGCCGAGGTGGATGGATCACCTGAGGTCAGGAGTTCAAGACCAGCATGGCCAACATGGTGACACCCCAGCTCTACTAAAAAAAAAAAAAAACGAAAAAATTAGCCTGGCGTGGTGGTGCATGTCTGTAATCCCAGCTACTCGGGAGGCTGAGACAGGAGAATTGCTTGAACGCAGAAGGCAAAGGTTGCAGTGAGCCGAGATCATAACACTGTACTCCAGCCTGGGCAACAGAGCAAGACTCCTCAAAAAATATATAAATAAATAAATTGATGTTACACTTGGAAAAACTGCTGAAATTTTCTTCTTCTGCAGAAAGTTAGAAAAAACCACTGAATGATTGAAAACATTGACATTATTTAATTCTTTGCTTTAGAGCAAGTACCAAGTTCTTGATTAAAGTGATTGAGGGATTCAAACATTGTCCTTTTGTTTTCTTCCGGTAACGTCAGACCAGCATATTTTGTTATTGCTGCTGGTTGTTTTCTTCAAAATTTGCTTTGAAAAAGACGTAAATGGCCATTTCCTTATACTTGTGATTAAATATTTATTGGCCTTTCCACCAGTTCTCTGCACTGATCTTCAAGAAAAAATTTTAAAACCTGCACACAAAATTTTAAAGACTGCACACAGAATTTTAAAGCACACACACAGAATTTTAAAGCATGCACATTTTTCAAAGCTGATTCTGTCTCCTCGGAAGTTTGTGTCTGATTAAGTTCATCTAAGACTTCACTCCAGGAAAAAAGTTAACCCAGAAAAGATAAATAGCCTCAGCAGAGAGAAAAATCTACTGATTTTCTTGTGTCTACATTTTCTTTTAGGTAGTATAATACTTCAAAAGTTGGGACTCATTTCTTAAACTTTACTGTGTGCATAGCTTCAAAATGAATACTCTGTTGTGTGTGAGAAAGCCTTTCCATTGTTATACTTACAATCTTCAGCATGGTCCATCAGTGAATCTTTTTAAAATTGATAAAAAGGCCAGGCGCGATGGCTCACGCCCGTAATCCCAGCACTTTGGGAGGCCAAAGCGTGTGGATCACCTGAGGTCAGGAGTTTGAGACCAGCCTGGCCAACATGGTGAAACCTCGTCTATACCGAAAATACAAAAATCAGCTGGGTGCGGTGGCGTGCGCCTGTAATCCCAGCTACTTGGGAGGCTGAGGCAGGAGAGTGGCTTGAACCTGGGAGGCGGAGGTTGCAATGAGCTAAGATTGTGCCACTGCACTCCAGCCTGGACAACAGAGCCAGACTCCATCTCAAAAAAAAAAAATGGTTAAAAAGATGAAATAAAAATTCTCCAAGTTCCCCTCAACCCCCCTAAAAAAAAATCATACATGAAGAAACATTTCCAAAACAGTGGAGTTTGGAGATTGATTTGCACAAGCACAAATGAGGATTTAGGATAAATTTCTTTGACTTTTACCTAAACACTATAGTCAGTCTTGGCCATAGTTTCAGCATTGTCATGTCCTTGGCCATGATAGGGGTTCATGTCCAGCTATCACAATTCAGTCATATGGTGACTACTATGTGAGTTCAGGAGTGTTTATCCTAGAAATATAAAGAAACCCAGGCATGACTCCTTTCTTTCAAATTTGCTATTCTCAAAATGAACATAACTAAGGACTTTACATTTGATCAGGGTATAAACCACTGGGAAGACTAAGTGCTCTGAAAGAGAACCAAAGACTTGGAGATAGGAACAGAGCCTGAAATGAACAGAAATTATTCTATACCTCCCATGAACCTAGAAACAAATGTGTATAGCTAAGTGTATTAGTCTATTCGGGATGCTTTAACAGAATATCAATAAACTGGAATGCTTCATAGTAAACATTTATTTCTCACAGTTCTGGAGGCTGGGAAGTCCAAGATCTGGTATCTGCTGAGGTTCGTCTTCCTGGTTTGCAGATGGCCATCTTCTTGTTCTATCCTCACATGGCAGAGAGCAGAGAACAGACCACCTCTCATGTCCGTTCTTAGAAGAACATCGGTCCTATTTATGAGCACTCTACCTTCGTAACCAAAAGGCTTCATCTCCAAATACCATCACTTGGAGATTTAGCCTTCAACACAGGAATTTTGGGGGTACACAAACATTCAATCCATAGCACTGAGTCTGTATGTGTTGGGAACTGATTGATAAATCGGAATTCTTCAAATTAACGTCCATGTAGAATACAGTATTTATTAAAGGATAAGTAATAAAAAATGTGTTAATTTATAGTATATATATTATTATTAAAAGTCTACAGGGCTGGGCACAGTGGCTCGTGCCTGTAATCCCAGCACTTTGGGAGGCCGAGGTGGGGTGGATCACGAGGCCAGGAGTTTCAAGATCAGCCTGGCCAAGATGGTGAAATTCCATCTCTACTAAAAATACAAAAATTAATTGGGCATGGTCAGGTGCACGCCTGTAATCCCAGCTACTTGGGAGGCTGAGGCAGGAGAATTGCTTCAGTGAACCCGGGAGGTTCATTCAAGATCACGCCACTGCACTTCAGCCTGGGTGACAGAGTGAGACTCTTTCTTAAAAAAAAAAAAAAAAGTCTACAGTTACTGCAATTGTTTAGAATTTAAGCCAACAAGATATGTTTTCTTTTCTGGGAATTGTATTTTTTATCACTGATTGTCTACAATTGCCAGTGCATGGCAAAAAGCTGACTTGTCATACTGCAGTGACTCATGCCTATAATCCCAGAACTTTGAGAGGACGAGGTAGGAGGATTGCTTGAGCCCAGGAGTTGGAGACCAACCTGGGCAACATAGTGAGATCCTATCTCTAAAAAAATAAAAATAAAACCACTCATTTTTGTCAATTTTATTACTGCTTTTAATTTTTCTAAAGACGATGTGCTGCCCCAGCTCTGGGTACACACATGCCCATGAGAGCAAGCTCATGAGAGAAGAAACTATATCCCCTCTATCCACCTATATTTCTAGCGCCTTGCACAGTAGCTGGCACATAGTGGACATGAAATAAATATTTGTGGAATAAATGAGTGAGGAAGAATTTTAGAATAAAAGAAATAATAGATCTTCAGAGATCAACATTTCAAATTAGTAACTTTATTTACAAACCTCTCTTCTGGATTTTACTATTTACTACAGGCTTGCAAGACCTGTTATTGTACACTCATATATTCCCATCAAAGGTAATCATCAGACATTATATTTCATTAAATAATTTAATGGTGCTTTCTGTTCTATATTCATTAAATTGTTTTTTTGTGTGTGAGAATGGAGTTTCACTATGTTGTCCAGGCTGGTTTTGAACTCCAGGGTTCAAGTGGATCCTCCTGCCTTGGCCTCCCAAAGTGCTGGGATTACAGGCATGAACCACCATGTCCAACAATGTTTTCTGCTCTTTAGTTAAGTCTAGCCATATTAAATTTTATGTGCTTTTTTTTTTTCTTTTTTGAGACTGAGTCTCACTCTGTCACCCAGGCTGGAGTGCAGTGGCGCGATCTCTACTCAGTGCAACCTCTGCCTTCCAGTTTCAAGCGATTCTCTTGCTTCAGCCTCCTGAGTAGCTGGGATTACAGGCACGTACCACCACACCTGGCTAATTTTTGTTGTTGTTGTTGTTTAGACGAAGTCTCACTCTATTGCCCGAGCTGGATTGTGGTGGCGTGATCTTGGCTCACTGCAACCTCCACCTCCCAGGTTCAAGTGATTCTCCTTCCTCAGCCTCCTGAGTAGCAGGGACTACAGGCATGCCACCATGCTTGGCTGATTTTTGTATATATATATATATATATATATTTTTTTTTTTTTTTTTTTTTTTTTTTTGAGACGGAGTCTTGCTCTGTCGCCCAGGCTGGAGTGCAGCGGCGCAATCTCGGCTCACTGCACGCTCCGCCTCCCGGGTTCACGCCATTCTCCTGCCTCAGCCTCTCCGAGTAGCTGGGACTACAGGCGCCCGCCAACAGAGATGGGGTTTCATTATGTTGGCCAGGCTGGTCTCAAACTCCTGACCTCGTGATCCACCCACCTTGGCCTCCATGTGCTGGGATTACAGGCATGAGCCACTGAGTCCGGCCTAATTTTTGTGTTTTTGGTAGAGATGGGGTTTCACCATGTTGGCCAGGCTGGTCTCGAGCTCCGGACCTCAGGCCGTCCACCTACCTCGGCTTCCCAAAGTGCCTGGATTACAGGCGTGAGCCAGTGCGCCTGGCCCATATTGCATTTTAAATGGTGGTAGAATATCAACCTGAATTCACTAAGAGAATGCAGGACAAATCGCCCTGATATCCTGACACAAAGGTGAAGCACGACTTTTTTGTAATTTGAGGATTTAAAAGCATGGTTGCTCCAGGCCAGGTGTGGCTCCTGCCTGTAATCCCAGCACTTTGGGAAGCCGAGGCAGGCGGATCATTTGAGGTCAGGAGTCGGAGACCAGCCTGGCCAACATGGTGAAACCCTGTCTCTACTAAAAATACAAAAATTAGCTGGGCATGGTCAGGCGCCTGTAATCTCAGCTACTTGAGAGGCTGAGGCAGGAGAATTGCTTTAAGGAACCCAGGAAGCAGAGGTTGCAGTGAGCCCATATCGTGCCACTGCACTCTAGCCTACGTGACAGAGCGAGACCAGCCTGGCCAACATGGTGAAACCCCGTTTCTACTAAAAATACAAAAAATTAGCAGGGCGTGGTGGCGGGTGCCTGTAGTCCCAGCTACACGGGAGGCTGAGGCAGGAGAATGGTGTGAACCCAGGAGGTGGAGCTTGCAGTGAGCTGAGATGGCGCCACTGTACTCCAGCCTGGGCGACAGAGGGAGACTCCATCTCAAAAAAAAAAAAAAGTATGGTTGTTCCAGTCCTGGGAAATTGAAATAGGGAGTAAAGAGGGTGGTGGGTGTGGTAGGCAGAATAATTACTTCTTCCCTCTCCCAAGATGTTCAGGTCCTATTCCCCATCCTATTCCCTGGAACCTATGACTACATTGCCTTATGTGGCAAAAGGAATTTTTCAAATGTGACTAAATTTAGAATCGTGAGTTAGAGAGATTATCCTGGATTATCTGTGTGGGTTTAATGTAATTGCAAGCGTCCCTTGAAAGAAAAGAGGGAAGCAGAAAAGCCAAAGAAGGAGATGGAATGATGGGAGCTGAGATCAGTCAGATTTACAGATGCAATATTGTTTCCTATAAATTCTGTGGTGAAAGAAATGCTATATTGTTGCTGGCTTTGAAGATGGAGGAAGGGGTTGAGAGTGAAGGAATGCAAGTGACCTTAAATTGGAAAAGACAAGAAAATAATTGGCCCTGTAGAGGTTATAAAAGAAGGGTGGTCCTTCTGACACACTGATTTTAGTCCGATGAGATTGATTTTGAACTTCTGACTTCTAAAAACTGTAAGACAATACATTAGTGTTATTGTAAACCACTACATTTTTGGTAATTTGTTACAGGAATAGGAAACTTATATAGTGGGCCCTGGGATCCATCTGCCCTAGCCGTTTATCTAAAACAAAAGATCTTATGGGGAAAGCAAAGAAACAAACAAAAGAAATACAGAAACAAAGCAAAACAAAGCACCACTATGCTTTGAGCTTGGGCCTGGTAAGGGAACTATGAGCCCATGATTTAGCATGTTGCTGGGAAATCACCTTCTCCCTGTTGAGTTGCCAGAATCGTGGAAGCAGATGGTGTGGGGGATTCAGGCTCCTCCACTGCTTTCTCAGCCAGACCTTTGAGGAGAGCTTGGCTGAAGTCGTCCAAGCTTTATCCCCTTGTAGCCATTGTTTTGAGCCATCTCAAACATAAGTAGCTCTTGAGGGTTGAATTGAGTCCTTCCTAAAGACAGACTAAAGTCCTAGTCTCCAGGACCTGTAAATGTGCCCTTATTTGTAATTAGGATGTTTACAGATGTACTCAAATCAAAATGAGGTCATACTGGACTAGGGTGCGCTCTGATCCAATATGGCTGGCATCTTCATAAGAAGAGGAGAAGAGACATAGACACATAGGGAAAAGGCCGTGTGATGATGGCAGAGATTAGAGTGATGTGTTTACAAGCCAAGGAATGTCAAATATTGCCAGCAATATCAGAAACTAAGAAAAAGCCATGACACAGATTGTCTCTTAGAGCCTCTCAGAGAGTATGGCCCTGCTGACACCTCAATTTCAGAGGTCTAACATCCAGAACTCTGAGAGAACAGATTTGTGTTGTTTTAAGACACCCACTGTGTGGTAATTTATTACAGCAGCCCTTAAACTAACACTGTGACCTTGTGTCTTCTGCCAGGGGGATTTGATCACACTGGTGAGCAGGGGTCCTGGTCCATAATAACCCAAATTTCTGTCAGGGAAGAGGAGATTGAAAGGTCCCAATGATCTTGGCCTATTTACTTGGGAGCTCTTCCACAGAATAAATGAACTCCTGAAGATGAGCTGCTACAAGGATTCTGTGCTTTGGACAGAATTGCACCTGCCTCTTCCCCCTGCTGTCACTCCCTGACTAGGAAAGGTCCAAGCTGTAAAGGAATCCCCCCCAGAAGAGACTTGTAAGCATTAAAGACCTGTGGGAAACTAAGAGGGAGGGTGGATAGAGGAGTCTGGAGACCCACTACCCTTCTGAGCTGCTTATTGCCTGAAGTGGGGGTGGAGTGGGCTACAAACACTGTTGTATTTGGGGGACACATCACAGATGCTTGTTTGCACCTTGGACTTTGTCAGGACACGCTGGTTATAGCACAACTTTGTTAACATGGATCACAAGATACTTGGAAAAGCTGTGTTTGCATTAATCAGATTAATATTAGCTAAAATTTTAATTAAAGAACCAGAGAATACTTCAGAGGCAAGGAGATGATAGTTACCTGGGATCACTTGCTATTTGTGAAACCAACCAGCTGACCACTTGTGTTGTTTGTCCCAAGGTATAATAATAACTAGATGTTTGCATATTGTGATTGTTTCTGTTCAGATTTAATGGCTGATCTATTTATCGTATTAAAAGAGGGATCAAGTTCAAAGATTTCAATGCTCTTTATCTTCTTTCTATATACGATATTTATTTTTAAATGTCCATATTAAATATACATATATACACATGATTCTCAGAAATACAAAGAATGTGCTTTGTAGCATTCAATTATATATATAATTTTTTTTTTTTTTGAGACAGTTTCCCTCTTGTTGCCTAGGCTGGAGTGCAATGGCACGATCTCAGCTCACCGCAACCTCTGCCTCCCAGGTTCAAGTGATTCTCCTATCTCAGCCTCCTGAGTAGCTGAGATTACAGGCATGTGCCACCACACCGGGCTAATTTTGTATTTTTAGTAGAGACGGGGTTTCTCCATGTTGGTCAGGCTGGTCTCTAACTCCCAACCTCAGGGGATCCACCGGCCTCTGCTTCACAAAATGCTGGGATTATAGGCGTGAGCCACCAAGCCTGGCTCCAATTCTGTATATTTTTAAATGTAAGTATAAAGATCAAAGATACAAAATATGTTCACATATCAGTTTCCATGTTGCTATTATTATTATTATTTGCCATTTTAACTATCTCCAGATGAAGAAAACTGAATGTACAGTTAAATATCTCCTTAACTTTTACTCTATTTAAAAAGAGACTGAATTATTTGTGAGGTAACCCAGTTGTAGCTGTTCTACTCTTCTTTACTGCTAGATTTTGGAAGAACCAAAAAGGAATAAAACAAAGCATGAAACAGAAGAGAAAGTAGAATTATACTGTAGTAGTATGCTCATATTTTATCAGAGTTTGCCTGTACTTTTGCTGATTTTTTTTCTCCTAGCTTGAACATTTTAAAGGCTTATTTTAAATTTATCTCTTCTGTATTAGCAGGTGAGAAGTGGACAAGTCAATGTATAAAAACTTTTATGCCTATCATCATTTAGAATTTTGTCTTAAAAGTAATTGGATTTCTGGGGTCCTAGACACATAATAATTAGAGATCGTGCTACCAGTTCTATATGGAGCCATCTCAATTCATCCTTTCTCAATTTATCCTTTCCAGGCATTTTTCTTGAAAGTGTCTAAGTACTGATGTCTCCCTACGACTATTATATCTGAAAACACATTCAGTTTTCAAACCAACTGAATTTTATGCCTGACTATTCCTTTTAACTTATACCAATGAAAATCTTTTAATAAATTCACTCACAATTGCTCCACTTTCTCAAATAGAGCACAAAGTATCTAACTTAATGTTTCTTCATGATTCACAGCATACACACTCGACTTCATATTCTTCAAAATCTTGGTATTTTATAAGCATTAGTGCCTTTTTTTTCCCCATCCGAAGCACTGACGGATTTATTCTATTGGGTGTTGTCTTCTGTTTGGTCTTTAGCTTTTCTTAGCTGTGATCATTTATTGCTGAATAATTAAGGGCAATTCTTTCCCACTGAAATACTTTTCAAGTTAAACATTTTTTCCTTAAAATTTTGCCCCAGGCTACTTCTAGATCCAGCGTTGTTCCAGCTTACTGAGCATTCCAGAGGGCTAAGGTCCAAGTTAGCCAAGGTTTTAAAATGTTGACCATGTGGACCTGAATTCTTTCCAGTTACATATTTGCATACTTTTAACAGGAGTGGTTATTTCTCGTCAAAAGACAGAACGCTGGAAATACTAGGGCAAAACTATGTGTTTTTTTCTTGGTGATATCTTGATCTTAGCATTTTACTCTCTCTTCCTGGTTTCTAGCTTGAACTTTGTATTTTAGAGGAGGGTAATAGAGTAACAGTGCACTGAGAAGCAATGGGACATGACAGAATAGTTTCAGCAGTGAAAGTCAGGGAAGCTGGTTTCAACCATTCATTCACAAGCTTAAAGGACTTTGGTATCTGACTTTGTGGATGCCACTTTCTCATCTGTAAAATAAGGGGGTTGGATTGTGTGATTTATAAGGGGCTTTCTTACTTTCTAACATTCCATATTCTATAAAGAGAGTTAAAGTCTCCAGAGAGTAAAGAATGTAGAAAATTCCTGAAATTTACTCAGCTCCTTTATTCCTAAATATTTTTGAATTCCGAAATTATTATTACTATTATTTTTTGAGATGGAGTCTCACTCTGCTGCCCAGGCCAAAGTGTGATGGCACAATCTCAGCTCACTGCAATCTCTGCTGCCCAGGTTCAAGCGATTCTCCTGCCTCAGTCTTCTGAGTGGCTGGGATTACAGGCATGTGCCAACATGCCTGGCTAACTTTTATATTTTCAGTAGAGAAGCGGTTTCACCATGTTGGACAGGGTGGTATCAAATTTCTGACCTCAAGTGATCCACCCGCCTTGGCCTCCCAAAGTGCTGGGATTACAGGCATGAGCCACAGCACCTGGCCTGAATTCTGAGTTTCGATTATGGTTTTTTTTTTTTTTTTTTTGAGGCGGAGTCTCGCTTTTTCACCCAGGCTGGAGTGCAATGGCACATTCTCCGCTCACTGCAACCTCTGTCTCCCAGGTTCAAGCGATTCTCCTGCCTCAGCCTCCCGAGTAGCTGGGACTACCACCGTGCCTGGCTAATAATTTTGTGTATTTTAGTAGAGATGGGATTTCACTGTGTTAGCCAGAATGGTCTTGATCTCTTGACCTCGTGACCCTCCCTCCTTGGCCTCCCAAAGTGCTGGGATTACAGGTGTGAGACACCGCACCCGGCCCATACTCACAGATTTCTTTGTGATATTATCTCATTTGTTTTCACCACACCCAGATGATGTGGATGGTAGGAGTAATCCCATGCGAATAAGTGGAATACTGTTAGTAACTGCTTCCTTGGGTCCTTTTGCCTCTGGACTTAACTATTTTTTTTTGAAATGGAGTCTTGCTCTGTCACCCATGCTGGAGTGCAGTGGTGTGATCTCGGCTCACTGCAACCCCTGCCTCCCAGATTCAAGCAATTCTCCTCCCTCAGCCTCCTGAGTAGCTGGGATTACAGGTATGTGCCACCACACCTGGCTAATTTTTTTGTATTTTTAGTGGAGACAGGGTTTCACCATATTGGTCAGGCTGGTCTCAAACTCCTGACCTTGTGATCCACCCACCTCGACCTCCCAAAGTGCTGGGATTACAGGCATGAGCCACCCCACCTGGCCTGGACTTAACTCTTAAACGATGTTACCCAGGTAAACCAATCCATGACTAAGGCAAAAAAAAAAAAAAAAAAAAACAGCAGGATTATTGGTAATATATAAAATTGAGAAATTTTATGAAATTCAAGTGACTCACTCAGAGTCAGTTAGGGCATAGATTATTAAATAAATGCCACCAGATGAATAATTTGGTACTTTGGAGATGACTCTGCTATATTATGTAGTACAATAAAGGTGGGGCAGGGGGTAGAAACTATATTAGAGTAAGATGGGTGAGGGTTATTGAAACAGAGATGCCAATAATTTTAAATTATATTTGCAGAAGTGTTCTGTAGGGTTTTCATTCATTTTCATTCATTCAAAAACATATTTTGGGGCCAGGCGTGGTAGCTCATGCCTGTAATCCCAGCACTTCGGGAGGCCAAGGCGGGGGGACCACTTTAGGTCAGGAGTTTGAGATCAGCCTGGCCAACGTGGTGAAACCCCATCCCTACTAAAAAATACAAAAAAATTAGCCATGCCTGTTGGCACACGACTGTAGTCCCAGCTACTCGGGAGGTTGAGGCAGGAGAATCGCTTTAACCTGGGAGGTGGAGGTTGCAGTGAGCCGAGATAGCACCACTGCACTCCAGCCTGGGCAACAGATTGAGACTCCATCTCAAACAAATAAACAAGAACAACAAAAAAACCCAAAAGTGTATTTTGGGCACCAGCAGTAGACATGTTCTGGTGGGGGATAGGGAAAGAAAGATAATAAAAACTAAACAAATAAACAAGATTGTTCAGATTAAGATAACAATAAATACGATAAAGTCCATGACACTGGGTAATGTGATCCATAGTGACTTACATGCAGGCAGAAGTTGTTATGCTAATAAGATAGATCCCTCCTTGAAGAGCTGACTTTTGAGATGAAGCCTAACTGATAAGAAGGAGCCAGTCACAGGAACATAGAAGAAGAACAGTTCATGCAGAGAAAAGGGCAAATGCAAAAACCCTGAGACGGGCAGAGTTTGGAATGTCTGAGAATAACCACAAGGCCACTGTGATGGAGCAGAGTGGGTGGGGGCCTTTTAAGACATGAGGACTTGTAGGCCATGGCTAGGAATTCGTATTTTAAGTGCAATGGAAAGCCATGGGAAGCTTTTATGCAGAGAGGTGGCAATATCTGATTTACTTTTTTTTTTTTTTTTGAGATGGAGTTTTGCTCTTGTTGCCCAGACTGGAGTGTAATGGCGCAATCTTGGCTCACTGCAACCTCCACTTCCCAGGTTCAAGTGATTCTCCTGCCTCAGCCTCCAGAGTAGCTGGGATTACAGGCATACGCCACCTCCATGCCCGGCTAATTTTGTGTTTTTAGTAGAGATGGGGTTTCTCTATGTTGGTCAGGCTGCTCTCAAACTCCTGACCTCAGGTGATCGGCCTGCCTCAGCCTCCCATAGTGCTGGGATTACAAGCGTGTGAGCCACCGCTCCCAGCCCTGATTTACATTTTAAAATGATAAGAGCTCAGTGAGGATTGGATTATGGATTGCAGAACAGCTAGAGCAGAAGCAAGAAGACTTCTGGGAGGTGATTCCCTTAGCCCAGATGGAAGATGATGGGAGTTTGAATTTGAATAGAAGCGAAGGGTTTCCAGGAGAGGTGATGAAGAAAAATTTAGGGCTGATATTTAGATGAATGGATCAGGACAAAGGGTTAAAAAAAATACCCTAAATAACTGGGTTACTGCCCAACGAAGACAGAATGCTTACAAGAAGCAGAAGAACAGAGGGACATGAGATTGTAAAACAAGAATTTCTAGGAATTAATTGAACTCCCTTAAGCAGAGGGTCTGGAAGTTGAGAAAACCAGATTTCCTTTTAGTTAAAAGGAAGCTTTTACTGTGCAACTGGTCACTATTGGCCAAGAAAAAGCATAAAAACCAGGGAAGAATCCCATTTCACACTAGGAATGGCATTGGGTTCAAATACAAGGGCCAGAGACAAAGGACAGCTGTGATTGTGACCCACATATGTGGCAATCAAATATGAATTATAAGAATTGCACAAAGAGCCCAGGCGTGGTAGCTGATACCTGTAATCCCAGCACTTTGGGAGGCCAAGGTAGGTGGATCACGAGGTCAGGAGACGGAGATCATCCTGGCCAACATGGTGAAACCCCGTCTCTACTAAAAATACGAAAATTAGCTGGGTGTTGTGGCACGTGCCTGTAATCCCAGCTACTTGGGAGGCTGAGGCAGGAGAATAGCTTGAAACAGGGAGTCGGAGTTTGCAGTGAGCCAAGATTGTGTCACGGCACTCTAGCCTGGCGACAGAGTGAGACTGTCTCAAAAAAAAAAAAAAAAGAGTTGCACAGAGAAGAGTGGAAATATCAGTAAATCAGAAGCTAGGCAGGCCTAACCCCTAATCCACTTGGTGAACTTCTGCAAGACACCTTTCTGTTAGCCTTTTCACCTGTGAATTTTTTTTTTTTGAGACGGTGTTTCGCTTTGGTTAGCCAGGCTGGAGTGCAATGGTGCGATCTCAGCTCACTGCAACCTTCGCCTTCTGGGTTCAAGGGCTTCTCCTGCCTCAGCCTCCTGAGTAGCTGGGATTACAGGAACCTGCCACCACGCCCAGATAATTTTTGTATTTTTAGTAGAGATGGGGTTTCACCATGTTGGCCAGGCTGGTCTCGAACTCCTGACCTCAGGTGATCCACCTTCCTTGGCTTCCCAAAGTGCTGGGATTACAGGCGTGAGTCACTGTGCCTGGCTTACTTGTGAAATTAAACCTTCAACTTGTTACTCCTTAGGAACTTCTCACAAATTTCCATACATAAATCTCAAGTAGACACTCCTGCTTGCCACAAGCATACTCTCTAAAACATTGGTTCTCAGATGGACATAGTGGCTCATGCCTGTAATCCTAGCACTTTGGGAGGCCGAGGCAGGCAGATCACTTGAGATCAGGAGTTTGAGACCAGCATGGCCAACATCGTGAATCCCCATTTCTACTGAAAATACAAAAAAATTAGCCAGGTGTGGTGGTGCGTGCCTGTAATCCCAGCTACCTGGGAGGCCGAAGCAGGAGAATCACTTGAACCTGGGAGGCGGAGGTTGCAGTGAGCCTGATCCCACCACTGCACTCCAGCCTGGGAGATAGAGCAAGAGTCTGTCTTGGAAACAAACAAACGAACAAACAAACAAACAAAATTGGTTCTTGAGCAGGGCAATTTCACCTCCAAGGGGACATTTGACAATGGCTGGAGACATTTTTGGTTGTTACATCTGGGGTTGGGGAGTGAAGTGCTATTGGCACCTAATACATAGAGGCCAGGGATGCTGCTGAACATCCTGCAGTGCACAGGACAGCCCCCCACAGCATTAAACAGTCCAAAATTTCAATTGTGTTGAGGTTGAGAAACGCTGGTCTAAAAGAAATGACAGGACAGGTGGCTTGGCTCATGCCTATCATCCCAGCACTTTGGGAGGCTGAGGCGAGCGGATCATCTGAGGCCAGGAGCTTGAGACCAGCCTGGCCAACATGGTGAAACCTCTTCTCTACTAAAAATACAAACATTAGCTGGGCGTGGTGGCCCACACTTGTAATCCCAGCTACTCACAAGGCCTAGGCAGGAGAATCGCTTGAACCCGGGGTGCAAAGATTGCAGTGAGCCAAGATCATGCCACTGCACTCCAGCCTGGGTGACAGAGTGAGACTCTCAAAAAAAAAAAACAACAAGAAAAACAGAAATGACACAAATGTTTACAGTGATTACTTCTGGATGGGATTATGATAGTTGTTTCTCTAGTGTTCTAAAAAACTTTCTGTTCTTTCTAAATGTTTAATATTGAGCACTTATTTTACAATCATTAAACAAAGAAATGACAACAACTGTTAAAAAAAATTCTTAAGAACTGAAAGGCAGACACCACCACCACTAAAGCCATGTCCTCCAGATCTAGGTTGTGAGTCACATGATACCAGACTTCAGAGGCAGCATGTCTCAAGGCCTCTCCGATGTGTGTCAGGCCAGCAGTGGGAGTAGGGCCCTCTGAGTCAGCCTCTTTGACCTGGGATGCTGCAGGAGATCTTAGCAAACATTCAAGATTTTCACTGAGTCATTTGTCTGTGGCGTTGATCTGCTCACTCAAGTCTTCTGGTGTTTTGGTATGAGGGAGGCTAAAGAGAAAAAACAGCTGTTTAGTTTCTCATTGATTTGTATGGTCATTGAGCAATACCTGGAGCCCAGGTGGGTGTCCTTTATTCTGTGGCCTCCACAGCTGGGTCAGTGTGGAAGGCTTCAGACCCTGAGGAATTGTTCCTGGTAGTCAATTATTTTAATAAGTGAGATATCAGATTATATTCACAGAAAGAGGCTTCCCTGGCACTATAAGGGCAGCCAGGAATAAAATAAAAATGCTTCTTCAGTGAAGATAATTGTCCAAATTGAAGACATAGGAAATATTTCTAATTTGCCTGTGTATCTGGTGAACATTTCTCTCTCTCTTTTTCTCTCTTTCTCTCTCTCTCTCTCTCTCTTTCTCTCTCTCTCTTTCTCTCTCTCTTTCTGTCTCCATAAATGAAGACATGGGAAAATCTATTAAAAATTACATTAAAATGAAACACTTTTACATAAGCAAAATTCCCAATCACTCTCCTTACTTTACCTCAGCCCAACCAAATGTGAGTTAAATCTCTTCCCTTTCCCATGGGACACTAGCATCTTGGTGGCCCGGCTCAGTAGCTAAGCATAGAGTAATGAGTTTGTTAAATAATTTCAATTACATTGTTTTTGAGATTCCAGGGTCACAGGGAAATTCTGACCTGAATTATCTGGATGAACTGTCACAATTGTGCACTGCCTTGTTCAAATTTGGCAAGTGCTGAGAAGCACTCATCCAAGGGGTAGATCTGGACTTCAGCTCATGCAGCATAATAGAATTTCAGGCTCAGTGATTTCTAGTCTGTTACCACTTGCCATTTTCTACTTGATACCTTCACTGTTCTCTGTTTCTATTTCATCTTTTGAAAAATTGGGATGATAATGGTTATCTGGTTTACATGCTTGTCAGGAGGAGTTATTTTAAAGCACTTTACAAATATAAAAATGTGCAATAAAATTGCAGAGTCGGATGCAGCAACACCTGTATCCTTTGAGGAATCTATCACAATTCATACCCCTCCCAAGCCAACTTTTCTGGTATTACTCTGGAAAATTGTGCTTATACAGTTAAAATTTTTATTTTTAAAAAGTTGCATAATTCCCTTTTACAACCATTTTTTTTCGTTATAAGAAATGCAATTAAAAACATACTTTTCTTTCCAAATAGAAGAGCCTACTCTGCCTTATAAGAATTCTTGTTTGAAAGATTGAAGGACAAATGAAGTCATACAACTTCTCTGTTTGATACCATACTGAACTCAAATGAACACATTTTGAGGTAAGAAGTGAGCCTGGAAGATTTTTCTTTTTTCTTTTTTTGAGATGGAGTCTTGCTTTGTCGCCCAGGCTGGAGTGCAATGGCGCAATCTTGGCTCACTGCAACCTCCACCTCCCGGGTTCAAGTGATTCTCCTGCCTCAGCCTCCTGAGTAGCTGGGATTACAGGCACGCTCCATCAGGCCTCGCTAATTTTTTTGTATTTTTAGTACAGACGGGTTTTCACCATGTTGGCCAGGTTGGTCTCAAACTCCTGACCTCATGATCCACCGGCCTTGGCTTCCCAAAGTGCTGGGATTACAGGCGTGAGCCACTGTGTCTGGCAAGAGATAGAATTTTTCACAAAAATAACTCATACCAGAAACTTTGTAGGGCCCCCGCCATGCCCATAATCTTTAGGAAACAAACTCAAGTGTCACCTGTTTCCTGATACCTTCTGTCATGACCAGGTCATATTTTCAGTTCCTACAACACTCAGTGTTTCTCATCAGAGCTGTAGCAATGGAGTAATAAATGGCACTGCTCAGGAAGAGAGAATTCGGAAAGAAAAGAGCAGGGCCTAGAAAAGGAACAAACTTGTTGGATGTGTAGAGAAAGAATCGGCAAAGCAAGTAATAAAATCCAGAAAGACGTGGTATCATGGTGGTCACAAAAAAAAGAGTGGTTAAATTTTCGAAAATGGAGAGAAACCACCCACCGTGATCGTGCCATCTGAATAGAAACACAGAAACGACAACAAAAAAATGGCTAAAGAAAGAAGGTCAACAACCATGTCAAATGCTTTGGATATTAAGAAGTGTTCAGATGGATTTAGCAAGTGGAAAGTCACTGACACTTGGTGCACAACCGGACCTCAATGTATTTAGGAGGAATCTGTTATTTTGGAACAACTGAAAGCTTTCATTTGGCTGAGAAATATCAACTCATTCTTAAATAGGTATGTTAGAAGGAGCCTCTGGGCCTGATATCTCCTTGATTACAAGGAAAATGAATAATAGTTGTGTCTGATAACCATGACATATCACCCCTATATTTGCTTGTAGCTTTCAGCAGCTCAAAACATTGTTGAAAACACTAATCCCAATATCCCCAACAGGGAAGTGTTAAAACCTGCCTTGTGCAACTGTCAATCTCTGATGATTAGATAAAAACAATTATGTCATGAGTCGTAGCTATTGTTATTTACTTCCCAAGAGCCAAATTACACAGATATCTGATTGCTGAAGCAATGTCTGGATGTACCACGAAATTCCACATGCATGTACAGTATAAACACCTCTGGCTATCACCTTATCTAATTTTGATCAGATACAAGTTAATCCCCTCCTGTATCTTTTATATATCCTGAATTTGCCTCATCCACCTAAACTTTGCCATAATTTACTCTCAATTTGTATGTGTCTGTGATGGAGTTGTTGTTATTTTCCTTTTCTTTTTCTTTTTTTTTTGAGACCAAGTCTCCTTCTGTCACCCAGGCTGGAGTGCAATGACACGATCACAGCTCACTGCAACCTCTGCCTCCTGGGTTCAAGTAATTCCCCTGCCTCAGCCTCCTAAATAGCTGGGACTACAGGTGCGTGCCACCACGCCTGGCTAACTTTTTGTATTTTTAGTAGAGACAGAGTTTTACCGTGTTAGCCAGGATGGTCTCGATCTCCTGACCTCGTGATCTGCCCTCCTCCACCTCCCAAAGTGCTGGGATTACAGGCGTGAGCCACTGCGCCCGGCCTGATTTTCTTTATTTGTCTGCTTCATCAGGTTTTGCAAGTTTCACTACATTTCCTCAACTAAACTTCATTTTACCACTCAAGCAAACTTCATTATAATTATTTTATTTTTCTGATGACATCAGGTTTCTGTAGGGGTACCTGTTAGCTGGAGATACTTAGATTTTATTTTCCCAGCATGTGAGTATTTCCCATTCTATACAACACAATGGCAAGAGCAGGAGTATGTTTTTGGACAATCAAAGAGAGAAAAGGCCGGGCGCGGTGGCTCATGCCTGTAATCCCAGCACTTTGGGAGGCTGAGGCGGGCAGATTATGAGGTCAGGAGATTGAGACCATCCTGGCTAACACGGTGAAATCCCATCTCTACTAAAAATACAAAAAATTAGCCGGGCGTGGTGGTGGGCACCTGTAGTCCCAGCTACTCTGGAGGCTGAGGCAGGAGAATGGCGTGAACCCGGGAGGCACAGCTTGCAGTGAGCCGAGATCGTGCCACTGCACTCCAGCCTGGGTGAGACTCCATCTCAAAGAAAAAAACCAGAGAAAAAATAACTCAGCTTCATTAGGTTTCTGTTATTCTTCTCTGATCCATATAGTGGATGTTCACAGAAGTGTAGGAACCCAAACTATGCAAGTTAAACTGTTAATTTTAGAAGTTTATAGCAGTGATGTGGAAGGCTGACCAAAGTTGGCGCTTTGGTCTCACTATGAGCCATAGTAATAAATACATTAACAATGTCCACAAATAACAGTAGACAGCATTTAGTAAGGGCTTGCTCCAAGCTAGGCACTGTTTTCAGCTTAAGTCTCACAGCCTTATGAAGTAGATTCTGTCCCATCTTAGAGCAAGTTGGTCTGAGTATCCTCAAGGGTAAGGTCTCTTGCCAAAGGTCAGCAGAGGTAGTGAGTTCAGAACTGGGATTTAAATCCAGGCTGCTCTATTTCTATTCCACAATTCTGCCTCACCTGCTTCTCTACATTTTAGGCACACGTTTGAATACTGAAAATTTGGGTCACAGAGTTGGAGATGTTTCTTCTTCTAGGCCCCAAACTGGAGCGGGGTGCAGTGGCTCATGCCTGTAATCCCCACTACTTGGGAAGCTGAGGCGGGAGGATCGCTTGAGCTCAGGAGTTTGAAGATACAGTGAGCTAAGATCCTGCCACTGCCCTCTAGCCTGGGCAACAGAAGGAGAACCTATCTCTAAAAAAAAAAAAAAAAAAAAAAAAATTAAAATTTTAACACAAGGGCCCAAACAAGTCAATAGTAATTACTGTTGGGGACATGATCCTTACTACTGTCTACTAACATCTTGCAGTGCTTTAAACATATGTAGTTACCATTCTGTCCACTTGGTTGCCTGTAATATTAACTCAGTAAGTAGGAATGCTTCCTGCCCTGACTATATACTCATAAATATATGCTCCAAGTCAAGGGTCTTGCAGGTTCTGATTTAAAAAACACAATTTTTTTTGAGGGTCACTGGCTTTACCTCATTCTTTCCAAGTTCCTTTGTGCATAAAACATCCTATGCTCAGTTATATGATCTGTTCAACCTACTGCTTGACAGATATGAAAACAGTGCTCTCATGTAATTTATGTAATTTACATTTTTACATATTTAGCAGTACACCTTTGTGCTTTGTTATATTGTTTGAGAACTAATCTGTTTTTCTGATGGCTGGAAGTCTAAGTGAAAAGATTTAACATGAAAATAATTCACCTTTATTATCACTAGGAGAAAGTAAGACAATTTAGTTTAATTCACAAGCACTTGAATCCCTATTGTGTCAGACACTGCATTGGAAACTGGGGATACAAGGAAGATACAACCTCATCTCTCAGAGTTCCCTAGTTATCCTATACATATATACAATTATTATTTGTCAATTAATTTTTTAAAAAAAATTTAAAAAGGAGTTTCCAAGCAAGAAAAATCATAGTGAAATGGTATAATTGGTATAATAACAGTTAATTAGCTATAGTATGAAAATACAGAGGAAGATCTAAGTTGGGGATTATTAAAGAAAATTTAAATTAGCTGGGTGTGGTGGCAGACCCCTGTAATCCCAGCTACTTGGGAGGCTAAGGCAGGAGAATTACTTGAACTCAGGCGGTGGAGGTTGTAGTGAGATGAGATCACTGGGTAACAGAACAAGACTCCGTCTCAAATAAAATAAAATAAAAAATAAAGAGAATTGGACAGAGATGTGGCATTTGAACTGTCTTTCAGATTAAGAAGAAAGTTACCAGGTAGCCAATTCAAATATAAGATTTACAAAAATAGAGTACAGCATGAGCAAAGGTGTGGAGGTACAAAATAATAATGTTTTTGAGGGGAGAATAGCAAGTACTCTGGGGGTGGCCAAAGTTTGAGTTGTGTGGTTTCGGTGGTGGATGGAGATGCAGGAAGATTAGGAAGTAGATTGAGATCAGATTGAGAAAGGTCTTCCAGACCACATGAAAAATTTTGCCATATTTAGGCAATAGGGAGCCCCAGAAATTGTTCAACCATCATCAGCTTTACATTTCTTTCTTTTTTTTTTTTTTTTTTTTTTTTTTGAGACGGAGTCTTGCTCTGTGCCCCAGGCTGGAGTGCAGTGGCGCGATCTCGGCTCACTGCAAGCTCCGCCTCCCGGGTTCACGCCATTCTCCTGCCTCAGCCTCCCGAGTAGCTGGGACTACAGGCGCCCGCCAACACACCCGGCTAATTTTTTGTATTTTTAGTAGAGACGGGGTTTCACTGTGTTAGCCAGGATGGTCTCGATCTCCTGACCTCGTGATCCGCCTGCCTCGGCCTCCCAAAGTGCTGGGATTACAGGCTTGAGCCACCGCGCCCGGCAGCTTTACATTTCACTATGGTAATTTGGCTTCATAAGAAGCATGGGTTGGAGGTTGATAAGAGTAGACTCCAAGGGGCCAATTCATTAAACTCAACTGCCAATAATGCAAGAGACAATGAAAGCCAGAATGAACACAGTGACCATGGATGCCAGAGGCATTTCTAGGATTTTTGTAGAGGACTTAAGAGACCATTTGGGAGGGGAGGAAGGCAGAAGATAAGGGGAAAGAAGGAGTTGATGTCTTTGATGACTGATGGCACTTTTGCTAAGATGAAGAATAAATTGGAGCAAGAATAATTGGCTGGGCACAGTGGCTCATGCCTGTAATCCAAGCACTTTAGGAGGCTGAGGTGGGTGGATCACCTGAGGCCGGGAGTTTGAGACCAGCCTGGCCAACATGGTGAAACCCCATCTCCACTAAAAATAACAAAAACTAGCTGGGCATGGTGGCGGGTGCCTGTAATCCCAGCTATTCAAGAGGCTGAGGCGGGAGAATTGCTTGAACCTCAAAGGTGGAGGCTGCAGTGAACGAGATCAAACCACTGCATTCCAGCCTGGACAAAAGAAGCAAAACTCTGGCTCAAAAAAAAAAAAGAAAAGTATAAATTGGGGGAGGGGAGGAGATATAGGATTCCTATTGGAATGTATTGAGTTTGAGATTCTAGCCTGGACATATGGCACTCTTGAGTTGTTTCCTAGGCAATTATATCACTGTCTTGATGATATCTTTAATCACACATATCACTTGTGGGTAAAGAAGAAACTTCAAGAGTTTTACACACCAATCCTTTACTTTGCCATCTAGACAAATTATATTTTTACCAATGCCATTTTTTGTTGTTATTTTGTGGGTTCTGCTTAAAACTTCCCCTATATTTTTCTAATTATGGTAACCTAGGGAAAACATCAAATTATGTTGATAAAATTGGCTACAATCTGGCTCTAATGATAATAGCTTAGAATCATGAAGCAGCAATATTTTATCCTGAGAGCAAACAAATTTTATCCTGAACACGTGTTCTTTTGCCTTATTTGCCTAATGTTACTTGAAACTTTTATTTTTCCACTTTGAATAGTAGATTCTGCCAACTGTTTTAAAAGCTTTTCTCTTTTTAGGGGAGGAGGGGAACAGCTTTTCTCTCTTTTGTCTGATAACTGAGGAGCGAAGATTTAATTGGTGAGAAAAATATACACACTATAAACCTCAGAATGTTCCCACTGCTTTTAATGTTTGATGTGCCTGACAGATTACCCTTTCAAAACAGGATAATAGGATAGGTGGTGCTGGAAAAAAACTTTTCCATCCAAGACAAAACCACATGGACATTGAAAAGAACTGGCATTTGCCTAGACATTTAGTGGGGGACATATCCTTAGGGCACAGATTCCATAGTGAAGGGCTCTTCTCCCCCTTCCACACACTCCAGCTCTCTCTAGAAGGTATAAAGGAAAGAACTCTGAGCAAGAATTGGGAAATTGGCCTTTGTTCCTGACTGTGCCACTTTGTGGAACTGGGCAGATCTTACCTCATTCTGTGCTTTAGCAGCTTCATTTGCAAAAATTAATGATTACCTCAAATGATTTCTGATTTTAGCCAAAAATAAATACAGTAGTTTTTAAACAACTGCTACTTATTAGCTACTTACGTATGTAATTTTGCACTCAATATAAAATATATTATGAAAAAGAAACTCAACCTATGTTAACCATCCCTGTACTGATGAGACTCAGGAAAAAGAAGTGATTTACTCAGTATTGGGCAGTTAGTGAGCATTTTTGAGCCAAGGTCTTACTTTAACCAGAGCCCTTTGCATAATATTTTACTGTTGCTACACACTTTCTATTATTTGACTAGAGGAACACAACATATCGATGCATTTGAAACAATAAAGTAATAAATATTTTTCCTTACCCTGGGCAGAAACAGAGGATGATGAGAAACATTGACAAAAATTTAATCAAGCCTTAAGGACAAATAATATCACAGTTTTGAATAGGAGATTGGGTACCTTGGAAGTAATCATGAAGAGGTGTTTTAACTCCGCAATAGGCTCTTTCTTATTCCTGCTAGGAATGAAGAAGCACAAATTGAAAATGAAGAAGGAGGGAATAAAACACTGACTGTGTGTAAGAAAGGTGACTTGCAAATTATGAAGCAGTTAGGAAAATGTTTATTATTTTCTTATCATTTTATAGGCTGTATATATTTGAGAATTAATATTTGTCCTTTGGAGGGTGTGTGTGTATGTGTATGTTGGAGCTGTGTGTGTGTTTTAGTCCATTTTCCTACTGCTATGAAGAAATGCCCGAGATGGTAATTTACAAAGAAAAAGAGGTTTAATGGACTTACAGTTCCACATGTCTGTGGAGGCCTCACAATCATGGTGGAAGGTGAAGGAGGAGCAAAGGCACATCTTACCTGGTGGCAGGCAAAAGCATGTGTGCAGGGGAATTGCCCTCTATAAAACCATCAGATCTCATGAGACTTATTCACTATCACAAGGACAGCATGGGAAAAACTTATTCCCATGATTCCATTACCTCCCACCAACTCCCTCTGGAGACACATGGGGATTATGGGAGCTACCGTTCTAGGAGAGATTTGGGTGGGGACACAGCCAAACCATATATCAGTGTGCCTGTGTGTATGCATGTGCACGTACATAAATTTTTTTACTTGTGACTGATGGACCATCTATAAAAAAAATCAAAGAGAAGAGACAGGGTCTTACTCTGCCTCCTAGGCTGGAATACAATGGCATGATCATAGCTCATTGCAGCCTCTAATTCCTGAGCTCAAGTGATCCTCCCTTCTGAGTAGCTGGGATTACAGCACATGCCACTATGCCCAACTAATGTTTTGTTTGTTTGTTGTGGAGATGGGAGATGGGAGTATTGCTATGTTACCCAGGCTGGTCTTGAACTCACTCCTGGCCTTAAGTGATCCTCTGGCTTTAGCATCCTAAACCACTACGATCTTAAAAAGGACCAGTTTCCTGGATTGCCTCTCTCCCTACATCATTCACCATCTGCCATCAACTCTATAGAGTCAAGGGCTATCCCTGCCTTTTCAGTAGAAGCCCTCAAGAAGTCACTCCATAGGGACTGTCTTGGGCTTTAGGAAGTGTACAGGGTTGGGGTGGGTGGGAAGGTGAGGAGGAAAGCCACTCTTTCAGGTGGGGTTGGAGGGGGATGGAAAATGGACCACAGAGGTTCAGAGAACAGGCCCTTTGTGGAAAGGGGGAGACCAAATAATGCTGCGGTGTGAAAGCAGGTGAAACAGGCTGCAAACAGAAGGAGCCCACAGGAGACCCTGCTCTGACAGCTGAACATCCTGGGGTCCTCAGACTCTGATAAAAAAGCACATTTAGCCTACAGCTTTAGGCCCTTCCTCCTACCCTTGTAGACTCTGCCACAAACATGCCCTCCAAATTGATTCTATCCACTTGTCTCTAGTCTGCTGCTACTATTTTAGTCTAAGGCCCTCTTCCCCTTTCCTGGGTTATGGTCACAGACTCCTATCTGAGTTCCCAGCACCAGATGCCCAGTTGTTTTCATCTCTTAACACATTCCACATATGATAGCAAGAGAGATCCTTCTCAAATGCAAATCAGACGTTGTTGCATCCCAATCCCAACCTCTTCAGTTGCCCTTCTCTTTGTCCTCATGGTCAAGTTCAAGCTCTCTAGTGTGGGGACAGATGTTCCTTTATAATTTTTCTGCTTATGTCTCCTGCCTCAGGCCTCACAATTCTCCACCTCACAGATGATGTCTCAGCCATGATGAGTTCCTCTCAAATCCTTTAGGTTTCAGAGATGTCATTTCCCCTGGGAACATTTTCTTGAATCCTCGTTCCAAGCATATGTCCGTCTTTATGTTCCCATAGCACCTGATCATTGGATCATGGTAGGGTTTATCACAGTCTTGTGTTTGTCTGCTTACTTGTCTGTATTCTTCACTTCTCAAATATAGTCTTCTTTGTTCATCATTGTAACTCCTTTCCCCAGAATGGTCTCAGATATTTACACCCATCTTCCCCCTCTGTGAAGGGAATAAAGGGATATATAACACTGTATTAGTCCATTCTCATGCCACTATGAAGAAATATCCAAGACTGGGTAATTTATAAAGAAAAGAGGTTTAAATGATTACAGTTCCACATGGTTGGGGAGAGCTCAGGAAACTTACAATTACGGCAGAGGCACTTCTTCACGGGGCGGCGGGAGAGAGAATGAGTGCAAGTAGGGGAAATGCCAGATGCTTCTAAAACTATCAGATCTTGTGAGACTCACTATCACAAGAACAGCATGGGGGAAACCGCCCCCCATGATCCGATTGCCTCTACCTGGTTCCACCCTAGACATATGGTGATTGTGGGAATTAAAATCCAAGGTGAAATTTTGGTGGGGATACAGAGCCAAACCATATTAAGCACCATCCTCAAAATAGCCTTCCAGCTGAAGACAGCTAAGGCACTCATGCAGTCTTATTTTGTCTCATACAAATAATTTTACCTTTGAATCATTGTTCATTAATCTAGATTTTATCCTGAGGCCCTAAAAATTGTTTATCATCTTCTGGGAGATCTTAGTCCTAGATGGTGTTTTATTCCACAGGTTAAATTTACACTTGGGCCAAATCTCCATCCTTGTGGCCTGTGAGCACTGAATTTGGGACTGAAGGCCTGGGACTAACTGGAGGTGTGGAAAAGGAGGAGGGTGTAGCGCTGTCCCCAATGATTTTTTTTTTTTTTTTTTTTTTTTTAGGATTTCTGGTGGAAAAGGAGAGACACTCAGGAATCCCCAGATAAACATGGTTTAGCTTTTGTAGTCAGATCCTTTCCCCAAATTTACTGCTTCTTTCTCCACCACTTCTCAACCCCCCAAACTGAACTTCCCTCTTCAACACACTCCCTTGTGCCCTATAGACAGTCACAAGCTTGACCTATGGACAGCATGTATTTCTTGAGGCAACAAAGGTAGGAAACCCTATTCTAAAATGTTTCTTACACTTTTGGCTCTGTCTAAATTCTCCATTTTTCAATTAAAATGGAAACTAGAATAGAATTCTATTCTAGTTATGGATATAATCAGAACACAATAAAGCAGAAAGATTGCTTCAGGCTCTTCTGTTAACGTTCCATTTATTCAACAACTCTTTATGGGGACTTGCTATGAGGAGGCACCAGGCTAGGCACCGCAGCTACAAAGGTGAAGAGAACATAGGCTCTTCTTCAAAGAAACTTACACTGTAAGCTTCATAGTTATGAAATCATGATTGCTTACCTAAAATGTTCTTGACCTACATTCTTAGATATTTTGAGTCTTGATAAATTTGTTTATTTTTTTCATGATTATACAATGTTGATTAGCTCAGTGGAATCCAAGATGTTCGGCTAGCCTTCTGATCCAAGATAGTGGACCAAACATTTGTATTTACTCATTGTGCCTCTCCATACTTCTCTGAAATAAAAGTGTAGATCTTCAAAATTAAACATATCTATAAAGCAAAGGGAACAGAAGGGGACATTATCAGCAGATTAGACATTCCAAAAATTTTTTAGAAAATAAAAGGTAAATTGAATGGTAAGATATGGAATTATTAGATGCGTTTGGAAAACCAACAGCATGAACAAGATAATCCAAGAAAAACAAGTTGTCCCTTGGAGAAAATGGGAGGAATTTGAGAAATACAGAAGTGAACTGAACAATAAATACAGTCATCCCTTGGAGAAAATGGGAGGAATTTGAGAAATACAGAAGTGAACTGAACAATAAATACAGACATCCCTTGGTATCTGTTGGGGACTGATTCCAGGACCTCCCTCAGATACCAAAATTTGGATGCCCAAGTCTCTGATATAAAATGGTATAGTATTTGCATACAACCTATGCACATCCTACTGTATCTTTAAATCATCTTTAGATTACTTATAATACCTAATACAATGTAAATGCTCTGTAAATACTTGTTATATTGTATTGTTTAGGGAATAATGAGAGGAAAAAAAGTCTGTTCATGTTCAGTACAGATGCAACTTTTTTTTTTTGCAGAATATTTTTAACCTATGGTTGGTTGGAATCCACAAATGTAGAACCCAGCTACAGAGAGCTGACCGTAATTAAAACGAACAGCTTCTATTTGGTGTACTGAAAGAGAATTGGGAAATCATTAAATCCATAAAATAAGAACAGGATGGAGTGAAAAAAGCTGGACTCTGTGATGAAATGGACATATATATGGATAAGAACCAGGAAAGTTTTCATAAAGGAAGTGCCAAACTGAGCTAGTTGGTCAAATGAACTATTCTCCAGGTGGATGGGGCAGGGCATTTTAGGCAGAGGAAGCAACAAACAAAGCACAGAGTGAAGCCCAGGAAACTACAGGTAGCTGCAGGGAGATGACGGGGCTACAGTGTGCATGGAGAGAGGCCAACATGGTGAGGTAGGCAGGAGGAGCTCCCGAAGGGCTCCAGCCTGGGAAGCCAGGCTAAAGAGGTGGCACTCTATCTTGTCAGTAATAAGAAACATTGACATTTTGTAGAGGTGATGAATTGAGAAAGGGATTTATGTGGTCAATTGTGGTTCTGGCTGATCACCCTGAGTGCTGTCTGCTAGAAGGATTCCAAGGGTTAAGTCCTGAGGCGTGAAGAAGAACCGATCTGTAAGACAGCTTAACTAAGGTGGTAGCATTGGGATAAGGGTGTGTGTGTGGGGGGGGATACAAAGTTATTAAGATGGTAGAATTGATGACAACATTTATCTTGACAGAGAATACAGGATGAGGAGCAGATTTCAGAGGAATATAATGAGCCCTTTTTTAGATCTTTGTGAATGTTCAGAAATGGCAGCTGGCGTTGCATAATTGCAAAATTGGGGCTTAGTTAGTTATTGGCTTCTGAGAACATAACTACAGTTTTTTTTTTTTTCCCTCTGTCCCACTCTTTGAAAGGGGGTGGGGCTCAAAGAGTGGTGTGTGTGTGTGTGTGTGTGTGTGTGTGTGTGAGATAAATACTTATATGCAAATTTCTTTAGATTTTTCTTTATCTCCTTCACTCCTTTTCAACATTTTGGCTGGTTGTTCTGATATTACCAAGGTAATCCACAATTATGGCAAATATTCAAACAAAACAAATTGTAGAAAGTCCAGAAAGAAACCTCTGAAATACCTTTTCCAGAGACCACCATCATGAACAGTTTGGTCTACAGAATTATAAATCTTTTAAAGTATATAGTATATTCTTTTATGTGGCCACTCATTATATTTTATGGGATCTTAGTATTATTGCTTTTAAATTCATTTCTTACATTTTAAATCTGAAACACTTCAAATATGCAGAAAAGTAGAGAAAATAACATTAACACCATATACTTACCATGTAGATTTAAGAAAAATCCACACTTTGCCAAATTTCCTTTTTTTTTCTTTTTTTTTTGAGACAGAGTCTTGCTCTGTCACCCAGGCTGGAGTGCAGTGGTGCGATCTTGGCTCTCGGCTTACTGCAACCTCTGCCTCTTGGGTTCAAGCAATTCTCCTGCCTCAGCCTCCTGACTGTGTAGCTGGGATTACAGGTACTCACCACCATGCTCGGCTAATTTTTGTATTTTTAGTAGAGACGGGGTTTGCCATGTTTGCCAGGCTGGTCTCTAACTCCTGACCTCAAATGATCTACCTGCCTCGGCCTCCCGAAGTGCTGGGATTACAGGCATGAGCCACCACACCTGACCAAATCTCCATTTTTGTAAATAATTTTTCAGATATAGAAAACTACCCAATTATGGCTGGGCACGGTGGCTCATGGCTATAATCCCAGCACATTGGGAAGCCAAGGCAGGCGGATCATTTGAGGTCAGGAGTTCGAGACCAGCCTGGCCAACATAGTGAAATCCCGCCTCTACAAAAAATATAAAAATTAGCTGGGCATGGTGGCAGGTGCCTGTAGTCCCAGCTACTTGGGAGGCTGAGGGAGGAAAATCACTTGAACCTGGGAGGCGGAGGTTGCAGTGAGCTGAGGTGGCGCCATTGCACTCCAGACTGGGTGACAGAACAAGACTCTGTCTCAAAAAAAATAAAAGAAAAGTAAGAAAACTACCTGATTACTATTACTTCTGTCGCTCTTTCTGTCTCTCTCTCTGTATTCTAAAGGTTTGCAGTATCCCGAAGCTGGTGTGAATCAACCTCACACATATTTTTTTTTTTTGAGGTGGAGTCTCGCTCTGTTGCCCAGGCTGGAGTGCAATGGTGCAATCTTGGCTCACTGCACCTCCACCTCCTGGGTTCAAGCGATTCTCCTGCCTCAGCATCCCGAGTAGCTGTGATTACAGGCATACACTGCCATGCCCAGCTAATTTTTTGTATTTTCAGTAAAGATGGGGTTTCACCATGTTGGCCAGGCTGGTCTACAAATGTATCTATCCATAAGCAATACAGTATATAGTAATATTTTTATTATTCTATTATTTCTATTAAATGTTTATATTCATAGTATCATACTGTACACATCCTTTTGCAATTTGCTTTCTTTAGAAACAACAATATATTTTTGAGATTTGTCGTGTTGCTTTATGTAGATTGCTTACTTTTTTTTTTGATGGAGTTTCCCTCTTGTTGCCTAGGCTGGAGTGCAATGGCGTAATCTTGGCTCACCGCAACCTCTGCCTCCTGGGTTCAAGCGATTCTCCTGCCTCAGCCTCTCGAGTAACTGGGATTACAGGCATGCACTACCACACTCGGCTAATTTTGTATTTTTAATAGAGATGGGCTTTCTCCATATTGGTCAGGCTGGTCTTGAACTCCTAACCTCAAGTGATCCGCCTGCCTAGGCCTCCCAAAGTGCTGGGATTACAGATGTGAGCCACTGTGCCTGGCCAATTATTTACTTTTTAATTTATTTTATGATACACAATTTGTCTCTTTATCTCACTTTATTTTTTTGTTTTTATTTTTTTTAAACCAGGATCTCACTCTGTCACCCAGGCTGGAGCGCAGTGGCGTGATCTCGGCTCACTGCTTCCCCTGCCTGCCTCCCAGGTGCAAGCGATTCTCCTGCCTTGGCCTCCCGAGTAGCTGGGACTATAGGGTGCACCACCACATCTGGTTAATTTTTGTATTTTAGTAGAGACGGTATTTTGTCATGTTGGCCAGGCTGGTCTTGAACTGCTGGCTTCGAGCAATTTGCCCGCCTCGGCCTCCCAAACTCACTTTATTTTTAGATATTGTTAACCGTACTATGGGCAGTATCCTTGAACATCTCTCTTTGTATAAATGTGAAAGACATTCATAGACATGGGACTAAAGGAGGTGCCCATAGTCAACCATGCTAGGCATTGACAAATGGCTTCCTAAAGGGATAATACCTGTGTACATTGCCACTAGCAATTTGTGCACTTTCTTGATTCCTTTCACTCTTGTCAAAACTTATTCTTTTTTAAATTTAAAATTATTGGCCAGGCATGGTGCTTCATGCCTGTAATCTCCCAGCACTTTGGGAGGCTGAGGTAGGTGGATCACCTGAGGTCAGGAGTTTGAGACCAGCCTGGCCATACATGGTGAAACCCTGCCTCTACTAAAGTAGAAAAATTAGCTGGACATGGTGGTGGGTGCTTCTAATACCACATACTCGGGAGGCTGAGGCAGGAGAATCATTTGAACCTGGGGGGTGGAGGCTGCAGTGAGTCAAGGTCGCACCATTGCACTCCAACACAGGGGACAGAGCGAGACTCTGTCTCAAAAATAAAATAAAATAAAATAAAATAACATAAAATAATTGTCAATATTGTTGGTTATGAAATGCTATCTCATTATTGTTTAAAGAGGCATTTCCCTTGATAACTAGTGAGGATGAATTTTGTTTTCCAGATATGCATGAGCCATTGGTTTTTTTCTGTTATGCATTTTCTATTCACATACTTTGACCACATGATATGTGCCTGGTCATAACCCATCAAACTCTTCTTTCTCTCAGACACTTCACTTTATGGAAATCTTTTTCATATTTATCCCTCAAACCCAGAATTTTGAGTGTCATACCTGTTCTAACATAAATTTGAGGAAAACGAAGGCTAATTCAGAATAAAGAACTACATAAGCAGATGGACAGTGTGTTCTCCTCTAAATAGGGGTGCTAGGATAAGAGGCAGTAGGATGAATGCACAGCCTCAAAATCCACCACCCACTAAAGACCTCACAGTACATGATGACATTAGCATGCTGTGCCAGCATTTCTACCTACCATGATGACCTGGAATGAAGGACAAAAGGGGCAATTGTTAAGTCCTGTGCGTAAACTTTGGAAGAGAACATACCTTGCTTTAAACCATTAAGGAGGCAGGCAATAGATTCCTGTACAGGGTGGCTTAGCCAAAAGCGTCTGGTCTTGTTCTCTTTTATATGGTTTATAATGATTCTAAATCATTCTCGGAGAAAAACTGACTCATTTCATCTCCCTTTAATTAGGATTTCTGTTTCTGCAATATTTTAGTGGTATTTATGTCAAATGTTTTCTTTTGAGAACTTCTCCCTTTTTCTGTCTTTTTTCTTTTTTTTTAAACTTTTATTTTAGGTTTGGGGGTACATGTGAAAATTGGTTACATAGGTAAACTCATGTCAAGAGGGTTTGTTGTACAGATGATTCATCACCCAGGGATTAAGTTCAGTACTCAATAGTCATCTTTTCTGCTCCTCTCCCTCCTCCTACATTCCACCCTCAAGTAGACCCCAGAGTCTGTTGTTTTCTTCTTTGTGTTCATAAGTTCTCATCATTTAGCTCCCACTTATATGTGAGAACACGCAGTATTTGATTTTCTGCTCCTGCGTTAGTTTGCTGATGATAATAGCCTCCAGCTCCATCCATGTTCCTGCAAAAGCCATGATCTTGTTCCTTTTAATTTACTTTTTGCTATTCTGATTAGAGAGTGGCCATGCTCCATGCTCCATATGGATATTCTTTGGAAACAAAGCATTTTTGAAATGGTAGGATTAGGGCTAGTGAAAGAGAACAGAAAGAACTGTGAACAGGGTCTCCTCCAGTACAGATGGTTAAAGAACACAAATAGGGAAGTGTGATGAGTGACCTCCATTTAATTGGGTGCTCAAGCTCTTGGCTGCTCCAGCATGGGTTGCCATCCTGACTGATCCCTTGGCTCAGAAACAGATATGGTGCTATCAGGAACGCAAAGCTAATATCTGAATATTGCAGCAGAGACTGCTCCCATTGCAGAAAGCAACCCAGATTAAAGTTGATGATTCAGTTTCAATAAATGCTTCCTTTTTTATAAAAGGCATTTAACATCACTCTTTCCCCTGGTAATATGGAATTAGCTTTTGGGATCAACTGGAAAATGTATCTATTCAGAGGGCGATTGTAAAAGGCTACCTGCTAACCACAGGAAGCTGGGCGTATACAGAATGCCAGGTTAATTTAAGGTCGATAATTGTTACTTTCTTGTCACTTTTTACATGCATCCTTGCTCTGCAGTGGGGGTCATAAGAAGTAAGATGTATGCAAGGTGAATCTCTAGAAGTCAGCTTCTCCGAGAAGTATTCTCTGACCACAGATTCCTACTAGTCCCCACATATGCTGCTGATCTCCCCATCTTCACCCCCATTGTTGAAATTGCTCCCTCATTGTAACTGTTCACTCATCTGTCTCCACCATAAAGCTTAGGCTCCTAGAAAGTCAGGACCAGAGCTAGTACAGTGCCCCATGTTCTTATGGAATGATTTTAGTGCCTTGAGTTTGGTGTGGTGACCAGAGCTGGTGGCCAACTGTCGTGAGGCCCCTGTCCTTCTTTTTGTCATGCTTTCCCTCCCAGCCCCTCCTTGACTGCTCTTTCACCTCCATCTTTCTACTTCTATAGAGACAAATAATAAGATGCTTGTACAAAGGGTGTACTTGTATTATCCCATTTGCATTGATATTCCACAACAGCAGATTAGGTTTTTTTGTTTGTTTTTTTGATGGAGTCTTGCTCTGTCACCCAGGCTGGAGTGCAATGGCGTGATCTCGGCTCACTGCAACCTCTGCCTCCCGGGTTCAAGTGATTCTCCTGCCTCAGCCTCCCGAGTAGCTGGGACTACAGGCGCCCTCCACCAAGCCTGGCTAATTTTTGTATTTTTAGTAGAGACGGGGTTTCACCATATTGGCCAGGCTGGTCTTGAACTCCTGACCTCAGGTAATCTGCCCGCCTCGGCCTCCCAAAGTGCTGGGATTACAGGTGTGAGCCACTGTGCCTGGCCTGATAAGGTTTAAAGATTAAATACCATGTTGTTAAATTTGCAAATCTCTCGAACAGGAAAATCAGGAACAATGACAACATTTGGAGCTTCCCAGAAGATAACAACTATGGGGGTTTTTGTGGGCATCTGAGAGAAGCACATGCACAGACGGTTT
Organism: Nomascus leucogenys; assembly: GCF_006542625.1. NCBI lineage: Eukaryota > Metazoa > Chordata > Mammalia > Primates > Hylobatidae > Nomascus > Nomascus leucogenys. The sequence goes on along the minus strand of NC_044381.1, from coordinate 61,242,533 downwards.
GCCTTTCATTGGTCCATTCTTGCCCAGAAGGCGACACTAACTGAAACAAAGAAGCCTCATATGAGAAGGACATGAGGTCCCAGCAGCTTTTGAGGTGGCCCTGGGTCCTTGATCTGGTCTCTCTCTGGCTCATTTAGTATTGCTCATCTTGTTACTTCACAATCCAGGGCTTGTGACATTTTTCTTCTCTGGAGTGGAAATGACAGAGCTGCAGAACACGAGTTTCTGATTGGTCCCTATGAGTCAGGAAAAGAGGGCCGATTGAAACGGGGCTCACACACACACACACAAAACTGGGCTCACATGTGTTTTCCCATCAGCTAAACAAGTTTTCAGAAGTACAGAAAGAACTCGTTGTGGAAGGGGACCCAGGACAATGACAATGTTTTTGATGGTAATGTCTGCAGAAGTAAGGCAGGTTTCCTCTGTGACTGAAAAGATGGCACCATTTGAGGAGATGGCATACTCGTGGCGGGAATCTTCATTAAGATGTCAAACTAAGCTGTAGGAAATCAACTCTAGAAAACAGCTCTAATGCAAGAAAACATATATCCAGTTTTATAGAGCAAGAGCTATGATCATGGTGACATTTAACAACTGCATTAATTGGCCAAGAGGGTAAAAATATACTTGACCTCTTAGAGCACCATAAATAGCTTGGATACTCTCAGCTCGTGGGCCAACTGTGTCATGGTCTTTTCTCTTTTCTAGCCCCTCCTCTTTCTCCCTTCCTTCTTGTCTCTCTCCTCCTCTCTCTTTCCTCCCCTTTCTCCTTTCTGACCCTCTTTTCTCTTCTCTATCTTCTCAAACCTTCCTTTCCTCCTCTCCTTTAGGTGCTCAGCATTTTGATTCGGTAAACATTTACAGAGCTCCTTCTTGTGCCAACGACTGTACACAGAGCTGGGATGTCAAGATGAATCAGTTATATTTCCTGCCCAGTGCCAAGGGATGGCTTGATGGGTTTTGACCAGCCCCTCCCTGGACTCCCAATTTCTACCTCCTGGAACGTGCTTTACTGACCAGCCTTGGTGTTATTCTGCAATATGGCCAACTGGGATTTTTTTCAGTCTTATAGAAATTATTCTCGGAAATGTTTGCTATTTTTTTTAATGAAGCTACAGCATACAATTTAAGGATAAATAATGTACTTACTCTGCAACTATTATTTCAAGTCAAATCCCCTGATTACTCTTCCAAAAGTTCTTTTCTTAATAAAATCTCTGACCCTTTCCTCTTCCTGTTAGAACTTCTGGAGCTACCATTGTTCCTGCTCTTGGGCTGCACATAACCTAGGGGAGTCACAGTGAGATTACTTGCTTTAAAATTCTTTAATCACTCTGCGAGTTGTTAGGAAAAGCTGACACATCTGATTTGGAAATTCCCACTCCAGTGGACGGTTGTGCCTCAGCACACAGGGACGGGTGAAGGAAGCAAAGGAACAAGAAGCCAAAAACTCTCAGGGCGCTTACTATGATTGTGTAAAAGAGAGACTCATCAATTAACACAGGTACCGGCAAGCACCCCTCATAATGCCTCCATTTCTCGACAGATCAAAAACAGTGTGCCTTGTCAATAAATACTGAGTTTCTGTAGCAGCCATATTGAGATCAGCTAACCTTTAGGCCAAAAGCGGGATTCTTCCTTGCTGAAGCTTTTGGCAAAGCATATTTAGCTTCATGCCAGGGATTAGATTAACTCTTGCAAAACTGGTTCACCAGGAACAATGACTCAGTGTTTTTTTTTTAGTATCCGGCATATTGTGTGGAGCAGCTATAAATATATTTACAAGCTGGAGTTTTAATGGAGGGGAGTATTAGCTTGCTGAAAAACAAGCCAACTGAGTTATGGGTCTTCACGCAGCCAGCATACTGTGTTTTGGGCTTTGCCTGTTGTAATTTTAAAAAATTAATTAGTTTATTCTTTATTTATATTTATTTTATTTTCAGATGGGATCTTACTCTATCGCCCAGGCTGGAGTGCAGTGGTGCGATCTCGGCCCTCTGCAACCTCCGTCTCCCAGGTTCAAGTGATTCTCCTGTTTCAGCCTGCTGAGTAGCTGGGATTTCAGGTATGCCTCACCATGCCTGGCTAATTTTTGTATTTTTAGTAGAGACAGGGTTTCACCTTGTTGGCCAGGCTGGACTTGAACTTCTGACCTCAAGTGATCCACCTAAGGGCGCTGGGATTACAGGCATGAGCCACCGCACCCGGCCTGTTGATTGTAATTTTATTTTCCTCCTCAAGGACTTTGAGCATATTATCTTCTCTTTAATGACTTGTCTCCACCCTCCTGTGTGTGTGTGTGTGTGTGTGTGTGTGTGTGTGTGTGTGTATTTTCTGACCTCCCTACGGGGGCAGAGAGTCTCAATCAGGTATGTCCATGTTATTAACATACTGTCTGCTTATTAACTAACTGCACCAGTGATGAAAGCCAACTGACAAACAAGTGATGCTCTTATCCCTCCTTCGCAAGCAATGAATCTGAAAGCCAAGAGAAGTTTTCTTTTCAACAGGAAGTGTTTTGGAGTCCAAACAACTCTGCATTTAGACAGTGCAGCTTTTAGTTCCAGATCTTGGCAATGGGGCAGGCAGAGGGAGCGGCAACTACAGACTGCCATAGGGCTGTGTTTTCTATGGAGTGTGCGTGCTCCGACGAGCTAGTGACGGGAAGGAGGTTACAAAGCATTTACTGAAATAAGGATTTCTAATACAGGAACTTTTTAAAAGTATCAAATATGCTAATGTGCCTAGGGCATAGTCAACAAAGAGTTACAATACATGTCATTTTTCATATTTATCAAGGAAACCATGTCACCTGCAGCCTTTCTGTATGTCTGGCATTCTGAGAAACACACTGTAGTGGTGCCTGAGGGTCTGGGGAAAGAAGAATAGAATGAATGGAGCATCTCAGAATCTTAAACTCCCCCAGTTGTAGTTCCTTTCGATGTTGGTGAATGGATGAATTTCCAGTTTCTACTATTGTGGTTGGATTGGGGAGAGTAGCTCAAATTGGGAATTGCTTTTTGAGGATCCAGGGCTTCTGGAATTCTCCCTGTTTCTTTTTACTTCTTTATGCTATCTTGTCTACTTTGAAAAATCAGTAGCATCCATTTGATTGCAGAGCTGAATCTTTCTATACAGTGAGGAGTTGTAATCACATTACTTATAACCTGCTCATTTAACTTTTTAAAGGTGCAAGTCATTGTAACCTAAGTACTTACTCACACTGATCCTTAATACACTCCCCTTTCTTATCTGCAAGCTTCTTTCTCTGGTTTCTCCTAATTCTGTTACTGTTCATGAGTTTAAAACTTTGTCTTCTCAGTTCCCGGCTTCCCCTGTTTGGTCTCTGCTCTCCAGGACTCTGCCTTGGAAATCTGACTCACACTTCTGTGTGTTCCTGGGGCTCAACTTTGCCTGGCGCCAGAATCACCCAGGCTCCAAGCAAGCCTTGTAGACTCCACTCAGTCCTTTGACTCAAGGAAATCTCCACTTCTAAATGGCGCTCCAGTTGATTCTGATGCCAGTCCAGGGTTGAGAACCACCGCTTTAGCTTCTAGACACACAGCCCCCTCTCCTTTTTCCTGGAGCCCCTCCTGGGTCATGACTCTATTTTCCCTATTTCTGTACTCAGAAGGGATAAAAATGGAAGTGTATGTGAAGTTGCTACTACGTCCCAGGTGCTTTAAATACGTTATTTTATTCAACCTTCACAACAGTCTTATGCAGTCTCTATTTTTATTTTAAGAATGAGGAAAACAATGGCTGGGCGCAGTGGCTCATGTTTGTAATCCCAGCACTTTGGGAGTCCAAGGTGGGTAGATCACTTGAGCCCAGGAGTTCAAGACCAGCCTGGGCAACGTGGCATAACCCTGTCTCTACCAACAATACAAAAATTAGCCAGTCTCATAACCCGGTCTATAAATAAATAGATAAAAATTAAAAAATAAAATAATTTAAAAAGAAAAGAATGAGGAAAACAAGATTCAGAGAGCCTTGGTCATTTTTCCAAAGGTGCACAATTAAGAAATGGCTGAGCAGGGGTTCTGACTCAGATCTGTCAGCATCTGCAGCTTTGCTACTTAAAAGAGTGTGGTCCCTGGACTAGCAGAATCAGTGTCACCTGGGATCTTGGTAGAAACACAAATACTTGGGTGCCATCTCAGACCTACTGAATCAGTTTCTTTGGGGGTAGGGTCCAGGAATATGTATCTTATCAAGGCCTCTAAATGTTTCTCTAAGTTTAAGAAGCATGGGGAACTATGTCTTTCCCTACTATATGGTCTTGTCTCTTTCCTTGTTTCTTTACTCCAAAGGATTGCCTTATTTCTTTCCCAGAAACCTCACTATCAGCTCACTGTGCAGCCTTACTCATATCTTCCTCAACCAGCAGTTTTATTACACACACCCTTCTCATTTCCTCACATTGCTCATGGTATCTGACTGAGCATAGGAATCCAACCTGGCTTTCGGTTTTGCACTGTCTTGCCTCAGTCTCTTAATTTCTTCCTATGCACATTTTAAGATATTGAAGACACTGACTTCCAAACCTCTTCTCTAAATCTGACAGTGAAGCAGGGTGTGTGTGTGTGCATGCGTGCCACATATACAGAGTTAAGTTTGGTCACATTTGCTTCATTAGTTGATATATACCACAACTGAGAAAACCTTACTGGCATTCTACTCCAAGCTTGAATTCCCAGACGAAAAACAAACAAGCAAACAAACAACTCCTCCTTACACAAAAATATCTAGTGGCCTTGGAAAATCCATTTAACATTAAACTGTGTCTCTTCAAAGTGAAGCAGGGTGGGCAGATTTTTGAACATGAATGTACTGATAACACAACACCTCTTCAAACTAGAATGTCATTCAGGGTTAAATGATGTCCAAGTCAAACCAGAGATGCTCACATGATGCTCCATCCTCAGTCAGAGGTTTCAGGGTGGCAAACAACTTTTGCTCACTCTCCTCTGCCTCTCTCTATATTTGCAGAAAGTCCAGCTTTCACTGCAAAAGTTCGATAACTCTGTAAAACAGTCTGATCCTAACTTCAAAAGAATGCTTATGCTATTTGGAATACATAAAAAATGAATTTATTCCAATACTTTAGCCCCATAAATAATGCATAATGATTGGTGAAAGATTAGCATTTTGGAGTTCAAAGTACTTAAAGCTTTCTTGGATGGATAATGCATCACCCTTAACTAGCATAAGGGGAAATAGAAGGTTGACAAGGAAAACTTAGTTTAGGGTTCTTTATTTATTTTTCTCTAGTTATGTTTACCTTCCCAGGTTGTTTTATTGATGCCACCTTTTACAAGGATATTTCATGAATAAATATCAGGTTGTATCTCTGGCCATCTGTGATGATCAAGTTTTTATTTTTAATGAGTTGCTCATGGGATTATATCCTAACTGGAATTGCAGTTAGTATATTGAGATGCATTGACTCCATTTCTGTCTTTCATTCTTCTTTCTCAATGTATTCTCACTGGATTAGCACTCCTAGCCCTGAGGACTCTTGGGCCAGTTTTATTACTGAAAGAAGAATTACAGTTTCACTATACAGTGACTTTGCAAGAAGTATCAGCACAACTCAATTTCAAATTCTGCTCAAATTTCAAATATGTTCTTGGTATATTTTGCTCAGCAGTTTATTGCCTTCTCATCTCCACTGTTTTTCCTGAGTAACAGCTCAGAAATCTATAAATAAAACTTAATAATGGGGAGTGACTCAAAAGTCTGGTTATTTTTATTAGTAAACTATTTTAGGGGTGAACACTTCACATTTTACATTCTCATGCTCCACAATGCTGAAAATAGTCTGAATTTTTTTTGTGTGTTAGGTTGAAGAGAATATTTTTGAGACAACTAGCAGAAAACAGAATCAGTAAAACAGTGCTATCAGTTTTCATGTTGAATAACTTTACAGGAAATGATAGCATCTTTTTTTCTTTTTTTGAGACTGAGTTTCGCTCTTGTTGCTCAGGATGGAGTGCAATGGCGCAATCTCGGCTCACCGCAACCTCCGCCTCCTGGGTTCAAGCGATTCTTCTGCCTCAGCCTCCCGAGTAGCTGGGATTACAGGCATGCGCCACCATGCCTGGCTAATTTTGTATTTTTAGTGGAGACGGGGTTTCTCCATGTTGGTCAGGCTGGTCTCTAATTCCCAACCTCAGGTGATCCACCCGCCTCAGTCTCCCAAAGTGCTGGGATTACAGGCATGAGCCACTGTGCTCAGCCGATAGCATCTTAACAATAAACATGCAAAGATTTGTAAATGTTGGCAAACAGCAAGAAAAACACATATAGAAAACTGTGCTATGCTTTAGTGTCCTGTCTGTACGATAATTTACTTAGCTCCCCACCTTCCCCCCAACCCACCAGAATGTTTAAACTGAAATTTAAAGCACAGTTGATCTTGGCTTGGGTAGGCAGCCTGCATATTGACTGAGGATTTAGTTAGTATCCAGGGGCAGATCTACTTCTCAAAGTGAGATTCACATAGCCCCCTTGGAAGCTTTCAAATAGATTGACTAGCCTTTTAAAATTCCTCTTCTCCCCTTTCTTATTGGCCCTGCCTTCTCTAGCTGTATGCTAACTTGCTGCATAGAATCCTGAATTTCTGGATTTCTACATTTCTAGCTCAATGAATGGGATAAATCAAAACTTAATAACACCCTTAATTTTGAAAAGCTTCAGTGCTTCATGTAAGACTTTTTGAGAAAAGATCATTTTCGTTTATTTCTGTTTTATTTCTAGTTTAATGATTAAATGTAAGCTGTTCAATACCTTTTTCAATATCCCACTTGTTAAACCCACACTAAACCTCAGAAATATTGAGCCAATGATCTAAATTTCCATTCAAAATTTCCACAAAGCAGAAGCATAAATGTTTTCATTGTCATTACAAATAAACAGGGCCGGGCGCAGTGGTTCATGCCTGCAATCCCAGCAGTTTGGGAAGCTGAGGTAGGCGGATCACTTGAGGTCAGGAGTTTGAGACCAGCCTGGCCAACATGGTGAAACACTGTCTCTACTAAAAATACAAAAAAATTAGCTGGATTGGTGGTGTGCGCCTGTGATCCCAGCTACTCAGGAGGCTGAGGTAGGAGAATCACTTGAACCTGGGAGGCGGAGGTTGCAATGAGCTAAGATTGTGCCACTGCACTCCAGCCTGGGTGACAGAGTGAGACTTCATCTCAAAAAAACAAAAACAAAAACAACCCCTTCCCCTCCACGAAAAAGACCCCAAATAAACAGACAAACAAAAGCAATGAAAACAGGAAAATAATTTCGACCCTACTTCTGGGATGTTATGTTATGCTTTGCATGGGTTCTATTTATTAGACATGTTCTCATCTTTATTATTTAAGAGCAGATAAAATAACCTCACTACATTAACCTCTTTTGTTCTGCCTCTTTCCATATGATTCTTCACTAGCAGTTCCCAAAACAAAAAAATTGTGCACCAAAATCCCAACTGAGACTCAATTGTTTGCTGACTCAACAACTCTAATGAGAAATCTTATACAAGAGCTTTTGTTTCAAAACGAAGTGCCAGGAAAATTTTGCTTCCCTCAAGCAATGGCATGTTTTCTTTTTCTGTACAGTGAGAACCATGTGATTAAACATATTTTCCTTTGTGCTTTGGCTGTCAGGAAACTCAGAGCCAAACTTGTAGTCCAAGTTTTGTGGCTATGTAAGACATTATGGCCCATATATCTGGACTCTTCCTTTCTCCTTGGTATTGATCTTCAGTCTTGGCTTTAGTTTACAAAATATGCCATTATAAAAAATAATAGTATTGTAGGCTGTCTGAAATTATTATGGAAAAAAGTAGGGTATAAATAAACAAATAAGTCAATTGTTTGAAAAACAATGCAATTGTATCAGAAATAACTTTGTGAGTGGTCTTCAGGTTCCTAGTCTATTTCATTTTGTTATATATTTCATGTGGATTTACCATGAGACAGACAAAGATGTTCCTGGCAGGGGGTTTAATAATGTTAACAGTACTCAGTCTTTCTAGTGCCTTAGAGACTACAGAAGGAGAAAGAAATACAAAACAAACAAATAGGTATTCAATAGCAACAAAAGCAACTTGATGTAGGGGTACAGGGGAAGGAATAATTCATTCTACAGGCCTTTAAAAGATAAAGAGGTTTTTCAAAGGCAAACAATGGAGAAAAGATCATTCTAAGCTAAGGAGGCTGCATGAAGAAAGCATAATGTCGCTACTTTTTTTTTTTTTTTTTTTTTTTTTTTTTTGAGACAGGGTCTGTCTGGCTCTGTTACCCAGGCTGTAGTGCAGTGATGAGATCACAGCTCACTGCAACCTCCGCCTTCAGGGCTCAAGCCATCCTTCCACATCAACCTCCCAAGTAGCTGGGACTACAGCTGCATGCCACCATACCCAGCTAATTTCTTTTATTTTTTGTAGAAACAGGGTTTTGCCATGTTGCTAAGGCTGGTCTCGAACTCCTGGCTCAAGCGATCTGCCCACCTTGGCTTCCCAAGGTGTTGAGATTACAGGCATGAGCCACCGCACCCAGCATAATGTCATCAAATTGCAGTGAGAAATGGGAATGTCACTACAAACCATAAGTAATAAACAATAGATTATCATTAACATTGCTCCTAGAGAAAGACAGGTTTATTTAGAGGTGAGGCAAGTAGAATTTTTTTAAGGGAACCTCTGGATAATTTAACACCATGATCCTTCTTGAGTGCATTACAATGTAAAAATGTAGTTCTCCTTTTTCTTTTCTTTTCTTTTTTTTTTTTTTTTTTGAGACAGAGTCTCACTTTGTTGCCCAGGCTGGAGTGCAGTGACACAATCTTGGCTCACTGCATCCTCCACCGCCTGGGTTCAAGTGATTCTCCTACGTCAGCCTCCTGAGTAGCTGGGATTACAGGCGTGCACCACCACACCTGACTAATTTTTGAATTTTTAGCATAGATGAGGTTTTGCCATGTTGGCCAGGCTGGTCTTGAACTCCTGACCTCAAGTGATCTGCCCACTTCGACCTCCCAAATTGCTGGGATTACAGGCATAAGCCACTGTGCCTGGCCATTTTTCTTGATAAAGGGGTGTCATTGGGGCTTCTCTTACTCCTGTCACTCATCATGGGTGCCATGTCTTTTTTTTTTTTTTTGAGATGGAGTCTTGCTCTGTCGCCCAGGCTGGAGTGCAGTGGCACGATCTTGGCTCACTGCAAGCTCCACCTCCCGGGTTCATGCCATTCTCCTGCCTCAGCCTCCTGAGTAGCTGGGACCACAGGTGCCCGCCACCACGCCTGGCTAATTTTTTGTATTTTTAGTAGAGACGGGGTTTCACCATGTTAGCCAGGATGGTCTCGATCTCCTGACCTCGTGATCCGCCTGCCTTGGCCTCCCAAAGTGCTGGGATTACAGGCGTGAGCCACCACTCCTGGCCTGGGTGCCATGTCTTAATTGACAACCACAATGAAGAGAGGAAGGAAAGAGGAAAGAAGAAGACAATACAAGAAGAAAAGGGAAGGAAAAGCCAATGACAGACATTAACTGGATTTTCCTACAAAGAGAGGTCATGAGGATCAAGAGCATATAGAAGTTTGCAAGATGAAGAGTTTCTCTGGATAAGAGAAAGATGAAGCAAGTATAATGTACGGAGACTTCTCCTGGGAGAAGTTGTCAGTGGAGAAGTTATTGGGTCATATAGTGATGGTGTGCAGATAGGAGCTGGTGGTGAGTTGACAAGGAGCCATTGCCATTCAGCCATCAAGCATCATGATATGTGTTGTGTAGGAATGGGGAGGTGAGTGTGGAGTGGATGGGGCATAGATGGAGAAGCAGGAGGATTCATCATGCACCCTGAGGCTTGCCAGTATTGATATCAGACTTCCTCCTACTGTGTCGCCACCCTGGACTGTTTGACTTTGGTAGCTATTTTAAAACAGCAAGAAGAGCTGCTTGAGAAGAACCTGGGGGAGATTTCACAATCAGCAGCTGCATGGAATCTCCCTGGATGTGTGCTTTTGGAAACAATTTACACAAGGGCTGATTTCAACATGCCCTAATATATACAGTTTAGCTGGCATTTTATATGGAAACTTTAATAAAATGGTTCTAATTAGTGTTTAATTTACATAGATTAGAGAGTTCTACAGGCCCACACAGTAGGGCTTGGAGATTTTGTGTCATTTGATGGAGATGCCAGTTTGATTCAGATAAAGAACCAATTTTAGGGAATACTGCTGAAGTTTGCCTGACACAAATGAAAAAGTTGTAGCTTGCATTTCTTTTACTCACTCTTGTCCAGTGGCTTGAACTAGCTTTCTGTCTCTTCCACAGGATTTAGGACAAGATGGATTTCTGTGTCAGCATCTAGTAGGAGAGCTTTGATTTTCTAGTTCTGTCCTATGTGGATCTGTATGTAGCTCAGACTCCCCCACAATCTAGGTCAGAGAAGCTGCTAGCCTTGGTGCAAAGTTTTCAAAAAGGCTTCTATTCAGAGAGATGAATAAGGAAAAACTCACTCCCTACGTGCAAAGGTTGCTTAATGAGAGGTGTGAGATGGAGCTCAGTTGCCACTTATCTCTGTAGTTGGGTACTGTTGTGCAGTCTGTGCACTGCCCAACCATTTGCAGTGGCCCCAAAGAGGATCATCTGGTCATCTTGTGGGGAGAGACTGTGAGTTCCTGCCACATCACTTGGTATAACATGAGAAAACTCAGAACTCTAGGCAGATCTTTGCACCTGCCCTACTTTTCCACCTGCTCTCACAATCTTCTTGAGGGTGACCAGAGTCCAAGGAACTAAGTGTAATTCAATGTGGTGAATGATATGATTGCTACACAGGGGTATCTATTAAGGCTTTCAAAATGTAAAGAGGAAGCGACTCATTCTTCCTGGTGGTGGTGGTTGCATCAATTGGTGTAGTCTATTGCCTCTCTCCCATCAACAAGGGACATTTGGCAAAGTCTGGAGTGTGTCAACTGTGGGGTGGTGATATTACCGGCATCTAGTGGGTAGAGGTCAGGGATGCTGCCGAACATTTTACAATGCCCAGGACAGCCTTCCCACAACAAATTATCAGTAGTGCTGCCATTGAGAAATCTGGTTATGTAACAGACAACTTTTTTTTTTTTTGACACGGATTTTCACTCTTATTGCCCAGGCTGGAGTGCAATGGCTTGATCTCGACTCACTGCAACCTCCGCCTCCTGGGTTCAAGCGATTCTCCTGCCTCAGCCTCCCGAGTAGCTGGGATTACAGGGAAGCGCCACCATGCCCAGCTAATTTTGTATTTTTAATAGATACGGGGTTTCACTATGTTGGCCGGGCTGGTCTTGAACTCCTGATCTCAGATGATCCACCCACCTCGGTCTCCCAAAGTGCTGGGATTACAGGCATGAGCCACTGTGCCCGGCCAACAGATAACTTTTTTAAATTCTCAGCTGTTTAACCCAACAAATAATTATTTTCTTCTTCAAGCTGTATGTCCAGCATGGGTTGGCAACATAGCCCTGTTTGTCCTAGTCCCTTCAAGAAGTCTGTTGATGAAAGATGCATTTTTATGTGGGCTTCTACCACCACTGTGAGAGGGGGAAGGAAATTTGTTGGATTGTACCCTGAATTTTAAAAAGCTTCTGCCCAGAATTGACATATATTCTTTCCAATTGCATTTTATTGGCCACAATCCATCATATGACCATGCCTGAATTCAGAGAGAGTAGGTGGAGAATACATTTTTAATTTTTTTTTTTTTTTTTTGAGACAGAGCCTCACTGTCTTGCCCAGGCTGGAGTGCAGTGGCGCCATCTTGTCTCACTGCAACCTTTGCTTCCCAGGTTTAAGCGATTCTCCTGCCTCAGCCTCACAAATAGCCAGAATTACAGACATGCACCTCCATGCGTGGCTAAGGTTTTTCATATTTTTAGTAGAAATGGGGTGTCACCATGTTGGCCAGGTTGGTCTCAAACTCCTGGCCTCAAGTGACCCATCATCCTCGGCCTTCCAAAGTGCTGGGATTACAGGCGTAAGCCATTGTGCCCGGCAAGAGTGCATTTTTGTCTTGTACCCAGAAAGAGGAGAGAGTGAGAATAATCATGAACTACCCTAATGACTATCATGCTGATGGTAATGGTGGTTGTAGGATGGTGTGAGAATTTAAAGACAGCTTCACTCCTGTCAGTTTGCTTACTTACTGCTGTATAACAAACTGCTCCAAACTTCAGGGATGAAGATAACAAAAAAATCATTTAATTTGCTCATGAAGTTGCAATTTGGATAGGGCTGTGTAGAACAGCTCCTCTCTATACCATGGGGCATCAGCTAGGACAGCTCAAAACCTGGGAGTAACTCAGAGGCTGGGGGCTGTAATCATCTGAATGCTTGCTCACTCTCGTGCTCTCATGTCAGGCAGTGGATGCTGGCCATAGACGGAGACCTCAGCTGTGGCTGTCAGCTTGACCACCTACTCCCAGCCTCTACATGTGGCTGTTTGGCTCCCTTACAGTATGGTGGCTGGGTTCCAAGGCAGAAAGTAAATGCTGCCAGTTTCTTAAAGTCTGTCTGCAAATTGGCACAGCATTCTTTCTGCCATATTCTATTCATCAAGGAGTTGTAGAGGCCAACTTTAAGGGGAAGAAAAATAGATCCTATGTTTCAATAGCAGGAAGGTCGAAGAATGTGGAGGCCCCAGAAAACTGCTTCCCAGGCAAGTGACAGGATAGAAAAACAAGATTTTTTTTTTTTTTTTTTTTTGAGACAGGGTTTTGCTCTTGTTGCCCAGGCTGGGGTGCAATGGCGTGATCTCGGCTCACCACAACCTCTGCCTGCCGGGTTCAAGTGATTCTCCCGCCTCAGCCTCCTGAGTAGCTGGGATTACAGGCATGTGCCACCCAGTTAATTTTGTATTTTTAGTAGAGACAGGGTTTCTCCATGTTGGTCAGGCTGGTCTTGAACTCCCAACCTCAGGTGATCCGCCTGCCTTGGCTTCCCAAAGTGCTGGGATTACAGGCATGAGCCACCATGCCAGGCCAGAAAAACAAGACTTCTTTAGGTGGAGTTTGGGGAATGAGCATTCTGGGCAAGTAAACGGCACAGAAACATCAGAGCTGCATTTGTATAAATTCTCCTAGCTGGTCTTACCTCTTAGCTACTTACTCCTACTGTTGACATCAACCTTATGAACTTGCTAGAGGCTCAGTGTGGGGAAACAAACAAAGCCTCATGAAACATTTTGATCCACTTAGAAAATGTCTATTAAATACATTGTGTTTCACAAATGTGAACTATTAATACAATCTGGGTTTGTTCCGATTTAATTGTCTAAAATTATACATAATTCATCTTGCCAACAAATGAAATTATTGAAAAATTAAAAATATCACCACCAATTTTTTTGGTTAAATGTATATTTTTGTAATGATAGCTTAGTTTCATCTCAGTTTGAGATTTAGTACACTGTGGCATTCACTCTGGTTTGGGTTCATTTGGCTCTGAGGTTCAAGGTTCAATTTAGACTTCAAAGCGTGTTGGACTTGACCTGAGGCACGTTTCTAACAATCAGGTGCAGTTTGTAAGGTTATGGGTTGAGGAATAGCATAAATGGGCCATCCTTTTTCTGATTTTGAGAAGAGAATGACTACTAATACCCAGGTGTTTTCTTGTCTTTCTTGAGTCAGCTCTAACAGCATTGGCTGTGGGTTATAAAACCATAAAATTTTACAGCCAAAAACAACTTTAAAGGTCTTTTAGATGGAACTTCTTCATTTTGCAGATGAGGAAACTGAGAATCAGAGACCAAGTGACCTCAGGGCATTACAACTTACTATTACTATATTGAAAGAGGAAGGGAAGCTGGTGCAAGTTGAGGGACCCACTGATGAACTGCAGGGTATCCAGTGTTGCCCGTGTTTGGGCTGAGGGAGAAGCAGCTTCTTAGCTTCTGCTATGCTGACTTATCTTGTGATCTCTGTCCCAGCCCTTGGCTGCCTCTCCTCCTTGTCCCCATGCCTGCACCATTCCATCTGCCTTCTGATTATTCACTGACAGCTGCCTTTTCCCTCACCCTTTGTTCTCAGTTTTTAAAAATCCAATGGGGAGAAGCTTGGATTCAAATGATAGCATTTGAATTCAGCTCATGAAAAATTCTATAACAAGTGTATTTGACTGTTTGATCTCTGGCTTCTCCCACACACTTGCCCTTTATACTCTGACAGCCATAAGCTTCATTTCCTTGAAGCAGATTGCAATTTCAATGGAAAGGAAGTAATTGTGTAGCTTTCAAGCTGAGTTCAGTTCTAAAAAGGACTGAGCGAAGCTCAATCCCGGGCTACTGTAGAATCTTAGTCACTGAATCAGGCAGTGAAAGAGCTCTCTCCAAGCTTCATGGTTACGATCTTGAAAAACACCAGAGCTAGGTTCAAATTCCAGCCATACCATTTCCTAACTGTGTGATTTTGGCAAATATACTTAAAACTGTTTTGACTCAGTTTCCTCTTCTATAAAATGGGAACACTAATGCTCACCTCAAAAGGTTGTTCATTCATTCAACACATATTCGTTGGGTGCCTCCTGTGTGTTAAACTGTTTCAGTCCAGTGAGGAAGATGGGCATGAATCCAAGAGTCACCAAAAAAGTGTAAAGTGGCACCTATGATGAGTCACAAAGGAGAGGTATATGAGAAAGTGTGTGAGAGTATCTAACAGGTGAGGGCATTATATAATTTATTGTTGCAAACAGGACATTTTTGAGAGTGTAAGAGGGTGTGTTAATTGTCCTGGAACAACAGGCATAAATCAGGACTTTCTGGGCAAACTCAGGCCCTACCCCATTCTTACCTACCCTTACTATAAGAGGGAAGGTTGGGAAAGGCTTTCCTAGGGAAGGGAAGAAGAAACTGAGATCTATGGAATGAGTGAGGATTCCTAGGCAAAAAGAGGAAGACAGAGTGGTTTAGGCCAAGAGAGCAAACAGTGGTGCAAGACTGTAAGGCAGGACAAAGCATGGAGCCTGCAGAGAACAGACAGAAATTCAGTGTGATGAAGATCGGAGGGGTGCGTAGCTTTAAACACAGGCGCCTTGCTTGTTGGTTTACCCTGTAGGTGTTAAGAAATGAGGCTATATCAAAGTGAATTTTAAGTAGAGGTGGCCGGGCACGGTGGCTCATGCTTGTAATACCAGCACTTTGGGAGGCCGAGGTGGGTGGATCACATGAGGTCAGGAGTTTGAGACTAGCCTGGCTAACATGGTGAAACCCTGTCTCTACCAAAAATATAAAAGCCGTGCGTGGTGGTGGGTGCTTGTAATCCCAGCTATTTGGGAGGCTGAGGCAGGAAAATAGCTTGAATCCAGGAGGCAGAGGTTGCAGTGAGCTGAAATCATGCCACTGCACTCCAGCCTGGGCGACAGAATGAGACTCTGTCTCAAAAAAAAAAAAAAAAAAAAAAGAGTGGGGGGCAGGGCACATGGCTCACGCCTGTAATCCCAGCACTTTGTGGGGCTGAGACAGGGGATAACTTGAGATGGAGTTTGAGACCAGTCTGGCCAGCATGATGAAACCCTGTCTCTACTAAAAATACAAAAAATTAGCTGGATGTAGTGGTGCATGCCTGTAATCCCAGCTACCCGGGAGGCTGAGGTATGAGAATCGCTTGAACCTGGGAGGCAGAGGTTGCAGTGAGATGAGATCACACCACTGCACTCCAGCCTGGGCTACAGAGCGAGACTCTGTCCCAATAAATAAATAAATAAATAAACAAACCAACAAACAAATAAATAAAGTAGAGAAATTACAAGACCAGACTTGCAGCTTTAAACATCAGTCTGGCTGCAAGGCAGAATGGATTAGCATTGAGTAGTACTTCTGGCCTTGGCTTTCCAGAGGAAACTTCTAAACAATATCAAAGCCTTGGTGTCACCCACAGAGATCCTGATTTAATTAGTTTAGGTTGGCTCCCGGTAGGTTATAAAGTGTGCCATGATTGAGATTCACCATAGAAGGAGGTGTGAATGTGGGGAAGAATAATTACAAGGCTATTGCAGTAGCCCAGGTAAGAAGTGATGGAATAGGTTCATGGCAGTGGGTTTTTGAAGCAGTGGTTCTCAAACTGTAGTGGATTTGAGAATCACCTGGAAGTCTTATTTATTTATTAGAGATGGTCTCACACTGTTGCATAGGCTAGAGTGCAGTGGTACAATCATAGCTCACTGCAACCTTGATCAGCCTTCATCTCCTAGGCTCAAGCAATCCTGCCACTTCAGCTTCCTGAGTAGCTGGGACTACAGGCATGCACCACCATGGCTATTTTGTTTGTTTGTTTTTAATAGAGACAGGGTCTCACTCTGTTGCCCAGGCTGGTCTCAAATTCCTGGGCTAAAGCAAGCCTCTCTCCTTGGCCTCCCAAAGTGCTGGGATTATAGCCACTACACCTCGCCATGAAAACCTTGTTAAAATGCAGGTATCTGGGTATCCTTGATTTAGTAGGTCATGGGTGGGGCCTGAGAATTTGCATTCCTGACAAATTACCTGGAGGTGCTAGTTGCTAGTTTAGAGATCACAGTTAGCATCTAGTGGGTGGTGGTCAGGGATGCTGGTGAATATCATACAATGCACAGAACAGCCCTTTTGCTGATCACTGATTGAGCAAAAAACCATCTGACGTGGTAGATAACATCAACAGGATTTGATCAACAGGGTAAAGGACAACTCTAGGACTCTTACAGTTTTCTGAATTTCACAACTAAATGACGAGTGTCACTATTCATTGACATTCAGGAGACAGCCCTACAGACCTGAGAAGATGGTGAAGTCAAAGCTACACATATATTTGAGGGTTACCTTTGAAACAACTAAGAGGATACATCAAGCAGGAACATATATGTGGAACTTGGAAGGGAAGATCATTACAGATATAAAATTGGGGATCATTAAAGCCAGGAACTTATCAATGACATCAATCAATTCTCTTTTCTTTTACTCTTATCTTTGGTGTCAAAGCTCTGGCCTCTTTTTCTTGGTTCTACTCAGGTGCCGTGATCCTCCAGCCTCAGCACCTTGCTGGGACCTCTCCTTGGGAGGCTGCCTCTCCCTCCTCCTTCAGAATTTACCTCCTACTTCTCCTTTGGGTCCCACCTCTCAGGCTTGGTCATGTGTGGCATTAGCAAGCAGGTGTGTGTGTTTCCTTCTGAAGCACAAATCAAAGCCGTGGTTATGTATCTGTGGGGTTATTTGCTAAATGGCCACCTCTCCTACTAGATTCTAAGTTGCCTGCAGTGACTGGAGAACATCCCTAGGTATCAGATGCTCAATGTCTTACACTTATGGAACCGTCAAAGACAGCTGTTAAATGTCCAATGGGTCAGTTAGGGAGATGGTGGTTGTTAAAACTGTGATGAGTTCTCAGGAAGAGGGAGAAGCAGTTACCTTTGTGAAGCAGTTGTTGGTATTTACTTAGTAATGAGATTAAATTTCCTAGGACAGTGGGTGTGTGAACCAGCAATAGCGCCATCTGCTGGAAATAAGTGATACAACAACTATTATCTTGGCTAGGCTCAGGGCTGTTAAAACAGTATTGCTCTGGGAGAAAAGATTCATTTTTTTTAAGGTTAAAAATATGAGTAAAATTCTTTAGAGTGATGATAGAATTTCTTTTGAAACTGTTGGAAAAATTGGATAATTATTGAAAATAGTGTTCCGTTTTCAAAGAGGAGAGAAACCTTCAAGTCACTATAATTAAGAGTTTATTGAAAGAACACATGGAATAAGGAAGTTAGAGATCTCCACCCAAAACCAGCATTTCAGAAAACAGAAACAGGCAAAAATCTGGCGGAGTGTGGTGGCTCATGCCTGCAATCCCAGCCCTTTGGGCGGCCACGGTGGAAGGATCGCTTGAAGCCAGGAGTTTGAGAATAGCCTGGGCAACATAGTAAGATCCCCATTTTCTTTTTTCTTTTCTTTTCTGAGACAGAGTTTTGCTCCTTTTGCCCAGGCTGGAGTGCAATGGCACGATCTCAGCTCACCACAACCTCCCGGGTTCAAGAAATTCTCCTGTCTTGGCCTCCCGAGTAGCTGGGATTACAGGCATGCACCACCACAGCTGGCTAATTTTGTATTTTTAGTAGAAACGTGGTTTCTCCATGTTGGTCAGGCTGGTCTTGAACTCCCGACCTCAGGTGATCTGCCCGCCTTGGCCTCCCAAAGTGCTGGGATTACAGGCGTGAGCCACTGTGCCCAGCCCCAAGACCCCCATTTCTATTAAAAAAAAAAAAAAAAAGAAGAAGAAGAAGAAGGAAAAGAAAAGAAAAATGGAAACAGGCAAAAACCTAGGCTTCTCAGAGACTGAAGGGTATTTTGGAACTGACTGGATATTGCTCATCTCTGGCTGGTTGTGTTGCAGCCTCATTGGTGGCAAGTGCAGACCCTCAGTCACTTTCTCCTTTGTTGCTCTTCCATCAAAGGGACCCCTTCTCCTGCCCAGGCATGGTGTTACTAATACGGCGATGGTAAGGGCAGGGGCTGCATCTATGACGGGGAGAGGTATGAGAGTATACTCATCATTCTGTTGTTGTCTTTGTTAGTTTGTTTCTAATTTCTATTGTTGGGGAGAAAGATAAATTCCTCCCTATCCTCTTGGGATCTTCACCTGGGTCTAAGAATTAAATCACTATAAGACAGGTTAACAGGAGAAAAATATATGAGTTTTACTGATTTTTACGTGTATGTGGAGACCCTCATGAGACAGCAGAAGACCTGAAGAAATGGACAAAGCAGAAAGCTTTAATACCTTTTAGACAAAGAAACCATAAATTCATGAAGAGCTGACAAGACAAAGGGGTTTGGGCCAGTGGCAGTAAATTGTGGAAATTCACTAGGGAGGTGTAAAGATAGAGGAAGATAAGGGATAGTTTAGAAAGTTTATTTGTACAGCTCCATTGCAGCATCAATTCCCAGTCAATGGTGATGAGTTATTTTCTTATTCTGGTACAGGGAGGGCACCTTTCTCAAAGAAATCTTTATGGCTTACGACAGGTAGAAGAGGGCAGATCACATAGCCCTTTCCTGCATCTGCTGTTTCTCAGGTGACTTTAGCTCAAAATAATCAACATGCCACATCAGCAAATTTTGGGGTGACATGGCCTGTTTCGCTATGATAATGGGAAAGAAATCAGACTTTTAAACTTTGAATTAGAAAACACAAACTTTGACTATGTCTCACAATTTATGTGACTGATTTCATATTCTATCACATCTATTTTATATTCTCTCATATTTTCCTCGTGAATTTTCCCCTGGAATGTTGGGGGAATTTTGAAATGACTTGGGGGGCATGCTACAATTCGAAAAGGAGAGAAACATTCTCTCCAATTCTCTCCCTGCCTGCCTCACAATGTGCAGCTCTCCTCTGCTTCTTCTTCTTTTTTTTTTTGAGACAGTGTCTCACTCTGTCACCCAGGCTTGAGTGCAGTGGCGCAATCTTGGCTCACTGCAACCTCTGCCTCCCAGGTTCAAGCGATTCTCCTGCCTCAGCCTCCCGAGTAGCTGGGACTAGAGGTGTGTGCCACCATGCCCAGCTAATTTTTGTATTTTTAGTAGAGACGGGGTTTCTTTATGTTGACCAGGCTAGTCTCGAACTCCTGACCTCAGGTGATCTGCCCACCTCAGCCTCCCAAAGTGCTGGGATTACAGGTGTGAGCCACCGTGCCTGGCCTCCTCTGCTTCTGATTCAACTGCTGCTACCAATAGACTTACTGAAGGATTTGAAGCCAAATGGTATTAATTTTGGTCAGTTACTTCCCTGTATCTGGTGTCCCCACTAGACAGAAATTCTGTGTCTGGCTACTTCATAGACCCCGACCAGCCTACATATTGTTTGCTCTAAGGTCTATTGCCCTCTCTTATTTCATTAAGATATAGCCACTGTTGGTGGGGGAGTCACATAATACATAACATAATCACTGTTATCAATTCAGGTGCTCTTGATTCAGATGGATTTAATTATGAAAGAATTTATTCCTTACATAATTACTAAGTATAGCATTAGAGTGGCCTGCAGATGAGGGTTGATCCAGTGGCTCAATAATGGCCAGAACGCTGTTTACTTTTTCCATTCTGCTATCTATGGGGTTGGCTTCATCCTGAGGTTGTCTTCCTTTCTGTCATAGGTTTTATATCAATGGGGTAAACTAGTTTACATTATGGTAACAAGCAACTCTCAACTTTTTTTTTTTTTTTTTTTGAGACTGAATCTTGTTCTGTTGCCCAGGCTGGAGTGCAGTGGTGCAATCTTGGCTCACTGCAACTTCCGCCTCCTGGGCTCAAGTGATTCTCCTGCCTGAGCTTCCTGAGTAGCTGGGATTACAAGCATGCACCACCATGCTGGCTAATTTTTGTATTTTTAGTAGAGATGGGGTTTCTTTTTTTTTTTCTTTTTGAGACAGAATCTTGCTCTGTCGCCCAGGCTGGAGTGCAGTGGCATGATCTCGGCTCACTGCAACCTCTGCCTCCTGGGTTCAAGCGATTCTTCCACCTCAGCCTCCCGAATAGCTGGGACTACAGGCACATGCCACCATGCCTGGCTAATTTTTGTATTTTTAGTAGAGACAGGGTTTCACCATATTGACCAGGCTGGTCTTGAACTCCTGACCTCATGATTCGCCCGCCTCAGCCTCCCAAAGTGCTAGGATTACAGGCGTGAGCCACTGCACCCGGCCAACTCTCAACTCTTAGTAGCTTAAGACAACAAAGATTTATTTCTTGCTCTTACTATCTGCCCATCTGTATCACCTTCTCTGCAGGACCCAGTTTAATGGAGCACACCCAGAAAAAGGTGCTGGTCACTAGGGCCAAGGGAACAATGGCTCTGGAAGGTTTTTCTTGAACAATTCAGTGTTCCAGTCTTGGAGCAATACATCTTATTTCTACTGTTAAATCCATGGCCAGAACTAATCATGTTGTCCCACTCACCACAAAGCCATATGCAACCCCACCATGTACTCAGGAAAGAGGAATGGGAAGCATTTGGTGAACAGAAATAATGACTTCAACAATTGGGACTATCAGTTCACAGTTTCAATTGTAAAAAAAAAAAAAAAAAAGAGAGAGAAATAGAAAAAGAACAGTTGAAAGTACTTGCTTTCTCATCCACAAAAAAAGTTGGTCAAAGCCTCTTAGTGTAAGTCCACAGCAGATAACGCCTGATAAGGAATTGTACATACTGTTCTTCGTGAAAACCAAGAGTACCGTGTATGTAACATGGTTGCTTTGGGCTTCTTATAGAAGTTAAGACTGTATCAGCAGGCCTCCATGGTATTTGAATGTTAAAAGCTTTCATTCTCCCTGGAAGAAAACACATAGCTAACTAAAGAAATAAAAAAGAAGGGAAAAAGAACAAAGAAAAATAACCACTAGAGTCTCTGAAAAGAGCCTGTGAGATACCTGACTGTCTGCGCCTTCCAAGTATGTGCCATGAAACCTTAGATTCCTACCTCATTTTGTGATGGTATAGAAGGCACATTGGCCACCAGCAACCCTTGTAAATATCTGCAGATTTGAATTTCACAAATTGAAACCCAGACTGCTGAGGGCTTTGCTGCTAACGTCAAAGAGCTGGGGCAACTACCACAAAACCACACGTGGGAGACTTTTTAGATGAGGAGATAGGAAATTCCTAATAAGAAAAGTTTTTTGTAAAATACTTTCTAATGCTGGCTCTTTAGAGGAGCACATTTTACATGGGCAATGGTGCAAAGTCCTAGCACTAAGATTTCTTCACTCACAGAAAGAATGATGCAGGTGCTGTTCACATGCGGCCGGAACTGTGCCCTTGCCAAGCGGGTCAGCGGGGCACAGGGACTGCACTCCTCATAATAGTGCAGATTGGCTCCGAGGTACTCAGTTCTGTGGAGTCACAACGCCCTCCGACAGATTTCAGTTTCTGGAAAAGGAAAGGCCCCCTTCAGGGTACCTGCTGTTCACCTTCCATTAGATTAAGGTTGAAGAGCAAGTGGCCATTTGTAGGTACTGGTATGAGGTGTTCCTACCTACCCGCATGTCAGCCCCAGGAAACGGTAGCATTTCCCACGCTTCTTACCCTGGGTCCTGAGTAGGAATAAAAGTTAGCTATTCTTTTTTTTTTTTTTTTTTTTTTTTTTTTTTGAGACGGAGTCTCGCTCTGTCGCCCAGGCTGGAGTGCAGTGGCGCAATCTCGGCTCACTGCAAGCTCCGCCTCCCGGGTTCATGCCATTCTCCTGCCTCAGCCTCTCCGAGTCGCTAGGACTACAGGCGCCCGCCACTACGCCCGGCTAATTTTTTTTTTGTATTTTTAGTAGAGACGGGGTTTCACCGTGGTCTCGATCTCCTGACCTCGTGATCCGCCCGCCTCGGCCTCCCAAAGTGCTGGGATTACAAGCGTGAGCCACCGCGCCCGGCCAAAAGTTAGCTATTCTTAGGGGCATATTGAGAGCTGGCAATGATACCTCTCACAAATCCATCCCCCAGAGATAAGGGGTCCCCCGTGCCTTTGATGTATTTGGGAGCTGTGCTATGTGTGTTCTCTTTGGCTCCCCAATGGAGAATAATAACAATAACAACAGCGTAATAATACAACCCAGATGTCAGCACAGACCCTCTGTTCTCTGTCTTCCCTGAGATACCTGTATCTTCTCAGGGATTACTGTCGGTTCAGGCCTGGCTCTTGCTTTCATCTTGTGGGAAAACTCACTCCATCTTCATTCCATAACCTCACATGTCCTATGCCAGTTCCCTTCTCTGTGCCCCATGCTGAACCAAATGCCACGCTCATCCCCTTTGCTTTGAATTATATGAAAAAAAGAAAAAACCCTCATGGGGACTTTATGCGTAACAGTCTTCACTGCACATTTGAGAACGCAGATGGGGGTTTATATCCTAGCAGAGCAGATATTGTCAATGGAAAATGGAAACAAAACAAAACACAAAAGACAATCTTCAGCCATCACTATGTAGCTTGGCTATCATCTTTTGCTTTCTCCTTTACTTCTGGTGTCCCCCCACATAACCTCAGAAATGGAAATAGACTCTACATCAATCTCTGCTCTGGGAAATCTACTCACGTATCCAAAGGCAAGCTAACGAGCTCATGCTCTGACAACCCACTGACTCGGGGTCTCATCCCTCCCTGCCTACCAGTCTCTGTGACTGAAAGGGGCCCATACAGAGACTTATTTTCCCAGGGACGTGAATGATATCCTTCTCCTGTTCCCTAATCTTGGGAGGCAGACTTGATTATGTTCAGCTTTGATTCAAAGTAAGTTTTTTTTTTTCCTCCTTTAGGAGAATGTTGTGAGGTGCTGATTGTTCTCTGCTTCATAATCGTATCACTTATTACTGATATCTTTTTCTGCCCCCAGAGGTTGCTGAAGAATGTAGCATATGCAGTGGACACAGAGCCCTGATAATACAATTACTAAATTCTCTAAGGTTGAGGGCCTGGTCTTAGGTCATGAGATTCCTGATCCTTGCCTTCTGCCTGCTAGGAAGGCCCAACTAATTTCACAATCTTTATCAGTGAACCATAGTAAAGGGGGGCCAGAAGAGAAAAAGGTGATGTCTTTTGGGAAAATGCCAAAATCATATTGTGAAAATCCTTCCTACTGTTCTTCTCATGGGAGGGGAAAGACTTTGGACTTGTTTCTCTCCTTTTCCTGTACATTTGGGGATGTCAGAACCGTCTGTTTCCTCATCTACACGTGGTTAGATGCTGACAATGATCTCTTCTCTTAAAATTGCTTACTATTAGACCAGCAGAGTGTTTGCTATTAATTGAGCAAGGAGGAATTTGTAGGAAAGGCTTGGCTTAACTAGGAGAGGGAATGCCAGGGAGAAATCTGTATTTCCCACTATTTTTTGTTTTCTTTTTTGAGACACAGTTTCACTCCGTTGCCCAGGCTGGAGTACAGTGGCACAATCTCAGCTCACTGCAACCTCCACCTCCTGGGTTCAAGTGATTCTCATGCCTCAGTCTCCTGAGTAGCTGAGATTACAGGCATGTGCCACCACACCCAGCTAATTTTTGTATTATTAGTATAGATGGGGTTTTATCATGTTGGCCAGGCCGGTCTCAAACTCCTGGCCTCAGATGATCTGCCCACCTTGTCTTCCCAAAGTGCTGGGATTACAGGCATGAGCCACCACACCTGGCCATTTCTCACTATTTTGTTGATAAAGATGTTTGGATTTCCCTGCATTAGGCAGATGTGGAAGAAGATGGAAGGGATGAAAACCTTCTTGCCAAAATCTCCCGGAAGTCCTGGCCAGTGGGTGAGTGGATCTCAGTTACAAAAAGCCGATAGGTTGAATTTTTTAAGAAAAGGCCTGGGGAGGAGGTACCAGGAGGCCAAGTTGAGGTTGGATTTTCATATCACAGATTTTCATCTCTCTCTCTCTCTCTTTTTTTTTTTTTTGGTGAGACAGAGTTCAAGACCAGCCTGGTCAACATGGTGAAACCCCGTCTTTACTAAAAACACAAAAAATTAGCCGGCTGTAGAGGCGGGTGCCAGTCATCCTAGCTACTCGGGAGGCTGAGGCAGGAGAGTCACTTGAACCCGGGAGATGGAGGTTGCAGTGAGCCGAGATCATGCCATTGCACTCCAGCCTGGGCGACAAGAGCCAAACTCCATTTCAAAAAAAAAAAAAAGAAAGAAAAAGAAAAAAGAAAAAAAGAAAATGCACTTTTTGCTGTCAATAAAAGTTAAGCAAAAGTCTTGTTGAGAGACTGATATTTAAATAACTATTATAATGCAATGTAAAAATTACTGCAAGAGGTATGAACACAGTGCTCAGGAAGCTTAGAGGAAGGAGAAACCAAGTCCTTAGTGATGGAAAGTGGGCTGTCAAGGAAGGCTTCGTGGAGGTTGTGTAATTGTAGGATGAGGGCCGTGTAGTAGGTCGACGGGGCCCTCGTGTGCCAGGTGGAAGGAAGCCATTTAAGTCTTTTAAGCTGAGTGGTGGCATGATTACAAGTGCACTTTAGAAAAATCTCTATGGCAGCAATGTGGAGGATGAAGTAACAAAAATATACACTTTAGTTTATTTTGTTCTAAATGGCAACTTTACCTTTAACTGTGTACACAGCTTACTGACTATACTCAAGCAACAAAACGCACACTTGGAAATCCTGTGTCACGTGCCTATACTAGCTTTGTCGCTGATTCAGCATATACCTATCCTCCAGTGTGACAGGATTGTGTATGGAAACAGGTAAGACTGGTGAATACTAGGCTGTGTTCAAGTGTACAGTCTCATGATTATCACCAATACTGTGGGCTCTCCCTCTTTTAGATAAGTTTTTCTACCATATCTTTGGCTTTACAAAATATATTAACACAATTTCATAATAGATCTCTTGGAATATGGTCGTTTGGTGTCAAGCATTCTATCTGGCAAAATGAAAAATAAGATGGTAAGAGTTATCCTACAAAAATCCTAAGGTTCTCAAACTACTGCTGAAATTCTTTTTCTTGTAATTTAGAAAAAAAGTCCCCAATTTCTTGCAGAAATAAGCCAATTAAAAAAAGAAAAAAATTAAAATAAAAAATTAAAGTTCTTAATGATAAATTATATTAAAATTTATTTCCTGTTTTACCCTATATCCTATGAGCGTGGTTCTCAAACTTCATTCAGTGTGTACCAGAATCATCATGTGTGCTTGTTAAACAGAGGTCTGGGTTCCACCCCCAGAGCTTCCGATTCACTTCATGGAATCTGAGAACTGGCATTTCTGACAAGTTCCCAGGGGATGCTGAGACTGCTGGTCCAGGGACCACACACTGAGAACTATTGTTCTGAAATAATAACAGCTGATTTTTGTTAGGCAGTTTCTGTGTTCCAAATACAGGCTGAGTATCCCTTATCCAAAATGCTTGGGGCAAGCTGGGTGCAGAGGCTTATTCCTGTAATGTCAGCACTCTGGGAGGCTGAGGCAGGAGGATTGCTTGAGACCAGGAGATTGGGACCAGCCTAGGCAACATAGCAAGACCCTGTTTCTACACACACACACACACACACACACACACACACACACACACACACATTGCCAGGCATGGTGGCATATCCCTATAGTCCCAGCTACTTGGGAGGCTGAGGGAGGAGGATCACTTGAAACAAGGAGTATGAGACTATCCTGGGCAACATAGTGAGACCCTGTCTCTACAAAAAATTATTGAAAAATTGGCCAGGTGTGGTGGCTCATGCCTGTAGTCCCAGCACTTTGGGAGGCTGAGGCAGGTTGATCATTTGAAGTCAGGAGATCAAGACCAGCCTGGCCAATATGGTGAAACCACGTCTCTACTAAAAATACAAAAATTAGCTGGGCAGTAGTGGCGGGTGCTTGTAATCCCAGCTACTCGGGAGGCTGAGGCCAGAGAACCGCTTGAACCCAGGAGGTGGAGGTTGTAGTGAGCTGAGATGGTGCTCCTGCACTCCAGTCTGGGTGACAGAGTGAGCCTGTCTCAAACAAAACAAAACAAAACCAAAACAAAAAACATATTAGCTTGGCATGGTGGTGCATTCCTGTAGTTTCATATACTTCGGAGGCTGAGGCAGAAGAATTGCTCGTGCCTGGGCCTTCAAGGTTAGAATGAGCTATGATCTCACTACTGCACTCCAATGTGGGCCACAGAGCAGGACTCTTAAATGAAAACAAAACCAAAACCAAAATTATTGGGACCAGAAGTATTTCAAATTTCAGATTATTTTGGATTTTGAAATATTGGCACGTATATAATGAGACATCTCAGGGATGGGACCCAAGCCTAAACACAAAATTCATTTATTTTTCATATACACCTTGTATACGTAGCCTGAAGGTAATTTTATATAATATTTTAAATAATTTTGTGCACCTGTCACGTGAGGTCAAGTGTGGAATTTTCTACTGTGGTGTCAGGTCAATGCTCAAAAAATTGCAGATTTTGGAGAATTTCAGATTTCAGATGTTTGGATTAAAGGTGCTTAGCCTGGACCTCGCTTGTAGTAGCTCATTTAATCCTCATGGCAATGCTAGGACACAGGTGTTTTTAGTATCATATTATTACAAATGAAGAGCCTGAGACTTGAGAAAGTAAGACAACACACTCCAGGTCACTCAGCCAATTAGTGGTGAGCAAGAATCGAACCCAGATTTGATATGCGAATGACTTGGTGTGATTCTCCTATTGGTGATTTTTTTTTTTTTTTTTGAGACAGGGTCTTGCTCTGTCACCCAGGCTGGAGTGCAGTGGCACGATCTCAGCTCACTGCAGCCTCTGCCTCCCAGGTTCAAGCGATTCTCCTGCCTTAGCCTCCTGAGCAACTGGGACTACAGGCATGTGCTACCATGCTTGGCTAATTTTTGTATTTTTAGTAAAGGTGGAGTTTCATCATGTTGGCCAGGTTGGTTTCGAACTCCTGACCTCAGGTGATCCATCCGCCTCGGCCTCCCAAAGTGTTGGGATTACAGGCGTGAGCCACTGCACCCAGCTTCTTATTGGTGTATTTTTATTATCCAGGTATGACACCTATTCAGAGACTTTGGAACCCTGAGAACATTTTGTTGGTGTGTTTTGTGACTAATATTGCCTTTTTCTGAGATGAATGCTGTTCTTTGAAAAAACATTTGTATTTTTAGATAGAAATGTACTTCATCCCCAGTGAATATTTCTGACTTTAGAGAAATTGCCAAACCTGCTGGCTCATAACAAAAATAAAGAGCATCTACTATTCAGTTTATGGCTTTTAGTTTTGGGAGGTGGTAGGAGGAAGGATAGATTACCACCCACTATAGATCATTTTATTTTCATTTTATTTTAATGCCATTTACCAGTACTGTGTATGGAGGTGGTCATGAGAGCTTTGTGGAGATTATTTTTTCAATAGTACAGATGGCTCTGATAAATATTTAAGGCATCTTGGGAAACAAGAATACGATCCTGACTCAGGAGAAATTGGTCATGTAAATCACTTTGTTTCAAGTGCTTTGGTCTCTGAGCATCTCAAATGGACACATACTTTATTGGCTTATTAACTCATTGCTGGAGTCACTGAAGGCCCAAACTACAACTTCATGCCCGACCACACACCAAGCCTTTTTTATTGCTTTGTTTTCTGGCTCTTTGCCTATTCTGCCCTCCCTACCCATAACCATGTGAGTATCATGTCCAGCAAACTAACTTACTCCTTCTCTTTCCCCACTACACACACACACACACACACACAGACACACCACACTCCACATGCACACATACACAGAGCATTTTGCATGGGTATGTTGTCAGACAGATTTCTCTGTTCTGAAGGCTCATCTCCTTAGAGAACCTTACCATGTCAATGTTGCATTTAGTTTAGTTTAGTGTTTGTTGTTGTTGTTGTTGTTGTTTTTAAATCTTGCTCTGTTGCCCACAGTGGCGCCATTTCGGCTCACTGCAACCTCTGCCTCTCGGGTTCAAGTGATTCTCCTGCCTCAGCCTCCTGAGTAGCTGGGATTACAGGCACCCGCCACCATGTCCAGCTAGTTTTTGTATTTTTAGTAGAGACAGGGTTTCACCATGTTGGCTGGGCAGGTCTTGACTTCCTGACCTCGTGATCCACCTGGTTTGGCTTCCCAAAGTGTTGGGATTACAGGTGTGAGCCACTGCGACCGGCTTTTTTTTTTTTTTTTTTTTTTTGAGACAGAATTTCGCTCCTGTTGCCCAGCCTGGAGTGAAATGGCACGATCTTGGCTCATTGCAACTTCTGCCTCCTGGGTTCAAGCGATTCTCCTGCTTCAACCTCCCAGGTAGCTGAGATTACAGGTGCCCACCACCATGCCTGGCTAATTTTTGTATTTTAGTAGAGATGGGGTTTCACCATGTTGGTGTTGTATTTAGTTTTAACACTGTTATCTTCTCAGATTATAATGAGAGAACAGGCTATCATCACTTGGTGATAAAATTTCCTGTAATTATAATCTCATTCTCAAAGATAAAACATTGATACCTAATGTGCTTTTAACTTTAATGCCAATTTATCACAATGGAAGACATTTCAAATAAATACTATTTTTTTGTTCATAAGCTCTTAAAAATCTTGAATATAACTGCAAAAAAGAATTACACATTAAAACAAATCACAAAATTAGTTAAGAAAGGAGCCAAACTGAAAGAAGATTATATTCCTATGCCCTTGAATCTTTACAAAATTTAGTAAAAACTATTAATATAGAATTATTTACAAGAGACTTCTGTATTTACCAGCCCAATATCTTCACATTTCTACAATCTAAGGGGAGTTGATTGTGGCCAGAAAAGTTTCTGGGCTCTGGTATTGCAGTTTTCATGCACTTACCACCATCCGGCATGTTAT
This sequence comes from Nomascus leucogenys, assembly GCF_006542625.1. Classification (NCBI taxonomy): domain Eukaryota; kingdom Metazoa; phylum Chordata; class Mammalia; order Primates; family Hylobatidae; genus Nomascus; species Nomascus leucogenys. The sequence continues at coordinate 61,213,183 of NC_044381.1, read as the reverse complement.
ATATTTTACTTATTTTTCTTGTTTATTGCTGTCTCTTACCACAAGTTCCATGAGCAGAGACAGTTTATCTGTGTTATTTACGGCTATACTCTCAATGTCTGTAAGAGTGTCTAATATACTGCAGTCATTAAAGAAATGCTGGTTGGGTGAATTCAGAAATAGATTAGTAAATAGGTGAAGCATGTTGGTTTAATATTCATCATCAGAACTTAAAAACAGTTTAAAGAACCTCAACTGAGTTTCGTACAATAAGTAGTGATAAGATGGGACAGAGGTAATTTCTTTGTATCTCTGAGGCTTTCCATTTCATGAGGAACATAGAATAATATGTGTTTACAAATGCGGTGTTCAGTATCTGAAGAGTATATATCATCAATATAGAAAATAGGCAACACATGTTAAAGGGAATGTAAAAATTCTAGATGCTTTTTAAGGTATGTATGGTTTAATCAATTGTTTGTATGCTATTTTCTTCTCTTAAAATGAAATAATGCTAAGGAAAAAATAAACTTTACAGGTAGTTTCTGGGAAATTCAGACAACAAAATTGTCTAACATATGCCAAAAACAATATAGCATTTAATCATGACATGGATTCCAAAAGACAAATCACTGCTCATCATATCACAAGGAATCCAAACAACTGAGGGGTTATCATTTATCTATAGTTGCATAACAAATTACCCTAAAATTTAGCAGCTTAAAACAACAATTTATTATTTCATAAATTTCTGGGGATGAGGAATCCAGAAGCAGATTCACTGGGTGGTTCTGGCTCAAAGTGTCTGTATTTGTTTGCTAGGGCTGCTGTCACAGAACACAACAGCACAGGTGCCTTAAATAACAGAAACATGCGTTCTGGAGGCCAGAAGTCCAAGACCAAGGTTTCCTCTGAGGTCTCTGTCCTTGGATTGCAGATGCTTGTCCTCTTGCTCCCTCTTCACATGGTTGTCCCTCTGTGCACATGCACTCCTGTGTCTCTTTTTGAGTGAAAATTTATAAGCATTCCAGTCAGATTAATTTTTTTTTTTTTTTTTTGAGATGGAATCTCACTCTATCACCCAGGCTGGAGTGCAGTGGTGCAATCTTGGCTCACTGCAGCCTGCACCTCCCTGGCTCAAGTTCTTCTCCTGCCTCAGCCTCCCAAGTAGCTGGGATTACAGGTGTACACCACCACACCTGGCTAATTTTTGTATTTTTAGTAGAGACGGGGTTTTGTCATGTTGCCCAGGCTGGTCTCAAACTCCTGGCCTCAAGTGATCCACCTGCCTTGTCCTCCCAAAATGTTGGGATTACAGGTGTGAGCCATTGCACCTGGCCCCAGTCAGATAAAATTTTAATCTGACTTTAACTTAATCACCTCTTTGAAGGCCCTATCTCCAAATATAGTCACATGAATTAGGGCCAAGCTGTATGGCTTCATTTAACCTTAATTACTTCTTTAGAGGCTCTATCTGCAGATGCCTCCACATTCTGAGGTGGTGGGGGGTGGTTAGGATGTCAACATATGAATTTGAGGGGGCACAATTTAGCCCATGGACACCTGTCATGAGGTTGTAGTCAGCTGTCAGTTGGGGCTGCAATCTCATCTGATGGATTAGCTGGGGAAAGATGGGCTTCCCAGCTCACTGGTGTAGTTGTTGGCAGGCCTCAGTTTCTTCTCGCTGGAGACTTCAGTTCTTGCCATGGGCTTCTCCACAGGTTGTCCAGATTACCTCATGACATAGCAGCTGGCTTCCCCAAAAGCATGGAATGGGGGTTGGGGATGGAATAAGAGAGAGAGAACCCAAGACAGAATGCACAGTCTTCTTATAACTTAGGTTTAGGAATAATATATCAGTACCTCTGCCACATTCTGTAGGTCACACACACTAACCCTGGTAAAACATGGGAGTGAACCATACAGGGGGAACTGGGGTCATTGGTGGTCATCTTTGAGGCTGGCCATGGTAATTAGGTAAAAATAAAAATTCAGGCTGCAGAAACATATGTACTTATGTTACTTAAAATATTTTAACCAATTAGTGAAAAATTACTTTGAAGTATTTTTAGCTACTGTAATAATTGAGTAGGAATTATTTTTTCTTGGATTGAGTTGTATTTACTATAAAGATACTTACTTTTTTTGTCAAATATATTTGTAAGTGCTGCAAATATTAGTGACCGATGGTCTATTGCTCTAAATGAAAAGCACCAGGAGTTAGTACAGTAGTTGACTCCAGCCTCTGGTGCTAGACTGCCTGGGTTTGAATATTTACTTTTGCATTTACAACTTGTAACAACTTGAATAATTTATTCAATCTCTCTGTTCCCTAGTTTTCTCATATGTCAAATGGGAGAAACAAATAACATCTGCTTCATACGGCTGTTATGAAGGCTGAGTAGGTTTATATATATGTATGTATGTATGTATATGTGTGTGTGTGTGTGTGTGTGTGTATACATACACATAGAGAGAGAGAGAGAGAGAACTTAGATTAGAGCCTGGCACAGAGAATATGATAAAAGAATATTATTTGTTTCCTCTTCTTCTTATCATCCAGAACATGGTGCAATGCCCAATACATTGTAGGTACTCAATAAATGTTTTTGTATGATCCCTAAACATTGTCTGTAAGGAATTTACAATGGAGTTTACAATAAAAGGTGGTAGATGGCAGGTACCATGGAAGCATTACAAACAGATGACCATGTGAATCTGAAAGAAGCACAGATTGATTTCTTCGTCATAAAACATGGTTGTATTTGAGCTAAAGCTTAGAACTAATGAAGAGTATCAATATATCAAAATCATTATTTTAGGCCGGGCATGGTGGCTCACATGTGTAATCCCAGCACTTTGGGAGGCTGAGGTGAGAGATCACTTGAGCCCAGGAGTTCAAGACCAGCCTGGACAAGATGGTGAGACCCTGTCTCTACAAAGAAAATAAAAAGATTATTATTCCCAAAATAGGAAATAGCATAAGCAAAAGTCCCCTATTTCCCCCACGATGGAGCTGGAGCATGGTGTATGAGAAGGAGAGTCAGAAGGAGCAAGAAGGAAGGGGTTGGGTTGGTACCAGGTAATGAAATCATTTTAACATAAGACTATATGATTTGGACTTCATTGTGTGGTCACTTCAGAGCATTTTAGCAACAAAATAATGTCTTAGGAAGATTAATCTGGTCCAATTGTAAAGTAAATTGAGATCAGGCTTCAGGCTTGGCTTGATCCAGGATTCAAATAAAATCACCAAGAATCCATATTTCAGATCTGCTTTATTTGTGTGGCTCTGCCTGTGGCTCCATAAGAAGCACAGAAAAAAGAGAAATGGTCTGTTAAACAGAAAACGTGAAAAAGCTTCACTCGCAGAAAATATCTTCTTGCATCTCGTCGGCCTGAGTTCAGTCATGTTCCTATTCTTCAACAAATTATCCTGTCCAGGATATTAAACGGCTGCTTGGGTCCAGGCACACTGATAACAGATACCACACCTAGAAAAAGAAACAAATGAATTTCATTCAAATTCCATTCTACTACTTTAGGGTTTCATGTCTAGATGGCTGGAGAGTAAGTGTTGCAGTCCAGGCTTGGTGGCCCATGCCTGTAATCCCAGCACTTTGGGAGGCCGAGGTGGACAGCTCACTTGAGGACAGGAGTTCGAGACCAGCCTGGCCAACATGACGAAACCCCATCTCTACTAAAAATACAAAAAATAGCCAGGCTTGGTGGTGCGTGCCTGTAATTCCAGCTACTTGGGAGGCTGAGGCAGGAGAATCACTTGAATCCGGGAAGTGGAAGTTGCAGTGAGCCAAGATGCCACCACTGCAGTCCAGTCTGGGTGACAGAGACTTCATCTCAAAAAAAAAAAAAAAAAAGTAAGTTTTGCAATTAGGAGACATGCCTATAATGTTTACTTAGTGGTGATACGTATGGTTTAGTCCTTTAATTATAGTGTGGTTTAAATGCAAATTTAAAGTAACTCAAAATACAGCTAATTTTTCTCACATCATAGGGAGACTATAAAGTCCCTCTGTAATCATTCTTTAAATAGGTATTTTTCTTCTTCTTTCATCTACTGCCTCCGCAAATGCAGTCACTTTCTCCAACAGTTTTTTCTCCAAATAAAAATGAAAACACCACTACCACCACCACCACCAAAAATCTGAAGTACCTGCTATCTCTGATCTTTCTCATCTGTTAATATTCTCTTCCTCCCTTACTCCCCTCCTCTTTTCTTCCTTTCCTCCTTCCCCGTCTCTCCGTCTCACACCTCCCTCTCTTCCTACCTCCCTTTCTTTCAACCTTTTCCCCTTCTATTCTTCCTTCCCTCTCTTCCTCCCTTCCTTCCTTCCTTCCTTCCTTCCATCCTTCCTTCCTTCCTTCCTTCCTTCCTTTTTGCTATTAAAAATTCCTCAAACTGGCTGGGTGTGGTGGCTCATGCCTGTAATCCTAGCACTTTGGGAGGCCAAGGTGGGTGGATCACTTGAGGTCAGGAGTTTGAGACCAGCCTGGTCAACATGGTGAAAACCCGTCTCTACTGAAAATACAAAAATTAGTAGTGTATGGTGGCACCGCACCTGTAGTCCCAGCTACTCGGAAGGGTGAGGTGGGTGAATCACTTGAATCCAGGAGGCAGAGGTTGTAGTGAGCCGAGATCGTTCCACTGCATTCCAGCCTGGGTGACAGAGTGAGACTGTCTCAAAACAACAACAACAACAACAAAAACAAACTGGCAATGCAGGACTTCCTTGAAGGACAGAGGAAAGGAAAAGACTAAGAGAAGTTTTACCAAAACTCTTTTCAATAGGTAGGCAGGAAAAAATTGGGAACCTTTATACATCAATAATTTTATTCTCATAATACTTGGAAATCATGACTAGCTGTTGTTCTTCTTCAGCATCTAACTATTATCATTTCCACATCTGATTCAAGCACTTCCTTTTTACATGTCTTTTTTTTTTCTTTGCCTGAAATATTATTTCCTTCCACCAAATTAACTTTTCTGCCCATCTGGTGACCCTCTCTTCTTCAAGCCCTACTCATCAAGAAGCCTTCCCTAGCAACAGGGAAGGCTGTGCTACCAACTGTACCTTTATGCTCTCTGGACTACCACTTTCTATTAAATTGTAACTTTTCATTTTTGTTACACATCTATTGACTCTACTGCTCAGTGAACTATTTGAGACCAGGACACCATTTTGCATACCTAGCAGAATACCTACCACATAGTAGACGTTTCATAAATCCTTATTGATTGAATAAGTCAATGATGAATAAAATTTTTGTAAATTTCATTTTGTATTTGAGTTGAAGCTCCAAGTAGTACACCCTGTTAGAGATTTTAAACTTGATTTTTAAAATATTGGACTAGAGCTTAAAAGAAGACTATATTAGTCAGGGTTCTCAAGAGAAACAGAATCAATAAAGATATATACATTTACTATATAATTCATTATAAGAAATTGGCTCACATGATTGTGGAGGCTGACAAGTCTCAAGACCTACAGTCAGCAAGCTAGAGACCCAGGAGAACCAATGGTGTAGTCCAGGCTCATTCCAAAGGCCTAAGAACCAAGCGAGCCAATGATGTAGTTCTAGTGTAAAAACCTGCAGGCTCTAGACACAGGAAGAAGCCAACGTTTCAGTTAAAGTCCGAGGGCAGGACACACCAAGGTCCCAGCTCAAACAGTGAGACAGAAGGAATTCTCTCTTACTCAGCCTTTTGTTCTATTCAGGCTTTCAACAGATTGGATGAGGCCCACCCACAATCTGCTTTACCCAGTTTACTGATTTAGATGTTAATCTCATCCAGAAACACCCTCACAGACACACCTAGAATAATGTTTGACCAAATGTCTGGGCACCCTGTTACCCAGTCAAGTGGATGCATAAAATTAAACACCATAAAGAGTAAGGCCTGTAGATGAATATCTGGTAGCACCTCACAGAGGAGAGAGCTAAAGCTGTGATAATGCCTCTGAAGCCAAGAGAGAAAGGCTAGAAAAAGCAAGATCTGGGATATTTCCTTAGAATCCTTGCCTGAAGGCCAAGAAGGTGAGGAAGTTGATTTTCTCATCCAGAGTGGTGGCATTGAGCTAGAAAATTTTGAAGATCTTTCTAGTTCTAAAACATCTGTTACTCCCTTACCTTGGGGCTTCAAGACTGGGTAAATGGAAATACTAAGATAATTGGATGATGTAAGAAGATTTTGGATGGGAACAATGTCTTGTTATGTACCAGTTGTATGGAAACTACTTATTTATACAATTAAAATTCTACATATATTCCTTCAGGAAATGTTGTCGGCTTTCTACAAGATGCAGCTTTAATTGTATTATTGGGAACCATCATTTATTATTAGGTTCTTTGGAGAAATTTCTTTCCTTCAATTAGAAGCACCCATGAAGGATATGAAGAAGAGTTGGTCAAAGAACTATAAGATCATAGAATGTACTGCACTATAGAAGCCAAAGGAAGAGGTAAATTAAGAGGCAAGAAATGACGGAAAAGTACTTTGCTATAGAGAGGTAAAGGTTGATAAGACTTGGGAAAAAGGCCATCGGATTTTGTGATTAGGATATTAAGGACAAGTTTCAGCCAAGTCATGAGAAACTGAGCATCAGTTAGGTCCCTGTTGTTTGATATTATGACAATGTGGTGGATTTAGTAATTAGAGTCTTTTAAAATTGTCTTTTAGTGCTTTGCAGCTTGGGGACATGAGCAGAGAAGGTAGGGGGCAGGAAGAATGGGGAGCATGTCTGTGGCTGAGAGTTGAAGGCTTGAATGGTAAGAATAGGCTTGAGGATTGTGGCTTGTTAGAAAAGACAGCATTAAAATATCTGAACATGAGATTTTGTTTTAGAAAGGATACAAATGAAGTCAAAAGCCAGAAGAAGGTCTAGGGTGGGATTTTCAAGCTGCATTCCTTGGAGTCTTGAATCGTGGATTAGAGAAAAGACCACCTGGTGCTGATCGCAGTAGCTTCTCCTGTTAAACATCACAGCACATGTGCTTTGACCAGTTTTGTATATTAAGGCTCTATGTGGCTATCTTCTGTCCTGCTCTGTCCCCCATGGCCATTCTCCTTCCTTCACCATGCTGCTCTATGACCCGGGAGGCTGACCTATATGGACCATATCAGTGGGCTGCTTTGCCCTCCTGCTTCTGTTTGGATTTTGCCCTTGGGGAGCACTCTCATGAGCTTGCAGGGAGGGAGAATGGGAGGCAAGGTATAATCTGCTGTGACCTACAGGGTCATCAGGATCCTTTCCCCTTCAGGCCTAGAGTTGGTAATAATGCCCAGCTTTCTTAGGCCCTTGAAATTTCTCTATACCCTGCTATACCTGTTCAATTGCTTACATAACCTAACCAGTGTATGCTTACTACTCACTGCAGCCTTGATCTCCCTGGCTTAGGTGATCCTTCCACCTCAGCCTCTTGAGTAGCTGGGACTACAGGTGTGCACCACCATGCCTGGTTAATTTTTTGTATTTTTTTTGTAGAGACAGGGTCTCACCATTTTGCCCAGGCTGGTCTTGAACTCCTGGGCTCAAGCAATCCTCCCACCTTGGCCCCCCAAAATGCTGAGATTATAGACAAGAGCCACCACTCCCGGCTCAAACATTTTTTTTCTTTGTAAAAAGCCAGGCAGTAAATATTTTTGATCTGTGAGTTATACAATCTGTGTTACCACCACTCAACTCTGCTATCTCAGTGAGAAAACAGCCATAGATGTTAAGTAAGTGAATGAATGTAGCTGTGTTTCAATAAAACTTTATTTACAAAAACAGGCAATGAGCTTTTCTTTTGGCCCATAGGCTATAATTGAAAGACCCATGATCTAAGACAAGAAGTTTTCCGTTTACTCTATGAGAGTGGTTCTCCATCTGGGGTAATTTAGCTCCCTAAGGGACATTTGTTAATTTAAGACATTTTCGGTTGTCACAACTGGAGGAGGAGTGCTACTGGCATCTAGTGGATAAAATCCAGGGATACTGCTAAACATACTGCAATGCACAAGACAGCCCCCACAACAAAAATTACTCTGCCCAAAATATCAATAGTGCTGAGGTTGAGAAATGCTGGTCTTGAAGATGTTAAAAAGATTGTCAGTTTGTTCATCATATCGCTGTGGCTTGGCAAAAAGAATCACAGAGTTAATTTTATAACTATGAAGGATTGTGAGGAGCTGAGTTTTTTCTAGTTCTTATTTTTCAATTATTTTATGATACTTTTCATAAAAAGTGGTATAAGTTGTGTTTATTCAGAAATGGGATTTTTTTTTTTTTTTTTTTGATGGAGTTTCGCTCGTGTTTCCCAGGCTGGAGTGCAATGGCGTGATCTTGGCTCACTGCAACCTCCGCCTCCCGGGTTCAAGCGATTCTCCTGCCTCAGCCTCCTGAGTAACTGGGACTACTGGCCACCATGCCTGGCTAATTTCTGTATTTTTAGTGGAGACGGGGTTTCACCATGTTGGCCAGGCTGGTCTTGAACTCCCAAACTCAGATGATCCACCTGCCTCCACCTTCCAAAGTGCTGGGATTACAGGTGTGAACCACCACTCCCGGCCCAGAAATTGATGGTTTCTTCAGCAATTTTGTCACCCATCAAGTCGTTAGTCATATTAATCCTCCATAACTTAGTCTTTTTGCCCCCTGATTATCTTTTGGGTGGGCAGTGAAAGTATTCATACCTCTTTTAGCAAAACCTATCTCTTCTTGGATTTCCTTTGCTTGCTGATTAAGAGGAAGGACTATCTGTGAAAGACTCAGATGTGGCTCAATGGAATGAATGTGAGAATGGTATGAGTGTGGGTGGTGGGTGCTGTGGGGTTCGGAGATGAGTGGCTGAACTGTCCAAAAATAAGAATACTGACAAGTGTGTTTTCTTGTGTGTGTGTGTGTGTGTGTGTGTGTGTGTGTGTGTGTGTTGTGGGAGGAGTGGAACTGATATGGCTAGACAGGATTAACAAAAGTCTCAGGAGTTGAGAGAGACTGGGGACATTTTACCAACGGCGAGAAGGAGGAAGGATGACAGCTGGGAAAGTTAGTGATTGGAAAAGGTAGGCTGGGCAGCATGCCCATGAGCTAGTCCTTTTCATTATATTCTTCTGGGGCTCTATGTTTAAAACTAGATACTTTAACATTTCAGAATGAGAAAGAGAGGAAATGGATGGTAACTGATGTGGGCTATTGTACTGTGAGTTTTAAAGGAGCCTATATATTATCCTAAAACTGTTGAACCTGAGCAGAACTGCAACGTTAGTATTCTTGAACTGAACTGATATTTCCTTTGACTAATGTCCTTGTTCAATGACCAGAGACCATGACACTCCCCACCTCCACCCCCACACATTGTTCGTTTGTGTCCAGTTTGAAGAACAATGACACATGGAGGTCTGTGTTTGGATGATGTCATAATTTTGATCAGCTGGAAAACCTGGCAGTGGCCTTGAAGAGATGCTTAACTTTTGGAAATCACTTCCTTATTGCAACCAAAGCTATTAAGTTTAAAGGTCCATAAAGATGAGATAAACAGTCATAAAGGCCTTTTGAAATTCATACTTAGTGTGTTAAATGGATTTAATTGCTGTTAGTTAAATGTGGTGATGTTAAAGCAATGTCTATACACTGGCAAAAATCAGATCATCAACTGCTTAATGAGGGACACGTCTTGAGAAAAACAGCGGAAGAAATGCTGCTTATATGTAATTTGTGATTAATTTTTGCAAGGTTTTCAAGGGAATAACTTGGCCTTAAAATATTACAGTGAAAAACAGCTTTATACTTGGGTCCAATCTTCTTAAAATTAGAGTTCATTTTTGCTATTAGACACCTTTTATTACAGGATAACTTTTTTTCCCCCTTGGAGACAGAGTCTTGCTCTGTTGCCCAGGCTAGAATGCAGTGGCATGATCTTGGTTCACTGTAACCACCGCCTCCCAGGTTCAAGTGATTCTTGTGTCTCAGCCTCCCGAGTAGCTGGGATTACAGTGCCTACCACCATACTTGGCTAATTTTTTGTATTTTAGTAGAGACAGGGTTTCATCAGGTTGCCCAGGCTGGTCTGAAACTCCTGAGCTCAGGCAATCCACCCGCCTTGGCCTCCCAATGTGCTAGGATTACAGACGTGAGCCACTGCGCCCAGCCAGTTATAGGACAGCTTCTAAACTTACAATCCTTGAAATATCATTTTAGGATAATTCTGATCCTGCATACCAGTGAAATAAGTATAATTGAAACATTAAACCAAATTTGGCTTCAACATTAAACCAAAATTAAATGAAATTAAGCCAGTATGTTAAATACATAGTTTAATCTTAATTCTAGTTAATATTTTTCATTTCCTATGTGTCAGGCAATATACTAAACAACTTACATGAATTACTATTTTAATTCTCCTGGTAAACTGGAGGGGTGTGCAATTATTGTCATCTCCATTTTATAGATGAAGAAAACTGAGTCATAACGAGGTTATGTACTTGGCTCAAAGTCACACAGTCAGTGATAATGTTGGAATTTGCACCCAGACAATTTAATTTTAGAGCCTATTTTCAACCAGTCTCTGAGACTGCTTTCCTTTTCTGCACTTTTGGTGATAAATATGAGAAGATAATTTTGGGGGCATTATGGTATGCTGGATCTTAAAAACCCAGGTAATAAGTCCCATCTATAGTACAAATAAGCTGCGTGATCTTAGGGAAATCACATAACTGCTTCTGTAAAATGAGAGATTATGTTAGGTGACTTCCAAAATGTCTTTTCGACTTCAATGTGGTGATTCCAGAGTAATGTATAGGTTTTTAAAAACCATATCCTTCAATCAAATGGTCATCCTTTAGCATTAAGTTGTTTGGAATAGATACTCCCCAAATTCACAGAATAATTTTCCAGCCTCTCTTTTTGCTTTGACACCTTTCTTATTTTATTTTATTTTTTTCTTTGAGATAGGGTCTCACTCAGTCGCTCGGGCTGGAGTTCAATGGCGCGATCTTGGCTCACTGCAACCTCTGCCTCCCGGGTTTAAGCAATTCTTGTGCCTTAGCCTCCTGAGTAGCTGGGCTACAGGGGCCCATCACCACACTCAGCTAATTTTTTTTAATAGAGATGAGGTTTCACCATGTTGGCCAGGCTGGTCTTGAACTCTTGACCTCAGGTGATTCCTCTGCCTCAGCCTTCCAAAGTGCTGGGATTACAGGCGTGAGCCACCGTGCCCGGCTATCGACCCCATTTGTTGATGCTTAAGGATGAAAGTGGAAACTCCACTGCTAAAACAGAGAATATTACTTGAGTCATTCCTCTGTCATATATGGGATGTTTGCCAGTATAGAACATTCACAGAAATTATAACTGTAAAGGCCCTAGCAATGATTTAGTGCGGTCTCTTCACATTATAGTTGAGGAAGCTCAAACTGTGACAGGGTCAAGGACAGGTAAAATTCACAAAGTTGGTTTACAGGAGAACTGTGCTACAATTATCTGGATTCAGATCCAAGTCCCCTCCAAATGAATCACAACCACTTCTACCTTTATAATTCCAGGCTATGAAAGATCACTGTTTTAGTCTGGGTGGTGCAGTGGAACAGAAAGACTTCGGTTTGAATCTCAGCTCTACTGTTTACTAGATGTGAAGTGGGGAAATCTAAAATGAATAAGTATACACAGAAACACACATTACATACATATATGTAATGTTCAGGATCATTAGACTGAACTTTAGAGCTTAGTACTAATGTACAATCGAGGTTGTGTTAGTACTGAGCAGTATATCTTTTATTGTTGAAGTCCAATAAGAACAGAGCAGATATCAACCTAATTTGTAAGTGATGCATTTTCCTAAACTAAATGCCCAATAATGGAATGGGCTAGAATATTGCAGTACAGGGCTGTGAATGGAGGAAAGTAGTTGGAAAATCAATCCTTATAAGGGCACAAAAGGATGAACGGACCACATGCCCAAGAACCTTCTCCCATCCACTGCTGTTCCCACCCTCGCTGTAGTTGGTAGCATGTTCACAAGGAAGGAGCTGGCTAGGTTTTTTGGGAGCCATATCATCCATCAAATCACATTAGTGTTGTTGATGTGAATGTTGTTTCCTTTGTAGGTCTGTTTGCTTTGACTTTGTAAAATTGTTTAGTCTTGCTATTATTATATAAGGACTATATTTCATTTTGTATTATGTATTTAAGCAAAATTAAGTTAAAAATTAGAGAGAGATATATAGGATGATTTTTCCTTCAAGAGTTATTCATTTATTTCCTTTTGGATATGAAAAACACTTATGCAGTCCTGTATGTGGTCTCTCTCTCTTTTTATTTTTATTTATTTATTTTTTTGAGACAGAGTCTTGCTCTGTTGCCCAGGCTAGAGTGCAGGGGTGCTATCTCAGTTCACTGAAACCTCTGCCTCCTGGGTTTAAATGATTCTCCTGCTTCAGCCTCCCGAGTAGCTTGGATTACAGGTGCCCGCCACCACATCCAGCTAATTTTTTTGTATTTTTAGTAGAGACGGGATTTCACCATATTGGCCAGGCTGGTCTTGAACTCCTGAACTCAAGTGATCCACTTGCCTCGGCCTCCCAAAATGCTGGGATTACAGGCGTGAGCCATTGTGCCAGGCCTGTGGTCTCTTTTTAAATGTTTGAGATTTTCTCTGACCATCACATGATAGCAGCTGCAAGTTGTAAATATATTAAATGAGATAATACCAAATGGCATAAGACCACTGTGAATTCAGTAATGTTCCAAAATAACTTGTATTTTTTCATCACACGGGCATTTATATAAATTAAAAAATAATAGCACCTGAAAACATGAAAATAATTGTATTCAAGGTTATTTACTGCAGCATGATTTTTAAGAGAAAAGACTGGAAACAACCCAAATGTCCACTGATCGAGACTGTGTGAACCCAAGACGTTACAGCTGCATCACACAGCTGAGAGAAGGAATAAGATCTATTTCTACTCACTGCCAGTGGTAACCTCCAGGAAGCGTTGTTAAATGAAAGAGCAAAATAGAGAAAATGTGAATAGTGGTTTCCATTTACTCAAGAAGTCTGTGTGTGTGTGTGTGTGTGTGTGTGTGTGTGTGTGTATGTGTGAGAGAGAGAGATCTCTAGAGGGACAGAGGAAAAAGGTGAAGACAAGGATAGGAGCGAGACTTCTCTGGGTACCTCTTTTTTTTTTTTTTTTTTGAGATAAAGTCTCATTTTGTTACCCAGGCTGGAGTGCAGTCACTTGATCTCAGCTTACCACAACCTCTGCCTCCCGGGTTCAAGTGACTCTCTTGCCTCAGCCTCTCGAGTTGCTGGTATTATAGGTGCCCGCCACCACGCCCGGCTAATTTTTGTATTTTTAGTAGAGACTGGGTTTCACCATGTTGGCCAGGCTGCTCTGGTGATCCACCCACCTCGGCCTCCCGAAGTGCTGGGATTACAGGTGTGAGCCACTGCGCCCACCTGTCTGGATCTCTTTTTAGTACATTTGACTTTGAAGCCAAGTTAGTATTTTCCATAATTAAGAAAAAAATAAAAAAGGAACAATTTCTAAAAAGGAAGTCAAAAGAAACACATTAACCTAACTGTGAGTTGAGTTGGTAGCATAACCACACAGACAGAAACTATTTCAAGTGACTTTAACACTTACTGATGTGACTGTGCATCCCTACCGAGCTAGAAATAAAGGTAAATATAAATAAAGGTAAAAATAAGTGAGATATAATAAAGGTAAAAAGAACTGCAACAGTCCTGAATAGTTTTCAATAATTATATCATAAATAGTAATTTTGGTATTGTTATTTTAAAACTATTTTATTTATAATACATATGTTAACATAATCATGTTTATGCTTATCATAACATATGGATGTATAGCTATTAGGATAATGTATAAACATGATTATGTTAATGCCTTTAGGGACCAAGATTTCAGAGAAAAGGAAAGAAAAATATAAAATTAAAGAAGCTAGTAAAAATGTTATCTTAAATTTAAACTGGAAACCTCACTGTAAACTCATAATGTGTTTTCTTTTAAAAAATTATTTTCAAATTCAGTCTCCTGAATAGAACTCGCAACAATTTGGTAATTGCCAGTAGCAATGACAATAAACAGCCCTAGTGCCCAGATGGTGCTCTCCAAATACCATTTTCCACTAAAAGGAATGAGGGCTCCTTGGAGAATTGGATGTTTTCAGATACAGAGCAGAACACATACAAAAAGTGCCTGGAACGTTTGTCATACTGAAAAGCAGATACACTGTGAAAGACTATAGTAATTTTATCAAAAGAACTCAGGAACCACCATGAAGAGGCCCCCAGTGTCCAGAAATGGAATAATGTGAGCATTAAGAATAATAAATCTTAATTTGTCATGATACAAATTTAACCATCTCGTAGATATTCATAGCAGCATTATTTAAAATAATGAAATATTAGAAACAACTTAAATATTCAAAACTAGCAGTGTGCCCTCATATATAGAAATGTCATTTAAACCTTGTAGAAGAGAAGTTTATGATTTAGGAAGATGTTTACAATATGCTGTAAAACACACACAATAAGTCATAAAATATTATGCATGCAGTATATTCCAGTTTATTTAAAATGATCTAGGTATAAATATCCACAAAAAGAAAACTGAGTGAATAAATAGTGAAATGTGAATAGTTGCTATATCTGTGTGGCAGGATTACAGGTGGTTGTATTCTAGTTTCTCTTTATGTTCCAATCTTCTACAGTTAGCATATATAATTTTATATTTTTTAATACAAAATAAGTTATTTAACTAGTATTTACTAAACAAAAAATTAAAAATTAAAATGTTTTATAAAAACAAAAGCATATGAATAGAAAAGTACATTATTTTTTAGGTTATAGACAATGCTTGTACCTGTGTTTAGGGATTTGATCTTCCAGGTAGGAAACTACAGATCTAATTTAACTTATTTTATTTATTTATTCATTTATTTATTTAGAGACAGAGTCTCGCTCTGTCACCAGGCTGGAGTGCAGTGGTGTGATCTCAGCTCACTGCAAACTCCACCTCCTGGGTTCAAGTGATTCTCTTGCCTCAGCCTCCTGAGCAGCTAGGACTACAGGCACATGCCACCATGCCCAGCTAATGTTTGTATTCTTAGTAGAGACGGGGTTTCACCATGTTGGCCAGGATGGTCTCAATCTCTTGACCTTGGAATCCAGCCACCTCACCCTCCCAAAGTGCTAGGATTACAGGCGGGAGCCACTGTCCCTGGCCTAACTTTAAAAATTTTTAAGTCATCAAAAAGCAAAGTGACATGCTCAAGGCTATTGTTGCCAAGCAAAGAAAAAAATGTCAAAAGTACAAAATGCGGTTATATTTTAAAAATTAGATTATTATTATTAAGATAGGGTCTGGCTCTGTTGCCCAGACTGGAGTGCAGTGGTGTACTCATGGCTCACTGAAGCCTCAACTTCTTGGGCTCAAATGATCCTTTCACCTCAGCCTCCCGAGTAGCTGGGACTATAGGCAGGCACCACCATGCCTGGCTAATTAAAAAAAGAATTGTGTTTTTGTAGCAATGAGGTCTCACTACGTAGTCCAGGCTGATCTCGAACTCCTGGACTCAAGTGAACCTCCTACCTCAGCCTCTCAAAGTGCTGGCATTACAGTCCTGAACCACCATACCTAGCCAGATTTCTATTACTTTGATGTGGTCCTGGATACTTCATCTATGTGTGCAAAATTTTGTAATTATCTCTTAAATCTGGAGAAAAATGGCCAAATTTGGTACAGTTGAGTTTATCATGGGGTGATTAATAAGTGACTAAAGATTGACCTTCAAGGATCTGAAGATCTGACCAGTGTAGATTTATAGTAATTATAGTAATTACATTGTACCTCCAGGTATTTTCTATACATTGCCGTAGTTAGCTATGAAAGGATGTAAAGAATAAAGGCAATTGACTATTTTAAAGAAATTAACCTCAGAAGGAGATTCCTCACCTAAATACGCCTGCAAATACTATTGCTTTATGCTCTGAGTTAGCTGAAAATGAGTTTACTACGCCTGGTGTAAACACTTGCACCACCTATCTGTGCCAAAGAACTTCTCATTAACTGCATCATGACTGATTGACGTCAGTCTACTTGGCAACCAAGTGAGCCATTTAGAAGAAGAATCCCCTTATGAGGTTAATTTCTTTAAAATGGTGAATTGCCCTTATTCCTTATGTCTTTTCATAACTGATAACACAAATGTATAGAAAATACCTCTTGAGGTACAATACAATCTATAACTAGTCATCAGGGAATAACACGTTATTGTAACACAGATTTAGCTTGGCCATAAAGGGCATATTTACATACACATTGAAAACAACTTTAATAAAATGAAAAACGTATATCCTTGGATTCTTAGCAATTTAACAGCAATGCTCTCAGGGGATCAAGCTATTTATTGACTCACCCTGTGTGCCTTACACGTTATTACTGACCCTCACAACATCCCTGGGAGTTAGTGTCTTACAGGAGACCTTTGACATTTGTGAGTGGACATCGTGAATATTTTCCAAGTGCTCAATCCAAAAGTGTGGACATAGCTGTTGGTTTTCCTGAATTGTATTTCTTTCAAGAATCAAATGTTGCTTGTGAATATTCTTATGTAAGATTAAAACAAATATTTTCCTGACTCTTAGAACTTTAGTTTTATCTCTGCTTTGAGAGCCACTTTAATAAGCAAACTAACTAAAATCACTCTACAGAAAGGCTGGACAGGAAATGAGTAGAGAACAAAAGCTGGCTAAACTGGGCAGTCAGCTAAGATCACTCAGTGTCTGAGAATTTGTTCTAGCAAATCACCCTCTGAGAATCATGCAGATTGTGCTTAGGCTTCCTTCATATATTCATACTCTCCTGGGGTGAACATAAATTGGCATATTTATAAGGAAATTTTATTATTATATACTCAAATATTTTTAAACGTATAAATTGTTTGTCTTGTTAATTCTACCTCTTGGAATCTATCCTAAGGAAAATAATCATAAGATATCTGCAAATAATTATTTGAATGTCGATAATAATTTTATTTATAACAATAAAAATTTGCAAGGTGGCAGATATCAGTTTATGTCTCTGAGCTCCAAATCCACCCTTGTTTATTTTGCTTTGTGTGAATGGAGCTGGACCCTGTGGATCTTTCTCTTTTGCAAATTTGGGGGATATTCAACTTCGTCAATTGAGGGCACTGGAGAGACCCTGCAAGGGAATAGAGGCTCCAGGTGCACCCACAGGCCATCTTTCCCTACCAGCAGTGATTTCAGAGTAACTTCAGCCTGTCTATACCCTCCAGCAATGGTGGGTCACTTCTATAGATGAACTCTGGCCCACCCACAGCACCAAGCAAAGGAAGGTCACTCCTGTAGACCAGCTTCCAACCACTCTCATCCACCAGTGATGATAGATTGCTTTTATGGATCAGTGCCAGCCTTTGCACTCAGTCGTTTCTTTGTTCCTGCAGGCTGCCTGTGGTAGTTACTATCTCTCCGAAGAGGTCTGAATCTCAGCCTTGGGCCAAGGAGGGCTTCTCCTAGTCCTTAGTGCCTTTACTGTTCTTCTTCCTCAGCCTAGAAATAATAGCTGCTTTTAAAATTCTTGATGCCTGGGCCCCTTAGAGTCCTCCTTTATATATCTTTTAGTAGGTAATTTTTGGAACATTAAATTTTCCCTGTTCAAATAATTATCATAGTTTTTGTCTTCCCCTTGGACCTTGAATGATACAAAAGTTAAAGGCTCAACAATACCGGACTTGTTAAATAAATAGGGAGCTATCCACACACTGGCATAAAATTGTTTGGATTATCTATTGTTCCCTTGGTGAGGTGACCCAGACCCTTGTTTGAAAGCGTTTTATTGGCTAGGTGTGGTGGTTTATGCCTGTAATCCCAGCACTTTGGGAGGCTGAGGTGGGCAGATCACCTGAGGTCAGGAGTTTAAGACCAGCCTGGCCAATGCGGTGAAACCCCATCTCTACTAAAAGTACAAAAATTAGCTGGGTGTGGTGGCGAGTGCCTGTAATCCCAGCTACTCGGGAGGCTGAGGCAGGAGAATCACTTGAACCCAGGTGTCGGAGGTTGCAGGGAGCCGAGATTGTGCCACTGCACTCCAGCCTGGGTGACAGAGCGAGACTCCGTCTCAAAAAAAACAAACAAAAGAAAAACAACAACAACAACAAAAGAAAAAACAAAAATGAAAGAAAGGGTTTTATTTGTCTTCTCTCTCTCTGTTTTTTTTTTCTTTTTTTTTTGGCTCGTCTTTGCTGTAATTGCTCATTTGCTAAGGTCATTGGACACAGAGATACCAAGATACCTCCAGAAATCATGACTATTCCCCAAGTCCTCTATCAAAAAGTGTGGACAGCGCTGTCGGTTTTCCTGGGATTTAGACATGTTCTTTCTTGCTTCTGTTGTGTAGTAACCCTAGCTCCTCAAGGAAATCGTGGCCTATGAGCTCTGCCAAGCAGTAATTCCTTTCTTTGCTTGCTGGCTCACTGGCTTGAGGAACTCAAAGTAATCCTTTGGTAATTTCAGCTTCCAGGTCAGTGGGGACATTAATGTGTTTCTTGGTAGAAATGTCACTCTACTCCAAGACGTAAGATCTTTAATCCAGAAAACCTGAGTTTTCAGGGACAGAATGCACAAACTTTTGTGGTCATTCACTGGGAGTTCTAATGAGTAGTTTCGATCATATTTCTATTCTTTAGATCCTCGACCCATGCATTTTAGCTACTGGGCAGCGAACCATGTGTCAGCTGTTAGTGTTGTGTGTATTCCATATCACGAAGTTAATTTCCCAGGCCCACAAGATTTTCTTCCTAAGCTGGTGCCGTAACTGAGCCTTTATCAGGCTATTCCATTATTTTAGGAGTTTCTAGGGTATAGAGTAAATGATAAGACCAATGACTCCCATGATAAATGTGCACCACGGTCCACTTCCTTTGCTGTAAAATGTCATCTTGGTCCTAGTCTATATTGTAAGGGGCACCATACTGATCGACCAGGTACTGGTGAGCCGTTGGATGGTGGTACTGGTAGAGGAACTGCAGGAAGAAAAGGTAAATCCATACTCAGAGTATGTGTTGATTCTGGTAAGGACACGTTGCTTTTTCCCTCCAAGACAGATGGTTCTGATAGATGGTTGTGTAGCCACCCTCTCTGAGGAATGGTACTATGCCAAGGTCTTGGCATCAGATTCCATTGCTGACAGGTTGGAAATTTAGCATTGGCCGTAGCTGAATTATCTTTTGTAAGTGGGAGCTCAAATATGACCATGCATAGCACCATAGTGATTGCAGCACTAGAGACACTATTTATGGCTTTCCTGCACAAGAACTGAGGTGGCTAAAGAGGGCCCGGCTAAAAGGCAGGATGGATCATCCTGATCACATGGTTGTTGAGAGTCTTCTTTGCAGTCGGGCAGTAGTGTGAGATCTGCTTTGTGTTTATTCCCGTAGGGTTGTCCACATACTTTTTTTCCCACACCTTTTCTCTGAGCTTCAAATCTTTTTTTCTTGTCCTGTCGAAATGGTCAAGCCATTCACTACTGCTTAGAAGCCAGTGCATACTTAAGGATCTGATCTTTTCTTCCATATGAAGTGAATAACCAAGTGTGTTGCTCATAGTTTTCCCCACTGGGAAGATTTCCCTTTACCTGTCTTCTTCAGGGCCACCTCAAGTGAGGATGAAATGCAACAGCAGACTATCTCTGGCTAGAGGCAATAAATCACACTAGCCCAATTATGCACCAGGCCTGAGCTGTTTCCTCCACCACTGATTGTTTGCAGGTAGCAGTTGTGGGAGCTTCTGTGGAACAGATTCAGGTGGTGCAGCTGCTCAAACTCATAACTCACCTACAGTGTGTTCTGAAAATGTGTGGCTTAACTGCATCTACCCTAAAAGACCAACTTGGTGAGTGATGAGATGAGTGGGAAGTAGTGAGGATGACCTGGATTTTCCATTGAGGAAGTGGCCAAGTCCTGTGGACAAATTGTACCTAGGAAAAGGTACAAAAACAGGAGAATGGATCATGTGTTCAGTATTGGAACTGATGACTATTAAGTTGCTGTGGGCATCTGAATATAGATGTTGTGACAGTTTTAAAACATGTCTGAAAATTCTTTGACACTGTTTCCATCAAGAGATGGTGTCTTTGTCTCCTCCCCTTGAATCTAAATGGGTCTTTGTGACAGATCTGATGAATAGAATGCAGGAATGTGATGTCCAAGGCTAGTTTAGAAAAGACCATGTTGGTTTCTCTGGAGATACTTGCTCTGGGTACTATCAGTGTCCTTCCACCAAAGCCCCCCAGGAACACACCTGCAGCTAAACAAATTGGATTTATTGCTTATTGTAGCAAAGGACAACATTCACCAGGGGGAACCATAGGTTATCTCAGTAAGAGGGTTTTAGAAAGAACCTATTATAAGATTTGGGCTTTGGTTGGGTGATTTGGGGGAAGGTTTAAGGAATCAGGGGTGGCCAGGCACGGTGGCTCACGCCTGTAATCCCAGCACTTTGGGAGGCTGAGGCAGATGGATCACGAGGTCAGGAGATCGAGACCATCCTGACTAACACGGTGAAACCCCATCTCTACTAAAAATTCAAAAAATTAGCCGGGTGTGGTGGCGGGCGCCTGTAGTCCCAGCTACTCAGGAGGCTGAGGCAGGAGAATGGCATGAACCCAGGAGGCGGAGCTTGCAGTGAGCCGAGATCACACCACTGTGCTCCAGCCTGGGTGACAGAGTGAGACTCTGTCTCAAAAAAAAGGAATCAGGGGTTTGGTCTAGATTGAATGCTCTCAGAAAATGGGAGTAATTCTAGGGTTGGATATTTTGTAAGTGGCATAGTGACCTTGTTTTGTCTGTCCTTACACAAATGATGAAGTAGGCTGGTTTTGTTTCATTTTATCTTGGTCACAGAGTAACTTTGTCTGAGGTTGGTGTTCTATAAGATTGTATATGTCCAATCAGAGAATGACATGGCTTAGCTGTGAATGTCAGATCAGTTCTGGACATGAGAGGCTGATATTTTCTTTTTGAGCTTTCAGTTGTCATGTAAGAAGTCTGGCTACTATGAGGCCACTGCATAGAGTGATTGTATACCTATATATAAGAGAGATGGTTTGGAGTTCAAGCCCCCAGCTAGTCAAGTCTTCCCAGCCAGGAGACAGGTGTTCGAATGAAGGAGACTTAGGTAATTTCAGCCCCAGTCACTGTCTGACCACAACTGCATGAGGGACCCTGAGGGAGAACTGCTTTGCTGGACCCAGTCAACCTCTAGATTTGTAAGTAAAATAAATAGTTATCATTGATTGAAGTCACTGTTCTAGGGGTGGTTTTTCCTACAGTAATGTCATTGATACAGGTGTCTGGCAGGCAGTTGGCTCTAGAGGTCTGGAGCTAAGGAGAAAGATCTAGCTTGGAGATATGGGTCAGGAACTCCTTTTACAAGGAGAAAAGTGCTTGAAGTCATTTGAATGGATGACATCACCTGAAAGATAATATACATTGAGAAAGAAAAAAATAAAAAGTCGACAATAGCACCTTTAGTAACAACACTGAAGAGACCAGGAAGAAATAAAGAAACATTTGCGAGGAGACAGAGAAGGAGTGAATAAGGTGATCAAATGGCATCCATCCGAGAGATGATGTCCAGGAAGCCAAGAATGAGAACATTTCAGAAAGAAGAGTGTTGTCCACAGAGTTAAATGCTGTGAAGAGAGATGGAGTAAGACAAGATTGATTAGCACCAATGAGCTTTCATTGTTGACAAATGCAGTTTGAGGGAAATTGGGGGCTAGGGAGTGATGGGGCAGGAACCAGAATGCAGTGGGGTAAGGAGGGGTAAGAAGATGAGAAGAATGCCAAATCTGTACTGTTTGCCACATCATGGGCCCTCTCTCCATACTATTTATGTGTGTATAATTTTTTTCTACAATTTAATAATGTATTAAACAATCACATCACATCACAAACCCAACAATTCCAGAATAGCATGGGTAGATCATACCGTGGTGTATTTTTAATGTTATACTAACCTGTAGTTTTGAGTCATAAATGTACTACTATGTTGTTGGTTTTTTTTTTTTTTTTTTGGTCTGTCATTACAGTAACCACTTTAAATCTCTTATTGTTTATTTCTCTTGCAATTAAAATAGTTCATCATTTAAAATAGTACCCAGTGTTCAGTGTCAATTGGTGCCTTGTAATTACTTCAGAAAAACAGTCTCAGTTTAAAAGTTATAAACTCTTAATGCCTCTCTGCAGGAGGAATAGCTAACTTTTGCCAGAGCCGTCTGGGGAGCGTTATTCTAGTCATACCCTGCTAATTCATTGGCTTGATTGTCAGGGCTCCTGGTCTAGTTCACCCTCC
Organism: Nomascus leucogenys; assembly: GCF_006542625.1. Classification (NCBI taxonomy): domain Eukaryota; kingdom Metazoa; phylum Chordata; class Mammalia; order Primates; family Hylobatidae; genus Nomascus; species Nomascus leucogenys. The sequence goes on along the minus strand of NC_044381.1, from coordinate 61,190,800 downwards.
TGGGAGGCTGGTGGGGGACCCTGCTTATCCTAGTGGGGGTCCAGGCCTCCTTGACAACAGTGAATGAGTTGCTAGGAGGCTATGGAAAGAAATTCCTCTAGTTCCATCCACAAGTAGATCCCACTGCAGTGGCCTCATTTGGCTCCTCTAATCCTCTCTTTCCCACCCTTTTTCAGGGCAAGTCTCACTCTATTTTCTTCATTACTTGCTTGTGGTTTCCTTGCCGGAGATGCTTGGAGGCAAGCATTATGACAAGGATGGGCGCGGGTGGGAGTAAGGCCTTTAAATGAAGAGCTTACATTTCAAAGAACTTGAAATGTGTATTTCAAATGTCACTTCCAAATGAGGTTGTACACACAGACAGAAACGCAATTAACAGATTTGGAAGAGGCCACGTAGCATGCAGTTGAAACTCCTGTTGCACTCCTTGGCTATTCTTGTCTGTGGCATCTTTTTAACAAATCCTGTAGTTACCTTGTAAATACCATCATAGAATATATTGTATTTAAAAAACATTCTTTACTCCGATGTAAAAGTTGAAAAGGTACTATTATTTTTAAAAATCTGTATTGGATTTTTTTTTTTTTTTTTAGGATGCCAGAAGCCTCTAAAATGGAAAACCCCCGGTGCTTCTCCGCATCTGAGAATGTCTGCTTGGGGCAGCAACTTTGAGCCTGTGGGGAAGGAACTGTCCATGTGGAGTGGTCTGGTGAATGCTCAAGGAGCTGCGGAAGGGAAGGTAGTGAGGAAACCGTTACATATTGAGCACGTTTTGGTGCCTAGCATTGTACTGGCCTTTCACATGCTACGTTTAATCATGCAGGATTGTATGGAATGAGGCCTGGGTTTGTGAAATCCTGGGGGAGATTGTCTGAGCTGTCATTTGAAGGGAAAACTGTAGCATGTGGGAGTTAAAAACAGCTTGGGATGGAGTTTGAGGTAGGGGGAGAGGGAAAAAGATCTTGGCAGATACATTCTGAACAAATACTTGTGTCATTCTCAATTGTGTAGTCTTTATGACTTTTCCTGTGTTCATCTGGTTGGCAGATGAATGCAAAATGCCTTTTAGCTTCATAGAAGGCACACATGAATCATGGCTATGTGACAAATAGAAGAAACCGTGTTTCAGAGGGTTTCTGGTGTGTGTACGTGTGCACACATGTGGCATGTGTGTGGGCACACCCTTGTGCCAAATGGACCACCAGTTTAAATCGATTTTCAACAGGGCAGATTTCATGTGCTTCTTTAGTGTGGCCCAAGTCAATCTATTTTTAGAAGGGGAAAGTAGAGCATGTTCCGAAAGTTCTTTTCTTCTGCCGTCAGGGATTGTGGTACTTTTTATTTATAGTAATTTCAAGTCCCTAAATACTTCAAGCAAAATTAATGAGGCAAACAAAAAAAATTAGGTACCAGATAATTGGATCATGTGTTATTTTACAGAGAACTTTATTTATCTTGCCTTTGGAAAATATAATTTGTATTTTTCAAAATTGTGATTAGATCTAATTCTTTTCCAAGATTTACTTAAAAGAAATATTTCTGTCTAGGCACAAGGATGTGTATAGCACAACTGGCCTTGTGTTACTGACTTAATGATGCAAAGAAAAATATATAAGAATCAGTTTTTTTAATGTGTTAATATTTATCATAATGGAAATAGTCTTACTAATTAGCAATAACTAGAAAAATGTCTACTATTTATTGAGCCACTACTATATGCCATATTCTTTACCTATGTTCATTTTCTCTTCTATATTCAAAATAATCCTATCAAGTATGCTTTATGATCACCATTTGTTCCAATAGGGTCTCAAAGATATGAGGTAATTATTCCTATGACATTGAGCCTATGAATGGCAGAGCTGGGAGTTTGAACCTGAGTCTGATGACTCTGAAGCTTATAGTCTTTCCACTCAAACAAGCTGCCCCTCAAAGTCATGGAAATAACTGAGAATAGCATTCAGTTTTACAGCTAGGAAGGTAGTTGTAGTTGTGTTTATTATTCAATACTGTCCATATTCAAAGAACCATTCATTGAGCTTCTATTTTAGTCCAGTCACGGTGATAAATAATGCAGAATCTAGAGATCAAAGATAAAATGGCCTCGCCCTCAAGGAACCCATGGGCTACTTGGGAAAACTAATAGGAATATTAATGATTATAATGCAGATGTTAGGTGCAACGAGAGAGGTAACAAGGTACTACAGGGGCCTGACAAAGGCCCACAGTTTCTGTGTGTGTGTGTGTGTGTGTGTGTGTATGTGTGTTTGGGAAAAGGCAAAAGACACTTTAGATAAAGGGAACAACATAGACAAAATCAAGGGCTTGACAGCATATAACTTATATGAGACATAGCAAGTTGTTTGCTTTAACTAGAAAATAGTGGTTACGTGTGGCAGACTGTGAGAAATGAGAATGTAAGTCCTTGAGAATGGTAACTTTAGAAATCGTACATTTTGGAATGATCATAACCTTTTAAAATTGTCTCAATATGATAGATATTTTCCTTCTGTTTTGGAGTATCTGTCTTTTATTTTCATTTTTTATTTTTTTGAGGTGGAGTCTCATGCTGTCACCTAGGCTGGAGTGCAATGGTGCGATCTTAGCTCACTGCAACCTTCACCTCCTGGGTTCAAGCGATTCTCCTGCCTCAGCCTCCTGAGTAGCTGGGATTACAGGTGCCTGCCACCATGCCTGGCTATTTTTTGTATTTTTAATAGAGATGGGGTTTCTCCATGTTGGCCATGCTGGTCTCGAACTCCTGACCTCAGATGATCCACCTGCCTCAGCCTCACAAAGTGCTGGGATTACAAGCGTGAGCCACCACACCTGGCCTGGGGTGTCCATCTTTTAAAGACACACTGTAAGAGTCATAATATTTTCCCAAAGAAGATATGTAATTAGTACACAAATACATGTTAAAACTAGGTGTTATTGGTAATCAAAATTTAAAAAAAATTAACCCAACCAAATAATAAAACTAATGAAAATATTTAATATTGATAAGAACAAGATGTGACAAGCATAATTGTGTTTTGCTGATTGGTCTGTAAAGTGGTTCAAAACTTTTGTAAACAATACATAAGCTATTTTAAATGTTTATGCCCTTTGATTCAATAGCACTAGGTTTGGTACTTTATAATAGGAAAGTTATTAGAAATATTTATTGCAGGGTTTCTTTAATGATGAGTCATAAGAATCAGCCTAAGTAGCTATGGTACATCACTTTGATGCAACTTAATGTGTCATTAAAAATCATGTTTATGAATAACATTCCAGATGCATTTAATATATTCTAGCTGAAAAAAAGATACTGAAACATTTTGTGTTTATATATGTCTACATGTATATCTATATATATCCCTCTCCCTGTCAATCTATAAATTAAAAACTATACATTAAAAACTGCAAATTAAAACTATATACCAAAGAAAGAAACTGGAAAGAAATCCACAGAATGTTAATAATCATGGTTATTGTGTTTGAGTGGTAGGACTATGGATAATTTTTTCTTTCTATTTTTATACATTTTTCACTTTTTTTTTTTTTTAATTTGAGATAGAGTCTCACTCTGTCACCCAGGCTGGAGTGCAGTGGCACGATCTTGGCTTACTGCAACCTCTGCCTCCGGATTCAATCAATTATTCTACCTCAGCCTCCAGAGTAGCTGGAATTACAGGTGCACACCATCACACCCAGCTAATTTTTGTATTTTTGGTAGAGACAGGGTTTCACTATGTTGGTCAGGCTAGTCTCAAAGTCCTCCCAAAGTGCTGGGCCTCCAAAAGTGCTGGGATTTGGCCTCCAAAAGTGCTGGGATTATAGGTGTGAGCACCACACCCAGCCCATTTTTCATATTTTTAATGATGTTTTTAACTTCAAGAGTAAAAATTTGTAATTTAAAATTTGTTTAACTTTTACAAATAAAAATTCCAAATGAAAATTAAAATTACTATATATTTTTGTTACTGGACAAGAAAAGATGCATTATAGAGTCTGGTTTTATTTTGTTTTCTGATAAATCTATGGCTGGGCAGCAGGTGGGCAATTCTTTTCAAAAATTCTCACTGTTAACCAGATTTCTCTTGGGATAGCTCTGCTGAACTGGAATGAGATCTTCTCCCCCAGAGCCACTTGCTGTTTTGATTTTCTGGAAAGAGAGAAATTATAGAAAGCTACAATCTACAAATTGCTATGTACTACAGTCTACTAAGTAGTATAATACTTTATTTTGCAAACTATATCTCTCAGAGTACAAGGCTCCACTGCTAGTCTTGCACCAAATATACGAGGTTCTCGAATAGTCATTTTCTCAAAGTTCCCATTTCTTTACAAAGCAAGTTGAGGGGGGAAGCAGAGAGAGCACTCTGGTGCTTCCAAAAGCATCAGCTATCCACACTCTGCGTATTGAAAACAGCAAATCTGATCATGTGTGTCATTGTCCAGGAATAAACAATCACAAAAAGGCATCAATGAGGCCTATAAAAACAAGAGTGCATGCGAGAAGATGTGATTGTTATGAAACAGGAGCACAAGGCTACTAAGAGAGGGCAAGCCTAAAGGAAAAGTCATCAGGGTGAGATGGAAATAGATATAGGAGGAATAGTGAACGGTGGCAAGGAAGTAAAGGAATACAAAAGTAATAAAATACCCATTGCATTAGTCCGTTCTTGCATTGCTATAAAGAAATACTTGAGACTGGATAATTTATAAAGAAAAGAAGTTTATTTGGTTTATGGTTCTGCAGGCTGTATGAGAAGCATGGTGCCAGCATCTGCTCCTGGTGAGGCCTCAGGAAGCTTCTGTTCATGGAGGAAAGTGAAGGGGGAGCTAGCATATCACATGGTGAGAGATGGAGTGAGAGAAAGAGAGAGAGGAGATGCCAGTCTTTTAAATAACCAGATCTTATGTGAACTCAGAGTAAGAACTCACTTATTATGAGGACAGTATCAAGACATTCATGAGGAATCTGACCCCATGACCCTAACACTTCCCACTAGGCCAACCTCCAACATGGGCAGTCACATTTCAACATAAGACTTGGAGGGGACAAAACATCCAAACCATATCACCCACATTGAGGGAGCAAGGAGCAGACTCCATACTGCAGAACACACATGGGGAACAAACTTGAGAAGTTTCCCCAGGGCTTAGGGTAAGAGGACAAGGGGCTGGAAAAAGAAAGATAATGGATATAGATGACAGAGAATGGAGTTGGAAGCTACATGTAAGAACTTTACATATTCCTAAGGAACCCACAAAGATAAAACAAACAGAGCAGGTATGAAAGATGTAATAGAAGCAAATGACCCTGCATTGAAAATGATCAAAGTATGCGGATTGGAAAGGCTCACAAATTCCAATAAAAAGAATTGAAAACAAAAAAAAAATGCTGCAATAACATCCTTTAAACTATATTAATTATAAGGTTTTAACAAAAATAAGTAGTCAGGCAGTAGTAAAAAGTTTGCCAATAAAGAAACCAAAATTAAACTCTAACTTTTCTTATGTAATACCAAATTCCAGAACTTGGAAACATAATCTGCATGCTTTACCAGGGACCAGATTATGAGGCAGGTATTTAAGATTAGAAAAGTTCTCTTTCATTGGTAAAGGCAACAGAAAGATATATTTTAGAAGTAGAAGCTCTCTAACATAGACACCATTCTGCCCAAAAAAAAAAAAAAAAAAGATAAATGTAACAAAATAAAATGAGCTTCAAGGTGTATTTTGGTCACTGAGAGATGATTCAAAAGAAGACTTTGAACAATGAGAATGTTAACATTTAAAAGAATAGGTGGAATTTTTCGTTACTCAGTTTGTTCAATAAAATCATGGGTCCACTATAACCTGATATATCTTGTTGCTTAAAGGGAAAGCTTGGCCCTACCTTTTCTGCTTTCTTCTCTGTTCATGGTATAGAAAATGTATTTTTGTTAACCAATTATTTACTTCACACTTGAGGTAGACTTTGTTGCCATGTTGGATGGCTATTTTGTTAGGTCAAACAGTTTTCTGCCACATGTCTATGTGATTTTAAATAATGTAGCCCTCACTCTCAGCTTCTGCTATAGGGACCACATGCGTTGTGGTAACCAGCTGCTGCCAAAATTGGATGATAGCAGGCTCTTGACCCATGCCTGTCAAGTCATAGGTGGTTAAGGGCATGGGAGTTGGAGTCAGACTGTCTGGTTCCAAATCCAAGGTCTACCAGTTGATTTTGACCTTAATTTTCTTATTCTGTAAAATGAGTTTATTGATTGTTCCCACTCAATTTGTTTGAGGTGAAGATTAAATGAGTTAATACCTGTAACTTTTTGACTGGCACAAGACACAATCCTATTACATGTTCTGAAAAAAAAAATTCTCTACATGAACCAAAGGAATGAATTCTATTTCCTCCACTACTACTACAACTCAACACTTCTAATCACCAAATGTGTGGAGGTTTTTCTACATCAGTTTGTCAGACACCTACTAGGTGTCCTGTAATTCAGTTCAGTTCTGACACCATCTACATGGAAACAGCATCCGATCCCCTGGACTAAAAGCTCAGTCTCATAAGACTGTCTGTAATGGCCCAAGTGGGTTCTTCTTGCCTGCTGCACAGAAAAACCAATACATTGAGGCAGTGGTGTTGCAGTAGAGAAAGCATTTGATAATCACAAGGCCAGCCAAGTGGAAGGACGGGAGATAATTCTTAAATCTGCCTCCCCAAAAGCTCAGGGGCTAGGGTTTTTAAGGATAATTTGGCAGACAGGGGACTAGGGAATGAGTGCTGCTGATGAGTTGTGGATGAAATCATAGGAGTATCCAAACTGTCTTCGCATGCTGAGTCAGTTTCTGGGTGGAAGTTTCTGTGTGGGAGTCAATTTCTTGCATGAGTCACAGGTCTGGGTGGAGTCAGTTAGTTGCCAGAATGCAAAAGTTTAAAAATATCTCAGAGACCAATGTTAGATTTTGGCAATGGTGATTTTATCTATAGGAGCAAGAGGGGAAGTTAAAAATCTTGTGACCTCTGGCTACATGATTCTTGAGCAGTAAGTTATTATAGAAAGGCAAGCTAGGGAACAATGGCTGGTTATTGTTTAACTGCACCTACATCTTAGCAGAATTTAGGTTCTTCTCATAATCCCAACCTTGTGGACTTTCATTAGTCTTACAAAGGCAGTTTCAGTCCCCCACCAAGGAGGGGATTAGTTTCAGGTAGGGACTGTTATCATCTTTGTTTTTTTTTTTTTTTTTTTTTTTTTTTTTTTTTTTTTTTTTTTTTTTTTATTATACTTTAGGGTTTTAGGGTACATGTGCACAATGTGCAGGTTTGTTACATATGTATCCATGTGCCGTGTTGGTTTGCTGCACCCATTAACTTGTCATTTAGCATTAGGTATATCTCCTAATGCTGTCCCTCCCCCTCCCCCACCCCACAACAGTCCCCGGAGTGTGATGTTCACCTTCCTGTGTCCATGAGTTCTCATTGTTCAATTCCACCTATGAGTGAGAACATGCGGTGTTTGGTTTTTTGTCCTTGCGATAGTTTACTGAGAATGATGTTTTCCAGTTTCATCCATGTCCCTACAAAGGACACGAACTCATCATTTTTTATGGCTGCATAGTATTCCATGGTGTATATGTGCCACATTTTCTTAATCCAGTTTATCGTTGTTGGACATTTGGGTTGGTTCCAACTCTTTGCTATTGTGAATAGTGCCGCAATAAACATACGTGTGCATGTGTCTTTATAGCAGCATGATTTATAGTCCTTTGGGTATATACCCAGTAATGGGATGGCTGGGTCAAATGGTATTTCTAGTTCGAGATCCCTGAGGAATCGCCACACTGACTTCCACAATGGTTGAACTAGTTTACAGTCCCACCAACAGTGTAAAAGTGTTCCTATTTCTCCACATCCTCTCCAGCACCTGTTGTTTCCTGATTTTTTAATGATGGCCATTCTAACTGGTGTGAGATGGTATCTCACTGTGGTTTTGATTTGCATTTCTCTGATGGCCAGTGATGATGAGCATTTCTTCATGTGTTTTCTGGCTGCATAAATGTCTTCTTTTGAGAAGTGTCTATTCATGTCCTCTGCCCACTTTTTGATGGGGTTGTTTGTTTTTTTCTTGTAAATTTGTTTGAGTTCATTATAGATTCTGGATATTAGCCCTTTGTCAGATGAGTAGGTTGCAAAAATTTTCTCCCATTCTGTAGGTTGCCTGTTAATTCTGATGATAGTTTCTTTTGCTGTGCAGAAGCTCTTTAGTTTAATGAGATCCCATTTGTCGATTTTGGCTTTTGTTGCCATTGCTTTTGGTGTTTTAGACATGAAGTCCTTGCCCACGCCTATGTCCTGAATGGTATTGCCTAGGTTTTCTTGTAGGATTTTAATGGTTTTAGGTCTAACATATAAGTCTTTAATCCATCTTGAATTAATTTTTGTATAAGGTGTAAGGAAGGGATCCAGTTGCAGCTTTCTACATATGGCTAGCCAGTTTTCCCAGCACCATTTATTAAATAGGGAATCCTTTCCCCATTTCTTGTTTTTGTCAGGTTTGTCAAAGATCAGATAGTTGTAGCTATGCGGCATCATTTCTGAGGGCTCTGTTCTGTTCCATTGATCTATGTCTCTGTTGTGGTACCAGTACCATGCTGTTTTGGTTACTGTAGCCTTGTGGTATAGTTTAAAGTCAGGTAGCGTGATGCCTCCAGCTTTGTTCTTTTGGCTTAGGATTGACTTGGCGATGCGGGCTCTTTTTTGGTTCCATATGAACTTTAAAGTAGTTTTTTCCAATTCTGTGAAGAAAGTCATTGGTAGCTTGATGGGGATGGCATTGAATCTATAAATTACCTTGGGCAGTATGGCCATTTTCACGATATTGATTCTTCCAACCCAAGAGCATGGAATGTTCTTCCATTTGTTTGTATCCTCTTTTATTTCATTGAGCAGTGGTTTGTAGTTCTCCTTGAAGAGGTCCTTCACATCCCTTGTAAGTTGGATTCCTAGGTATTTTATTCTCTTTGAAGCAATTGTGAATGGGAGTTCACTCATGATTTGGCTCTCTGTTTGTCTGTTATTGGTGTACAAGAATGCTTGTGATTTTTGTACATTAATTTTGTATCCTGAGACTTCGCTGAAGTTGCTAATCAGCTTAAGGAGATTTTGGGCTGAGACAGTGGGGTTTTCTAGATATACAATCATGTCATCTGCAAACAGGGACAATTTGACTTCCTCTTTTCCTAATTGAATACCTTTTATTTCCTTCTCCTGCCTGATTGCTCTGGCCAGAACTTCCAGCACTATGTTGAACAGGAGCGGTGAGAGAGGGCATCCCTGTCTTGTGCCAGTTTTCAGAGGGAATGCTTCCAGTTTTTGCCCATTCAGTATGATATTGGCTGTGGGTTTGTCATAGATAGCTCTTATTATTTTGAGATACGTCCCATCAATACCTAATTTATTGAGAGTTTTTAGCATGAAGGGTTGTTGAATTTTGTCAAAGGCCTTTTCTGCATCTATTGAGATAATCATGTGGTTTTTGTCTTTGGTTCTGTTTATATGTTGGATTACATTTATTGATTTGCGTATGTTGAACCAGCCTTGCATCCCAGGGATGAAGCCCACTTGATCATGGTGGATAAGCTTTTTGATGTGCTGCTGGATTCGGTTTGCCAGTATTTTATTGAGGATTTTTGCATCAATGTTCATCAAGGATATTGGTCTGAAATTCTCTTTTTTGGTTATGTCTCTGCCAGGTTTTGGTATCAGGACGATGCTGGCTTCATAAAATGTGTTAGGGAGGATTCCCTCTTTTTCTATCGATTGGAATAGTTTCAGAAGGAATGGTACCAGTTCCTCCTTGTACCTCTGGTAGAATTCGGCTGTGAATCCATCAGGTCCTGGACTCTTTTTGGTTGGTAAGCTATTGATTATTGCCACAATTTCAGAACCTGTTATTGGTCTATTCAGAGATTCAATTTCTTCCTGGTTTAGTCTTGGGAGGGTGTATTTGTCGAGGAATTTATCCATTTCTTCTAGATTTTCTAGTTTATTTGCATAGAGGTGTTTGTAGTATTCTCTGATGGTAGATTGTATTTCTGTGGGATCGGTGGTGATATCCCCTTTTTCGTTTTTTATTGCATCTATTTGATTCTTCTCTCTTTTCTTCTTTATTAGTCTTGCTAGCGGTCCATCAATTTTGTTGATCTTTTCAAAAAACCAGCTCCTGGATTCATTAATTTTTTGAAGGGTTTTTTGTGTCTCTATTTCCTTCAGTTCTGCTCTGCTTTTAGTTATTTCTAGCCTTCTGCTAGCTTTTGAATGTGTTTGCTCTTGCTTTTCTAGTTCTTTTAATTGTGATGTTAGGGAGTCAATTTTGGATCTTTCCTGCTTTCTCTTGTGGGCATTTAGTGCTATAAATTTCCCTCTACACACTGCTTTGAATGTGTCCCAGAGATTCTGGTATGTTGTGTCTTTGTTCTCGTTGGTTTCAAAGAACATCTTTATTTCTGCCTTCATTTCATTATGTACCCAATAGTCATTCAGGAGCAGGTTGTTCAGTTTCCATGTAGTTGAGCGGTTTTGAGTGAGTTTCTTAATCCTGAGTTCTAGTTTGATTGCACTGTGGTCTGAGAGACAGTTTGTTATAATTTCTGTTCTTTTACATTTGCTGAGGAGAGCTTTACTTCCAACTATGTGGTCAATTTTGGAATAGGTGTGGTGTGGTGCTGAAAAAAATGTATATTCTGTTGACTTGGGGTGGAGAGTTCTGTAGATGTCTATTAGGTCCACTTTATGTAGAGCTGAGTTCAATTCCTGGATATCCTTGTTAACTTTCTGTCTCGTTGATCTGTCTAATGCTGACAGTGGGGTGTTAAAATCTCCCATTATTATTGTGTGGGAGTTTAAGTCCCTTAGTAGGTCACTCAGGACTTGCTTTATGAATCTGGGTGCTCCTGTGTTGGGTGCATATATATTTAGGATAGTTAGCTCTTCTTGATGAATTGATCCCTTTACCATTATGTAATGGCCTTCTTTGTCTCTTTTGATCTTTGTTGGTTTAAAGTCTATTTTATCAGAGACTAGGATTGCAACCCCTGCCTTTTTTTGTTTTCCAGTTGCTTGATAGATCTTCCTCCATCCCTTTATTTTGAGTCTATGTGTGTCTCTGCATGTGAGATGGGTTTCCTGAATACAGCACACTGATGGGTCCTGACTCCTTATCCAGTTTGCCAGTCTGTGTCTTTTGAATGGAGCATTTAGCCCATTTACATTTAACGTTAATATTGTTATGTGTGAATCTGATCCTGTCATTATGATGTTAGTTGGTTATTTTGCTCGTTAGTTGCTATAGTTTCTTCCTAGTCTCGATGGTCTTTACAATTTGGCATGTTTTTGCAGTGGCTGGTACCGGTTGTTCCTTTCCATGTTTAGTGCTTCCTTCAGGAGCTCTTTTAGGGCAGGCCTGGTGGTGACAAAATCACTCAGCGTTTGCTTGTCTGTAAAGTGTTTTATTTCTCCTTCACTTATGAAGCTTAGTTTGGCGGGATAGGAGATTCTGGGTTGAAAATTCTTTTCTTTAAGAATGTTGAATATCGGCCCCCACTCTCTTCTGGCTTGTAGAGTTTCTGCTGAGAGATCAGCTGTTAGTCTGATGGGCTTCCCTTTGTGGGTAACCCGACCTTTCTCTCTGGCTGCCCTTAACATTTTTTCTTTCATTTCAACTTTGGTGAATCTGACAATAATGTGTCTTGGAGTTGCCCTTCTCGAGGAGTATCTTTGTGGCGTTCTCTGTATTTCCTGAATCTGAATGCTGGCCTGCCTTGCTAGATTGGGGAAGTTCTCCTGGATAATATCTTGCAGAGTGTTTTCCAACTTGGTTCCATTCTCCCCATCATTTTCAGGTACACCAATCAGACGTAGGTTTGGTCTTTTCACATAGTCCCAAATTTCTTGGAGGCTTTGTTCATTTCTTTTTATCCTTTTTTCTCTAAACTTCCCTTCTCTTTTCATTTCATTCATTTCATCTTCCATCAGCGATACCCTTTCTTCCAGTTGATCGCATCTGCTACTGAGGCTTCTGCAATCTTCGCGTAGTTCTCGAAACTTGGCTGTCAGCTCCATCGGCTCCTTGAAGCCCTTCTCTCCATTGGTTATTCTAGTTATCCATTCTTCTAATTTTTTTTCAAAGTTTTTAACTTCTTTGCTGTTGTTTTGAATTTCCTCTCGTAGCTCAGAGTAGTTTGATCGTCTGAAGACTTCTTCTCTCAACTCATCAAAGTCATCCTCCATCCAGCTTTGTTCCGTTGCTGGTGAGGAACTGCGTTCCTTTGGAGGAGGAGAGGTGCTCTGTTTTTTAGAGTTTCCAGTTTTTTTGGTCTGTTTTTTCCCCATCTTTGTGGTTTTATCTACTTTTTGTCTTTGATGATGGTGATGTACAGATGGGTTTTTGGTGTGGATGTCCTTTCTGTTTGTTAGTTTTCCTTCTACCAGACAGGACCCTCAGCTGCAGGTCTGTTGGAGTTTACTAGAGGTGCACTCCAGACCCTGTTTGGCTGGGTGTCAGCAGCGGTGGCTGCAGAACAGCAGATTTTCGTGAGACCACAAATTCAGCTGTCTGATAGTTCCTCTGAAAGTTTTGTCTCAGAGAAGTACCGGGTTGAATGAGGTGTCAGTCTGTCCCTACTGGGGGGGTGCCTCCCAGTTAGGCTGCTCAGGGGTGAGGGACCCACTTTAGGAGGCAGTCTGACTGTTCTCAGATCTCCAGCTGCGTGCTGGGAGAACCACTACTCTCTTCAAAGCTGTCAGTCAGACAGGGACATTTAAGTCTGTGGAAGTTCTTGCAGAGTTTTTGTTTGTCTGTGCCCTGCCCCAGAGGTGGAGCCTACAGAGGCAGGGAGGCCTCCTTGAGCTGTGGTGGGCTCCACCCAGTTCGAGCTTCCTGGCTGCTTTGTTTACCTAAGCAAGCCTGGGCAATGGCGGGCGCCCCTCCCCCAGCCTCGCTGCCGCCGTGCAGCTTGATCTCAGACTGCTGTGCTAGCAATCAGCGAGACTCCGTGGGCATAGGACCCTCCGCGCCAGGTGCGGGACACAATCTCCTAGTGTGCCGTTTTCCAGGCCCGTTGGAAAAGCGCAGTTAGGTGGGACTGACCCGATATTCCAGGTGCCGTCTGTTCCCCTTTCTTTGACTAGGAAAGGGAACTCCCTGACCCCTTGCGCTTCCCGAGTGAGTCAATGCCTCGCCCTGCTTCGGCTCGCGCACAGTGCGCTTCACCGACTGTCCTGCACCCACTGTTAGGCACTCCCTAGTGAGATGAAACCAGTACCTCAGGCAGAAATGCAGAAATCACCCGTCTTCTGTGATGCTGGGGCTGGGAGCTGGAGACCGGAGCTGTTCCTATTCGGCCATCTTGGCTCCACCTCTATCATCTTTGTTTTAAAGTTAAAAAAGGCAGTTAGCTTGTGATGTTAGAAGAAAGATGTCAGATTTCTCTCACTGTCATAATTTTTGCAAAGGTGGTTTCATGGCCCCACTTGAAATGAGAATGGGAAGTCCAGGTTTTCACCTGTGCTTTAGACTGGGTGGAGATAAATTAAAAGTTCACAGGACCTCCTCCTCAGATTTGACCATTTGCTAGAATGGTTCACAGAACTCAGAAAAACAGTTTACTTACTTGATTACCAGTTTACTTTAAAAGGAAATTACAACTCAGGAAAAGCCAGATGGAAGAGAGGCATAGGGCAAGGTATGTGGGAAGGAGCATGAAGCTTCCATGCATTCTTGGGCTCATCACCCTCTCAGCATCTCCATGTGTTCAGCAACCTGGAAGCTCTTTGAAAAATGTTCTTAAGCCAGGTGTGGTGGCTCATGCCTGTAATCCCCGCACGTTGGGAGGCCAAAGTGGGTGGATCATCTGAGGTCAGCAGTTTGAGACCAGCCTGGCCAATGTGGCGAAACCCCATCTTTACTAAAAAGAAATTAGCCAGGTGTGCTGGCACATGCCTGTGATCCTAGCTATTTGGGAGACTGAGGCAGGAGAATTGCTTGAACTCAGGAGGCAGAGGTTGCAGTAAGCCAAGATTGTGTTACTGGCCTAGGTGACAGAGCAGGACTCCATCTCAAAAAAAAAAAAAAAAAAAAAGAAAGAAAGAAAAGAAAAAGAAGAATGTTCCTTCAGATTTTTATGAGGGTTTCATTGCATATACATGCCCCTGCCTGGAGGTTGGTCTGGAGGTTGGGCTGAAAGTTCCAACTCTAACCACATGGTTGATTTCCCTGGCAACAGCCTCTCTTATCATTAGGGACTTTCCAAAAGTCACCTCATTAACACAAACTCTGGTGTGACTGAATAACAAAAGATGCTCCTGTTACCTTTATTGCTCTTAGAAAATTCCAAGGGTTTTGGGGCTTTGTGCCAAAAACAAACTATATATATTATATATATAATATATAATATATATAATATATAATATTATATAATATATAATATATAATATTATATAATATATAATATATAATATTATATAATATATAATATTATATAATATATAATATATAATATTATATAATATATAATATATATAATATATAATTTATTATATAATATTATATATTATATAATATATTATAGATATAATATGTATAATATATTATATAATATATAATATAATATATTAATATAATTATATATAATATAATTATATATAATTAATATATATTAATATAATTATACATAATACATATAATATAATATTATATATTATATTTATATATAATATAAATATATATTATATATTATATATTATATAATATATAATATTATATATATTATATTATATATAATATATAATATAATATATAATATTATATTATATATTATATATATTATATAATATTATATATTATATTATATATATTATATAATATGTATAATATAATAAAAGTATATATAATATAATATTATATAATATAAATATATATAATATAATATATATAATATAATATAAATATATATAATATAATATATATAATATAATATATAATATATAATATATTATATATATTATATAGAAATATTTATATTATTTTTATATATATTTATATATTCTCTATATATAGAAAGTATAGAAAGAAGCTAGGGAATAGATTAGGGTTGCAAGGAGGGATAACAAATGGAGATTAGGAAATAGTGGAGACTGTGATTAAGCAGAGCCTGTCATTAGGCATTTCTGATATAAACCCAGATGCTGTCATATTACCTCACTGAATGCTTGCCTTGAAACACTTGTTTTAGCGCAGATAAATTCAGCACCTAAGAACGGCTTATCCTTTCTATGGCCATTGAACTTATGAGCTCCACTAAATAGGATAACTCCCTTTATGCTGGGAAATCTACCAAAATTACGTGTGTCAGAAGGGTAAGAAAAGAGAATCCAGGATCCAGAATGGGATTGAAGTGATCTCCCATTCTTTTTGTGATATTTAGACTGCCTTCTGCCTCTCCAATTGACAGAATAAAGACCAAACTTCTACCCGGGTGGGTAGGGCCTATCCTGAGGATGGAGACTTTCTAAGTATAGATGGTCAAGAAACTGGTGCAGATTTCAGTTAGACGCATCTCTAAATTTTCTGGGCTTGGACTATTCTAAGAATGAATAATTATGAAAATTGAGGCAGCTCAGAGACTCATTTTCTAAGATTTCAATATACGATTAGCAAAGTGCTATAGAAAAAAATAAAATTGCACAGTTTCGGGGTGGGCATCTTGTATCTTTCTGTCCCAGGTCTTTCCTGTGCTTGTAATTCTTTCATTGATAAAGAACTCAGCTATCTATCCAGGCATGATGGCTCATGCCTGTTTTCTCAACACTTTGGGAGGCTGAGATGGGAGGATCACTTGAGGTCAGGAGTTCGAGACCAGCCTGGCCACCATGGTGAAACCCACAGGGTGAAACGTCTCTACTAAAAATACAAAAGTTAGCTGGGTGTGGTGGTGGGAGCCTATAGTCTGAGCTACTCAGAAGGCTGAGGCAGGAGAATTGCTTGAACTCGGGACTTGGAGGTTGCAGAGAGCCAAGATTGTGCCACTGCACTCCAGCCTGGGTGACAGAGCAAGACTCCATCTCAAAAAAAAAAAATCGAATTCAGCAATGTGTGGTTCTTTTGAATCTATGGTATGTATTAGCACATCGCCCCAGAGCAGAGGTTCTCAACAATTGATTTTATTCCCCAGGGGACATTTGGCAATGTCTGGAGACAATTTTGGAACTTAGAGGCTGATGCTATTGGTGTTGTGGGCAGATGACAAGAGAGACTGCAAACGTTCTCCAATTCAGAAGGCAGCCTCCACAAAAAGAATTATTCAGTCCAAAGTGTTAATAGTGCTGTTACTGAGAAACCATGCCCTAGAGAAGCAGCCTAGAACTTTGAGTTTTTCCTTTTTTTTTTTTTTTCAATAAACTAATGAGAATAAATGTGGAGGAGACGGGCAAAAATGTCAGCAGCCCCCTGTGGTTTTCAAAATCATTTCAGATATTTGCTATTCACCAGTGTCAGCCAATGTGTTTATTTTTGAAAGGTCAGAAATTTCACAGGGCCAGATTACTAAAATGCTTATTGTTATTTTTTTGTTTTCAAGAGCTTATGTTAGTTATCTAGTATAGAGAAGTCTACCATAGAGATCCCTTTGTTCTGAGTACTGGACCTTTTTCACTTACCAAAACTCTTCTACTCTGTACGTTCTTCACCCTGATAATCCAAGAAGTCTGAATCCTCCCCATGGCTCTCCCCTGTTTCCATCCCCAGTCGGTGGGTTTCCCACAGGTCTCCAGTGTGCTTTGAAAGTGGGACCTCCTAAGAGATTCACAGTTTGAACATGGTAGTCCTCTGAGCTGTTCAGTATTTTAAATCTCTCTGCAGTTAGTTATAATCATTCAACTCTTTTAGTCATTCTTCTAATGTCAGTATAGATAACTAAAAGATTAATATTAGAAGACATATTTCCCAGAGACCACTAAGACAATCTCATGGATATCCCACTGTAGTAAATAGAGTCTATTTTCTACCCAGCATCTGGTAGAGTAATTCAGACATGTGTTTTGACAGTTTGCCTGAAAGTAACTTGACAAATAATTTTACTAAAGAATCCTAGAAAGTCAATGGCAACATTTTGTTCATTCTAAGTTGTTCAAGCCACATCCTTAGATGTGGTTGATTCAAATTTCTTTAGAACTGGAAAAGTACAAGAGAATTAGTATTCCAGTAATAAGGAATCATGGATTGTGTTAGTCTTTTTAAAACATAAACTAGTTTAGCACATAAGTGGTGGCCTAGTACATTTTAAAGTGGAGTCCAAGGGAAATTTCTTGAATTGCTGTAGCTCTCGTGGTGTCCTGCTGAAGCCTTGTAGATATTGATCATGCTGCCTCCCACCACCACCCCCTTCATTCCAGATCAGCTCAAAGACAACTTGGAAGGTCCTATCCTGGTCTCCTGTCTGAAACATATACTTTCTCTCCTCCCGCCCCCAGCCTGCCCATACTATCCCAATCCTTCTCTACCCTATTATTCCTCTGTTTTGTTTTCAGTATAAAAATCTTATCTATTTCTTTAGACGTTAATCATCTATCACTCCCCAGACACTACAATGTCTGCACTCATTCCCTGAGTAACTGAAACCTAGAGGCCCGGGAGTTATTTTTGAAACTTCCTTTCCTTGGCTTTCTCCTCTAACTGCTCTTCCAATTCATCGGCTGGGTTTGACTCTTCTAATTCCAAATCCGTCTGGAACTCATGTACCTCTCGCAGTGTCCACTGCTGTTGTTCTGGTCTGGGGCACAATCGACACTCATGCTCACCAAACTGCAGCAGCCCCCTGCCTGCTGCTTATTTTGACCACACCTCTTTTTGAACCTATTCTGTACAGAGGAGCTGGAAAGAGTCAGTAAAAATACAGAGCATAGCGTTCATTGCCTTGCTTGGACAGGACCTGCCATGTGTGTCTTCTCTATAGTATTGGCTGAATGCATAAACAGCGAGAAATAAATGTGTAGAGAGTAAACTGATAGAAAGCTGCCCTCAGTCATCTCCCATGGAGAGGGCTAGTGATGACTGGCGAAGGTCACAGAGCTACTATGTGTTAGATTTTGGACTAAAATCAAATTTTTCTGAGAACGGTCAAGAGTTTATTTATAGAAAACATGCTGCTCTATCTCTTTATTCCTTCTCACTCCCTGCAAATTAGTGGCATTTTAGTTTACTTTAATGCACAATTATTTTTAATTTTGACTGAAAAATTAACACTCATTTACTTCTGAAAACTATTTCTTTACTGAAGAGCATAGAGAAATATGGTAATAATTTATCAACCTACCATAGGTGGAATTTTTACTTTCATCTTTATACTTTCTTCTTCATTGTTGCTTTTTTTAAAAACTTAAGTATGCATTTATTTTTATAATCAGGAAATATGTGAAGTTACATAAATGTGTAATGAATTTCATTACTGGGAACAAACTACTGGTGATATTTTACACTTGATTTTAGCCAAAAGGCCGAGAAGCGATGCTGGTGATATTCTAATGTACTATAACTTATTCTAATATTTCATGGGATTTATTTGCAATTAGTGTGATATAAATTTCCATCATGTATGGAAAGATATATTAGAAGATGCTAACCATGGGCTTAAGAAAGTAGATTTCATAATTTGAAACACGGCCCACACAATTAATAAGTATAAGACATTTGGCACTCTACTTCTAATCTCTTGATTTTTTATAGCAACTGTCTTTAAGAACCCCAACATATTCATGGATTTTTTAGAAACTTAATTATTTCTTAGAAAAATCCTTTGAAAAAGGAAAATTATATTTGACAGTTTTCTAAAGATTTGCTGTGCAGAAATTTTATCTGGATATACGTATAAAGCCCTGAAGTAATCTATACATTTTATCACTGGTCTTCAGATATGTTGGCAGAGTCACTCGTGAAATATATGCTTGAAATTAATGTAATTACTCTGACATTTGTTATTTTAATAAACATTCTTAGCTAATACATAGAGGAATAAATTAAAGGAACTCTAACACCAAAATTATCCTTTCTTAATTAAATAAGAAGGACTGCAATTATTTAAAAGGTGTATGTCAAATCCAAGTTGCCTTCAAATGTAATTTAATTTTCTGTTACTTACGTTTTAAATTGGCCATAGTTTTTTCATTGTTCATCTTTCTTAATTCTTTAGGCACTACTTATCCCCCAACTCCAGCAATCAAAATTAATCCTAATTTGCATCACAATAATTTAAAATAGATCAAAGAACCAATTTCATAGCCTAATTCAAAGGCATCATGCTACCAATATATAGTATTAATAAAACATATTTCTGGTTTTGCCGATCCAATTTGTTTTTTTTTTAATTAAGTGCCTGACACAGTGCCCAGCACAGAAAAAGCACTTGATACATGTTTGGTAATGTCTTTGTGACTGTCATTTTTACTAATGTTGTATATTGGTACTACTAAAGGCTAATGGGATGCTTGTATTATGGTCTGATAATATAGTTAGGATGACCGCTTGTCATGGCTGACCTGTGAGAATCCTGTTTAATGTCTATTGTTCCAGTTTTCTCCAACTTAAACATTTTAGCGCTCACAAGTATGTGATGTGGAGGATAAATTTTATGGTCACCAATCCTTTATTGTAAAGAATCATGATGCAAAGGCTCCAGTGTAGTCATCACTCATCTCTTGATTTAGGCATCTAAGCTATCCAGGCATCATCATGGGGGTGAGCAGCCTGAATGACAGTAAGCTTTCCAAGTATGGAGACATGCACTTAAGATAGGTATAGTTATTCTAATGCCAATCTCCTCTTACCTGCTGTATGTCAAGAATCAGGCAACATTTAGGAAATGAAACCACAAGTCTTTGTCTCTTTTTTTACCCTTTATCTCAAAATGGTTTTTACTTGGGATTTGTTTTTTTGCTTTTTGCTTTTTGTCTTTTTTTTTTTTTTTTTTTTTTTTTGAGAAGGAGTCTCGCTCTGTTGCCCGGGCTGGAGTGCAGTGGCACAACCTTGGCTCACTGCAAGCTCTGCCTCCCAGGTTCACACCATTCTCCTGCCTCAGCCTCTCGAGTAGCTGGGACTACAGGCGCCTGCCACCAACGCCTGGCTAATTTTTTGTATTTTTAGTAGAGACGGGGTTTCACTGTGTTAGCCAGGATGATCTCAATCTCCTGACCTCGTGATCCACCCACCTCGGCCTCCCAAAGTGCTGGGATTACAGGTGTGAGCCACGGTGCCTGGCCTTTACTTGGGATTTGATTATGAATGAAAATGTAAAGAAATTCACTAGATGTGTCCATCTTTTCATGTGGCAGACAATATGGACTAGATATATGGTGGTCAAAATTACATTTGTGGGTATAGCCTAATAGCCTAAACCAATGATACTTACGTGGCAGTTTTTTTTTTTTTTCTTTTAAAGACAGGGCCTCACTCTGTTGCCCAGGCTGGAATGCAGTGGTGCGATCTCAGCTCACTGCAACCTCCGCAGCCTGGGTTCAAATGATCCTCCTGCCTAAACCTCCTGAGTAGCTGAGATTATAGGCATGCGCCACCATGCCCAACTAATTTTTGTATTTTTAGTAGAGATGGCGCTTTTCCATGTTGGCTAGGCTTGTTTTAACTCCTGACCTCAAGTGATCCACCTGTCTTGGCCTCCCAAAATGCTGGGATAGCAGGCGTGAGCCACTGCGCCTAGCCTCACCCTGGACTTTATGACAATGCCAAATATATGCACCACGTCAAAAACAGTCCTTTTCACTGTCCTCCAGTAGAAATAGCTCAATAATGGGTCTACAAACTCCTGGATTTAGTCCAGGCTATGTAATTTGTGAAACTTAGTGCCAAAAGTAGGGTCCTTTGTTAAAAAATTATTAAGAGTTTCCAGATGGCAACAGTGGAACAGTCAATGAAGCACAGGATCCTTCTGTCCCCAAAGTCCTGAACAACTGCAGAAAACTTGTGCCCGTGCATTCATCCCTGCTTGGATCCTTTACCTGTTGATCTCCTTTGTTTTCTTTCCAGACAACAATTATGGACAACTTATTATTAATATATGTGAGCCACTGTGTTCACTATCGGAAATAAAAATATGCTTATAAGGTAGTCCAAAATCTTTTTTTTTTTTTTTTGAGAGAGTCTCGCTCTGTTGCCCAGGCTGGAGTGCAGTGGCACGATCTCGGCTCACAGCACTCTCCGCCTCCCAGGTTCAAGTGATTCTCCTCCTGCAGCCTCCTGAGTAGCTAGCATTACAGGTGTGTGCCACCACGCCTGGCTAGTTTTTTGTATTTTTAGTAGAGACAGGGTTTCATGATAGTGGCCAGGCTGGTTTCGAACTCCTGACCTCATGATCCGCCTGCCTTGGCCTCCCAAGGTGCTGGGATTACAGGAGTGAGCCACTGTGCCTGGCCCCAGATCTTAGATTTTGGTGATTAAGGCCCTCACAAGGTAGATGAAATAACACCCAGAGTTTGGCTAGCTTATTTTCTCCTTAAGATGCTCAGCTGTGATTTTCTGTATATTAGTCTCAAGCT
Organism: Nomascus leucogenys; assembly: GCF_006542625.1. Taxonomy (NCBI): domain Eukaryota; kingdom Metazoa; phylum Chordata; class Mammalia; order Primates; family Hylobatidae; genus Nomascus; species Nomascus leucogenys. Next base: position 61,169,205 of record NC_044381.1, on the reverse strand, counting down.
GCAAATTCTCTATTCCAGGATCTTATGATCTGTGTCCTAACTACATATTATAGGGCCCCAGTGGTCCCTATGCCTCTGGTTCTATTGTCATTACACACTTCTTGTTTCATTCCTATAGACAAATTTATTCATGACTAGGGAACAGATTATGCTAGTAAAGGTGCTGGCTAACACGAGTATAAGGCAAGAACTTAAACGTAAATATCTCTAGGGATTGGACAGGCAATGTGCCTTAAATAGTAAAGCTATCAGGTAGGGATTGACTGCATGCCTGCAGAGGAAACAGCTGCCTATTTAGCCACAGAAGATTATTGCCATGTAAAAATGTGAGTATGGTTTGTCAAATATTTTTAAAGAAAAGTCAGAAATCCAAAAATTTGTATGAAATTTTAAAACTTTTTATATTGTCAATTCAATTTTTAAAAAGACTTAATACAGGCAGAGAAAAATAACTGCAGCCCAAGGTTAAGCCAAGAAGTATCAGTTTTCTACTTTTTCTTTGTAGTCAGATTTGTTCAGATATAATTCAGATGTAATAAGTAAACCCTTTAAGTTCTATGAGTTTTAACAAACACCTACATTAGTGTGACAATCACTGTAGACAAGATATAGAATAATTCTCTTGTCTCCCCTCCAAAATTCTCTCAAGCCTCTTTGTGGTTAATTCTTCCAGCTCCTGACAATCACTAATAAATTTTCTGTCTATAGTTCTGCCTTTTTAAGAATGTCAAATAAATGGAACACTACTGTATGTAGCCTTTTGAGACAGGCTTCTTTCACTGAGCACAAATAATTTGGCTTATTCATGTTGTTATATGTATTTAGATTGTTTCTATCTAATTTTCAAAGGTTTTTTTCCTTCCTTTCTTCTCCTTTCCTCCCTCCTTCCTTCCTTTTTTTCTTCTTCCTCCTTTTATTCTGCGTTTTTTCTCTCCTTCCTACTTTCCCACTTTTTTAGATATCAGGTGTACAGAAGTAGATTAATCTTGATATTTATTTCATAACATACTCTCATTTGGGCCCATGCATGGCTTGTATTTCAATAGCTCTATTGAGATAAAACTCATGTACATTCACATGGAGAAACAGCCCTGTGGAGGGAAAGAAATTGATATGCAGTAAACTACACATACTCATTTACAACTTGAAAAGTTTGCCATATGTATACACAATGAAACCATCAACACTTTCAAGGTAATAGCATATCTCAGTTTCCTTGTGTCTTTATGTTATTCTTCCCTTCTTCCATCTGATCTGCTTTCTGTCACTGCATTTTCTAGAATTTTATGTAAATTAAATCATATAGCATGTGCTCTTTTTTTGTCTGGCTTCTTTCATGCAGCATAATTATTTTGCCATTCATATCAGTTTTTGTGTGTATCAATAATTCGTTCTGTATTATTACAAATTAGCATTCAATTACATGAATACATTGCAATTTATTCATTTGTGAATGGACATTGCATTATTTCCAGTTTTGGCTGCAACAAAGATTCATGTGGAAGTCTGTACAGGGACATATGCTTTCATTTCTCTTGGGTAAATGTCTTAGAGTAGAATGGCTAAGTCATATGGTAGATGTATGTTTAACTTTTAAAGACATTGCCAAGTTGTTGTCCAAAGTGTGTACCATTTTACATTCCTGGCAGCAGTGTATGAGAGTTCTAGTTCTTCACCATCCCCCTTCCAACACTTGCTATAGTCAGTCTTGCAATTTTAGCCATTTTAATAAATGTGTAGTGGTATCTCACTGTTGTTTTAATTTGCATTTCCCTAGTGCCTAGTTATGTTGTGTCTTTACTTTTGTTTATTTGCCATCATTATCTTCCTTGGTCAAATATCTGTTTAATAATTCATACATTTTTTATTGGACTGTTTGTTTTCTTATTAGTAACTCTGGAGAGTGCTGTATGTATTCTGGATACAAATGTATGATTTGCAAATATTTTCTCCCAGTCTGTGATTATCTTTTCATTCTCCTAGCAGTCTTTTGAAGAGCAGATGCTCTTAATTTTATAAAGTTCACTTTATGGTTTTTCTTATTTTATGGATTGGACATTTGGTGTTATATCTAAAAAAAAATCTGCCTAACCCATAGCCTTATGTGTTTTCTTCTAGAAGTTTTATAGTTTTAGGTTTTACATTTGGGTCTATGGTCCATTTTGAGTTAATTTTTGTATATGGTATAAGATGTAGATTGAAGATTTTTTTTAATATGTGGAAAACTGATTGTTCCAGCACTATTTATTGAAAAGACTAATTTCTCCATTAAATTGTCTTTGTATGTTTGTTGTGAATCATTTGACTATGTATGTGTGAGTCTATTTCTGAATTCTCTTTTCTGTTTCAGTGATTCATCTATGTTGATGCCAATGCTACACTGTCCTGATAACTGTAGTTAATAAAGTCTTAAAGTTAGGCAGTAACTCTGCTGTTTTCTTCCTTTTCAAGGTTGCATTTCCTATTCCAAGTAATTTGCATTAATCAAAAAGTACATGGAAAATGTGTATTATAAAAAAAGTATGGAATTTAAAAATTTTCAAAATTCTTTTGCATCAAAGTAAATGTGTACTAACTTGTTATAATATGTATGAACAGGAGCTAGTTTGAGGCACTAAAAAGGATAAATCATCAATTTAAAAACAGCCCCTATCAGAGCAACATGAATTCTGATAAAATTGAAGCAAGAACAAATATCAAATTTATTGCAAGTGTGGGTGAAAAAAGTGTGAAATCATTGATGCTTTATGAAAAATTTATGGGGAAAATGTCGCATTATCACATAGATAACTCATTTTAAGAACAGATGATATGATGTCAAAGTTGAAGCCCACAGCAGCAGACCATCCACATTAATTGATAGGAAAAAAAATTCATCTTGTTTGTGTCTTAATTGAAGAGCACTGATGATTAACAGCACAAATAATAGCCACAACCATATACATCTCAACTGGCTCAGCTTACACAATTCTGACTGAAAAATTAAAATTGGCCGAAGTTTCCACTCTCTGGGTGCCAAAACCATTGTGCCCAGATCAGCTGCAGGCAAGAGTAGAGCTTTTGATGGAAATTTTAAATAAATGGGATCAAGGTCCAGAAAGATTTCTTAAAAGAACATTAATAGGAGATGAAACATGGCTTATCAGTATGACCCTGAAGCCAAAGCACATTCAAAACAATGGCTACCAAGAGGTGGAAGTGGCCCAGTCAAAATAACGGCAGACCAGTCAAGAGCAAAGATCATGGCAACAGTTTTTTGGATGTTCAAGGCACTTTTCTTGACTTTCTGGAGAGTCAAAGAACAATAATATCTCTCATTATGAGAGAGTTTTGAGAAAGTCAAAGCGTTAGCAGAAAAACGTCTGGCAAAGCCTCACCACAGAGTCCCTCTCCACCATGACAATGTTCCTGTTCATTGTCATGAAACAAGCTCTCACGAAATAAAGCTCTAATTTTGTAAGAATTTCAATGGGAAATCATTAGACATCCACCTTGCAGTCTTGATGTGGTTTCTCCTGACTTTTTGTTTTCTAATCTTAAAATAATCTTTAAGGGGCATCCATTTTTCCTTAGTTAATAATGTAAAAAAGACTTCATTGACATAGTCCAGTTCCCAGGATCTTCATTTCTTAAGGAATGGACTATTTGGCTGGTATCATTGCTTGCAAAAGTGTCTTAAACTTGATGGAGCTTGTATTGAGAAATAAAGTTTATATTTTTCATTTTAATCTTTTAATTATATTTTTCCACAAAATTTTTGAAGTCCTCTCACATATATAAATTTTTGGAATCAGCTTATCAAGTTATTTACATTTACTGCTATATCACACTCTGTTTTGTGAATATTCCAAAATTATAGCCTATGATTTATATGGCTGTGACTATTGCATAATTTACATATCTATATACTGATGATCATATTTTGCAATGTTTTTATTATTGTTATTCTATTATGAACAGCGCTACTAATGTAAATAGTGTTTGCCACCTAATACACAGGTGCATGTTGATTGTACTAGTCTTAGTATTAAATTTTCTGAGTCACAGTTTAGCAAAAGCTCAACTTTTTACAGGATATTGCTGGATTGTTTTCCAAAGTAGCTAAGTTATACTCCTATTAGCCAAGTTATACTCCTATTAGCCATATACGAGAGATTCTAATCATCTTCATTCTTCAATATTTACTATTTTCAGACTTACTAATTTTGCCAGAAAAAATACATGAAAATTCATACCCATACCTGTAGTGGTCTTGATTTCCATTTACTCAGAAGAGATTGGACTTTTCTTCTTAGGTTTATGGGCTGTATTTTTCCTTCTTTTATGATATTACTGTTCATGTTTTTGCTCATCTTTTATTGGGTTACAGGCCATTTTATTATATTATATTTTATTTTATTTTATTTATTATTTTTTTTTTTTGAGATGGAGTCTCGCTCTGTCACCCAGGCTGGAGTGCAGTGGCGCGATCTCGGCTCACTGCAAGCTCCGCCTCCCGGGTTCACGCCATTCTCCTGCCTCAGCCTCTCTGAGTAGCTGGGACTACAGGCGCCCACCATCACGCCTGGCTAATTTTTTTGTATTTCTTTTTAGTAGAGACGGGGTTTCACCGTGGTCTCGATCTCCTGACCTCGTGATCCGCCCTCCTCGGCCTCCCAAAGTGCTGGGATTACAAGCGTGAGCCACCGCGCCCAGCCTATTTTATTTTTATTTTTTATTTTTTATTTTTGTGATGGAGTCTCGCACTGTCCTGCAGGCTGGAGTGCAGTGGCACCATCTCGGCTCGCTGCAACCTCCGACAGGCCATTTTATATCCTAACATATGAAGTGTCTCTTCAAATCTTTTGCCATTTTTTTTACTGTAGGTGTGCTTGTCCTTTTCTTGTTATAATGTAACAGTTCTTTACTTTTGATACTAATCTTTCAGAAAGTGTTCTGTCGGGCTGGGCGTGGTGGTTCATGCCTGTAATCCCAGCACTTTGGGAGGCTGAGGTGGGCGGATTACTTGAGGTCAGGAGTTCGAGACCAACCTGGCCAACATGGTGAAACTCCGTCTCTACTGAAAATACAAAAATTAGCCGGGTGTGGTGGCGGGTGCCTGTAATCCCAACTACTCGGGAGGTTGAGGCAGGAGAATTGCTTGAACCGGGGAGGTAGAGGTTGCAGTGAGCTGAGATCGTGCCACTGCACTCTAGCCTGGGTAACAGAGTGAGACTCCATCTCAAAAAAAAAAAAAAGAGAGAGAAAAGAAAGTACTCTGTCAGTGGCAAACATCTCTTGCCACTTTTTTTTAGTTTTCTTTGAAACCTCTTTTAATGAATATAAATTTTTTTATTTTAATGTAGTTTAATTCATCTATTCTTCTTTTATAATTGTCTTCAGTTTCTCTGGTATTGTTTTCATAACCTTCTGGATATGACTCTTGCAAAACATCTTTTGTTAATTTTCTCATGGTTTTTGTTATAATAGTATTTAGAGTTATTTTATATATTTATAGTTAATATTAATCAAATTGCATGTTGTTCTTGCTCTAAATTACAGATTCAATAATTTGCAACAAAACGTTATCTCTTTGTAAGTCCTCAAGTTAATTAAGTACTCTGGATATCTTTACATAGAAATACTTGTATCAGCTGTCTTCTGTCTTACTATTCCAGTTAAAATCCAGTATCTAGAATAGGGAAAAACCAGGTGAACATCACCCTTAAAGAGATTTATTTTAAGACATAATTTAGGGTGCTCTCCATACTGCCTTGGCTATGTACTAGTGTATATATTCTAGAAGGGTCAGATACGTGCACAAATTGATTTGTGTAGCCAAAAGCTGCTCCAGTATAAATGTGCCACCAGGATCCATTTCAAAACATTGTTTCCTCTTGCCAAGGTTAGTGCAGCTATGCTTGCTATCACTCAAGTAACCAGAGAATGCCAACGTCCTTACTCTCAAAAATGCAGCCTTTTCTGCACCATTACAATTGGTGCTTTTTGTCCCTTTCCTTTAACTGATGGAAATCTTTTTATCATTCCAAATCAAAGATCACTACCTTCCTATGAGAAGTTTCAATAGAAAGAAAAAAATGTTATACTTCCTCAGAAAAATATCACTTTCTTCATATAGTTTTACTTTCAGAAAAGTTGAGAAAATAAATACTATGTCCCCAAGTTTCCCCTCATTGGAAATTGATTGCTATGTTGAATGCACTATAGCTTTGCTGCTTAAACTCAAACACCAAGTGCAAGAGTATCTTCTTTACTAACCCATTTAATTTACCAAGCACACTTAGTGGCTGGTATTTCTCACCTTTCTAAGAGTGCACTCACTTGCACTGCCCTCAATATATGTAATTAGGATAAAACCATAGAATGGAAGGCATTAAAAATGAGGCAGGAAAGCACAGGCAGAGTGGGATGAAAACAGCTTTGCTCTGAATAGGACTTATATGATCAGTTTAGTTTTATTCCAAACATGAGCCCCAAATACAACCCCTTTGACCTGAGTACTCCATCCCTTAAATGGCAAACTAAACATTCATGAAAATTTAATGGTGAGGAAATTAGTACCTTCTTAAGTTTCAGGTGGTGAAATGGCACCAGGGGAGCGCTTTCAGTGGCAGGCAGAAGTGTGTGAATGTGCTAGATCAAACCTGAAATATTTGTCCCTTCATCCTGCAATCCCTCTCCAAACCAGCCAGCTGCTGAGACCTTCTGACGGGACATCTCCAGGATGCCACCCAAAAAAGGTATTTACAAAATCAAGACTGTCTGCAGGACACTATGTCTTTCTGAGAGGTATAAAGGTATTTGAAAACTTTGAAAAGTTTGTTTTACAATTTTTGGTCCCTCTTTTGGGGCTTTCCCTCTTTCATTTTTTTTCTGTGGGTAGTTTCCCTTTGTTTCCTGAGAAATTGAGAAGGGTTTAATATCTCTCCACCTTCTTCTCTTTTATGGATGAATGATTTCACCAACTGGTAAGTGCTAAAATTGACCTCGCTTCACTCAGAAAGACAATGGAGGAAAGGAAAATGCACTGAGATTTCAGCATAGCAACTCAAATGTGGGCTTTATTCCACAGCAGTGACCTATTGTCAGATTGGTGTGTGAGACAGCTTTTGAAAGGGGACTTGTTCTGCTTCCGTTTATGAGTTAAGCAAAGTTCTAAATTAAGTTGAGAAGAGGAAGCAGGTAAAGGCAGGGATAGCAGAGAGAGGAGACATCAAACCCTATTGTTGTAGGATATTTATGTGAAGGAATGAGCAATGTGATAAAACACATTTTTGCTCGCTGTGACTTGCCATAGGGTGCATTTTCAGTACTGTGTGGATAATGTGTGGCATGTTCATTCATCAGTCATTCTGTGACATTTATGTAGCTTACACTTGGATCTATTTTCAACAACATTTCAGTTCCCTGAAGACAAACTGGCAGAATTTTCAAATAGGAAAAACCTGGACACACACATTTGCTTTTCTGTATAGACTGTCTAGTCCAGATCATCTTGCTATCAGTCATTTTGTTAGCTTACTTATTTAATCTTAGGATGGAAAGTGGAAACAGAGACCTCATTTAGAGATAATCTAGTAAAGCCGTCCAGCTTCAGGCCCATATCTTGGGAATCTGAGCAGTACCCTATTTAATATGCTCATTTTATTAACTTTAAACACCTGGAGAACATCATTATTGAAAAGGTCATTGCTTTTGAAAAAACAAAAACAAAACAACCACTTCTTGTGAGGCTCTACACATCTTTCCAAAGAAGCTATTGGAAATGGCCCAAACTTTCATATTAGCTCTTAACAGGGTGGCGTGGCTTTTCATTAGTAAGAACAGGATTCAAATCTTATTGAAGATGGTAGATTTTAACACCTTAGCATTTTTCTCAACCCTGGGATCTTCAAGTTCCTCAGGCTATTTAGGTAGTTATAGTGCTGGCAAACTTTTTAAGTGCTCAATAGTTTTTACAAAAACTTGTAATAAATCTGCTCAGGCTATCTTAATTGCCAACCATCTCATTAAGCAAGTCAAATTAGAATGGATTATTCCTGCTCTTTATTAGTGCTGCATATTATTTATCATTTATTAACCTTATTGCGCTCACATAGCAGGTATTTTAAAGTTTAATAGCTTTATTTTAATTATGAACGTAATATATGCTGTTGCAGAAAATATGTAAACCTTAGAGAAAATATACTAAATGATGCACTGATGAAAATACAGAATCCCACCACAAAAATATCATTATCAACATTTGGGTATTCTCTTCCAAACTTTTTATATGAGAGTTATGTTTGGTTTATACATAATAAAATGGATAAAAATCAACAAATACAAAGCAAATGTAGTTTTTAAGACAATACTTCATAAGAATGGAAAAAAATGATAGACTTGCCTGGTGTGGTTTACATAATGTCACAGTATCATAACAATAGCTCCATTATTGAGTGTCTATTATGTGCCAGGTTCTGTACAATGTTCAGTAATGAGTCACTGTGATGACTAGAGGTAAAGGAAGGACAAGTGATGCCTTACTATGATGACTTTCAACAAGCTATGAAAGGACAGAACAAACCTTTTTTTTTAACTTTTATTTTAGGCTTGGGAGTACATATGAATGTTTGTTACATAGGTAAACATGTGTCATGGGGGTTTGTTGTGCATATTATTTCATCACCCAGGTACATATGCCCAGAACCCAATAGTTTAGTTATCTTTTCTCCTCCCCTCCCTCATCCTATCCTCCCCCCTCACATAGACCCCAGTGTCTGCTGTTTCCTTCTTTGTGTTCATAAGTTCTTATCATTATCATACTATAAATAAGAATGTGGTATTTGGTTGTCTGTTTCTGCATTAGTTGCCTAAGGATAATGTCCTCCAGCTCCATCCATGTTCCCACATAAGACATAATCTCGTTCTTTTTTTATGGTTGCATGGTATTTCATGGTGTATAATATATATATATCTATATATATAATATATATATATATATCACATTTTCTTTATCCAATCGGGACAGAACAAGTCAACTGGCAAGTCATTGCTCAGCTTGTTGAAATGCTCTGCACAGAACACAAGGAAAAACTGTGTTAATGAGGTAGCCCATGAAGAGATGAAGCAAGGCAAATTTATCTGCCTGGATAACCTCCTGTATACTGTTTTCACTCCATAGAGAGTCAACACAATGCACTTCTGAGTTGTATTATATTATCAAGCTCCTTCAACAGGGCATTGCTGTAAGATCCTAGATCCCACACTCTATGGTGTGATGGTTTAGCCAAGTCTGGAAGTAGCACAGGCCCTAAAATCTCGCAATTGCAGGTTGTCAACTCTGCTGTAGGCTTGCCACTTCAAGGGCAACTGGTTGGTTGGCGCTGGGATTTGGGCAGAGACATAGAAAGGAAGGGAACATTCAAGGGAATTTGATGATGTGCATGATGTCTCTGTCTGATACAAAAAGAAAAAAACTCTAAAAACATTTGATACATAGAAATACTAGTATTTGGTGAGATTGAATGTGGGAAGATGAGGGATAAGAAAGTACTAAGAATGACTCCCAAGTTTCTCACTTGGTCAGTTGAGTAGAAGGGAATTTTTTTTTATTTTTATTTTTAAAATTTCAGTAAGTTTTTGGGGAACAGGTGGTGTTTGGTTACATGAATAAGTTCTTTAGTGGTGATTTCTGAGATTTTGGTGCACCCATCACCTAAGCAGGGTACACTACACCCAATGTATAGTCTCTTATCCCTCATCTCCCCCACCCTTGCCCTTGACTCCCCAAAGTCCATTGTAACATTCTTATGCCTTTGTGTCCTCATAATTTAGCTCCCAATTATGGGTGAGAACATATGATGTTTGGTTTTCCACTCCCAAGTTGCTTCACTTACAATAATAGTCTCCAATTCATGCCAACATCTATTATTTTTTGATTTTTTGATTGTGACCATTGTTGCAGGAGGGAGGTGGTATCCCATTGCGGTTTTGATTTGTATTTCCTTGATAATTAGTGATGCTGAACATTTTTCCATATGCTTGTTGGCCATTTGTATATCTGAGTAGAAGGAAATTCTAATAAATAAAACAGGAAGGCAGCAGAAAGAGGTTTGTTTGGGATATGGCTTGATTATTTGCAAGATATTTGCTGTAGCTTAGGAGAGAGGTGGATGTTGGTGATACTGATTTTGTCATTATCTGTGAGTTAAAGTTTCTAAAATCACATGGCTTCCTAGGGAAAGCATATAGAATGACAAGGGAAGATGGCTAGATGGCTAGTAATGGCACCCTGAACAACTTCAGCATTTAGAGGTGGGTGGAGGAGGATAAGCCCATGGAAGAAACAGAAAGGATGGGCCAGCGAGATGAGAGGAGAAGCTAAGGGAGTAGACAGTTACCAGAGGGAGGGCGGGATCAGTTAAGAACCTTAGTATGTTGCAAAGGAATAATCTGCAATGCGGACCAACCCGGAGAACGTCTGTAAAAATGATGACAATTCTGAATTGTAATTTAAAATGTAATTGTACTGAGAGCTCTCTCTGTCTTTGTCTTATCATAATTTGAAGCAGATTTACTACATATTAGCTAGAAAAAGCCCTTTGAAATTTTCCTTCAATGTATCTATAGATTCTGTGATTTTTTTAAAGTAGAAACTGCCTATTGGTAAAATAGCACTTAATTGAGATAATGCTTGTGAAAGCCATTTCTAAACTTTGAATTGACATACAAAATAAAGGTGGCAATCATCACCATGTTGCTATACTGTCTTTGGCCATATAAAATTTTTTTCAACAATACAAAGATAAGCCTTGTACAAATTCTTCAAAATTCTAAATGTGTGGCACTTGAATAATGTTTTACTGTATATAAAGATGAATAGATAGCATTTCTTACAATAAATAAATAATTTATATATCGATGTGTTGGGATGACAAATTCTCATAGAAATTCACTTTATTAATTCATTTATTCATCTGATCACAGTTCATTCAGCAAACAATTTGTTTTGTTCTTTTTAAGTGCTCTGGGAAGAAGGTGGTGTGACAGAGTCCCTTCTCTCAAAGCGTTTATAGATTAATGTGTTTGGGGAAAGTACAGAACAATTATTGAAACAAAACCAGAGTCAGGCACATTGCTATGCAAGCTATAGAGAGCCTATGAAAATTAGGAACATTGACACATTTCTTCCTAACCTGGTTTGTGCTTTCAGGATTCCTCTGAAGTGGCAGCACTCCTTAGGTTTGAAATGTTCGTCAGTAATGACTGATGGACATCAACAGGTGAATAGACACACAAAAAAACCTATGAAACTTACATACCATAGGTTACTATTCAACAATAAAAAGAAAATCTATTGATACATCTAACAATGTAGATGAATCTCAAAAGCATTATGCTATTCCTTTGGCTGATGAAATGGTGACACTCCTTTATTTCCCTTTCTTTCATCCCACTTTTAAAATCAGCCTTAGTATACTTTAGGCACAATATACTACATACATTTAAAATGACAATTTGACAAGTTTTGACAAATGTATATACATTATAAAAATCATGATAAAGATTTCCGCCACCTCAAAATGTTTCCTCATGCCTTCTTGGAATAAATCCACACATTCCTTCCTTCTCTACACCCCACCACCCATATACTCTACTTCTAGACTCAAGCAATTGCTAGTCTGCTTTTTGTCAGTGTAGATTAGTTTGCATTTTCTAGAATTTCATATTAATGGAAATGTACAGTAAATACTCTTTTGTGCCTGACTTCTTACATTTAGTATAGTGCTTTTAAGATTCATCCACATTGTTGGGTGTATCAATAATTTGTTTCTTTTTATTGCTGAATAGTATTCTATTGTATACGTGGTTCACAGTTTATCCATTCGCCAGTTAATGGACATTCCAGTTGTTTTATATTTGGGGCTGTTACAAATAAAGCTGACATGAACCTTTGAATAGAAGTCTGTGTGAATGTTTGGATTGGAATTGCTGGGTTGTACAGTAAGTGTTTGATTAACTTCATAAGAAACTGCCAAATGATTTTCCAAGTGGCTATATATAATTTTGTGTTTTCACCAGCAATGTATGAGATTTCCAGCTGATCCTCATCCTCATCAAAACCTGGAATTAAGAGTGAATCTTTTAAATTTTAGCCTTTTGAGAAAATTTGTAGTGGTACTTCATTGTGGTTTTAGTTTGCATTTCCCTAATGACTTACGATGTTTAACATGTTTTTATATCATCTTTTGTCTCCATCTATTCTTTGTTCTTCATTCTCTTTTCTTCCTTTAGATTAAGTATTTTTTATTTTATTCCATTTTCACTATTGGTATATTATCTTTAAATTTTTTGTTGTTCCATATTAGTGGGTTTACAATATAGATCTTTAACTTATCACAGTCTATCATCAAATAATGGTATACTCCTTACATATGTTTTAGGAACCTTACAGTGGTAAAAATATCAGTTCCCCATCCTGTACTTGTTGCTATTGTTTTCATGCATTTTATTCCATATATATTATAAACTCTACAATCTATCATTATTACTTTTGGTTTAAATATTAAATTATCTTTAAAAGATATTTTTAAAAATAAGAAAATAGTCTTTCATATTTTCTCATGTATTTGCCATTTCTATTGTTTTTTTTCTTCCGTATTTGAGATCCAAATTTCTATCTGATATACTTTTCCTTCTGCCTGAATAACTATCTTTAGTACTTTTTTGTAGTACAGATCTGTTGGCAATGATTCTCTGAACTTTTGTATGTCTGAAAAAGCCTTTAGCTAATTTTTGAAAGAAGTTTTTTGATGGACATATGATATGGTTTGGCTCTGTGTCTCCATCCAAATCTCACTTTGAATTGTAATCCCCATGATCCCCACGTGTCAAGGGTGGGACCAGGTGGAGGTAATTGGATCATGAGGGCCGTTCGCCCCATGCAGTTCTCCTAATAATGAGTGAGTCTCATGAGATCCGATGGTTTTATAAGCATCTGACATTTCCCCTGCTTGCACTTCTCCTTTCTGCCACCTTGTGAAGCAGGTGCCTGTTTCCCCTTCACCTTCTGCCATGATTGTAAGTTTCATGAGATCTCCCCAGCCTTGCTGAACTGTTAGTCAATTAAACCTCTTTCCTTTATAAATTACCCAGTCTCGGGTATTTCTTCATAGCAGCATGAAAATGGACTAACACAGTACATACAATTACAGGTTGCTAGTCCCTTTTTTCCCTTCAGTGCTTTAAGGATTTCACTCTTCCATAGTTTCTGATGAGTAGTCTGACCATTCCTAACTTTGTGCCATTATTTTCTCACTTTTTTCTGACTCTCCCTTCTGGGACTCCAATTACAAATATCCTAGACTTACTAACTTTGGGAGGTGAAGAGATCGAGACCATCCTGGCCAACATGGTGAAACCCCGTCTCTACTAAGTATACAAAAAATTAGCCAGGCATGATGGTGGGCGCCTGTAGTCCCAGCTACTTGGGAGGCTGAGGCAGGAGAATGGCATGAACCTGGGAGGGGGAGTTTGCAGTCAGCTGAGATTGCGCCACTGCACTCCAGCCTGGGTGACAGAGCGAGACCCTATCTCAAAAAAAATCAATCAAAAGATTACTGATGCTTGTTTCTTTTTTTTTTTTTTAATTTTTCAACTGGTAATTAATTTATTAAAATAGTTGACTTAAACGTCTACAATGGTGGCTTCCATCTCAACTTCTGGCTCAATACTGATGGAAGTAATCTGCTTAACAATCTCAGAAGGTCTGTGCAAGTCAATGAGTCGCTTGTGGATTCTCATCTGGAAACGATCCCATGGCTTAGAACCTTCACCACATGGAGTTTTTTCTTGTAGTGATTCTCAAAGTCTTAGTAGGCATTTGAACTGGTCTTTTCACTTTGAGATTCTTTTCCTTTGCTCCTCTGATCAAGTCAGCACATACCTTCTCCAGGGATTTTACGTTGCAGCTTGTTAGAGTGATTCGAATTCAGTGAATTGCCACCTTCTGTTCCATGGGTATTTTTCCGGTATCCTTAAAAGCCATCACTGCTGCGCGGCTTACTGACCGACTTGTTCCGGCAAGAGCGAACAGTGGTGAGTCAGGAGCAGGTGCGGGCGGATCAGAGCTCTGCACCACCTACGACCACCTCTTCCTCAAAGAGGTGTTTCATGTTTTAAAATCTTAATTTCCTTCTGTTTCATTTTGGATAAAATCTGTCTTCAAGTTTGGTGCTTTTTTCTGGGCCAATATCTAATCTAAAGTTTATCCTATCCAATATGTTTCTCATTTCAAATATTGTATTTTCTATCTGCAGAGTTTGATTTGTATTTGAAAACGTTTATCTTTCTCATTGTCTTAAACATTTGGAGTATACTTACAATAATTGTTTTACTGTTGTTAGCTGCTACTTCTATCATCTATGAAATTACTAGATCTGTTTCTATTGATTGATTTGATTACTATTCTGGTTGGGAGGCAATATTTTGCCTATTTCTTCACTTGCTTGGTAATTTATCAAAATAAATTTATAAAAGTAAACTTCATTTACCATTGGACATAATGAATTTTACATTTTTGTGTCCTGGATTTTTATGTATTCCTTTAAATATTGTTGGATTTCTTTTTTTTTTTTCCCCGGGATGCAGATAAGTTTCTTGGAATTAGCTGGATGCTTTTGAGATTTGCTTTTAAGATTTGTTAGGGTGAATTCAGAGCAGGGCTGCTTTGATCTAGGAAATAGCCCTCTGAAGGGTCTCATGTTCTGTGAGATAGGAGGTCTTTCTCCTCTGACTGGTTGACAGCCTAAGCTAGTCCTGATTCTTGTAAGGTCTGGACACTGTTCTGCCTACTCCTTTCTGATAGTTCTTTCCCTGGCCTTAGTAGTTACCACACATCTATCCACATAGCAGTATTCAGCCAAAGTTTGAAAGGATTCAAAGATCTCCAGAGCTCTCTCTGTATCACTGTTTCTGTTATTCTATCCCACAAATTCTAAGTGTGTGAAACTCCCTGAAATCAGAACTATGTCTCCTCAACTCAGTGAGACCACAAGCCACTGTTTGGGTTTCCCCTGCCTATGTTGCAGCCTAGAAACTCTCCTCAGGCAAAAAGATCAGGCAACATCAGGGGTCATCTCATTTCCTTCCCTTTCAGAGATCACTGTAATTGCCTATTGAACAATGCCTGAAGAAAGATGTTTCATATATTTTGTCTGGCTTTCTAGTTGCTTAAGGTAAGAAGGTAAATGCATTCCTAGTTACTGCATTGTGGCTGGGAGCAGAATTCCAATACTGTTTTCTTATAATATGCTTTTACTTAATTATTTGAGGATTCTCTTTAGTTATCATAATTTTACATGATGTAAACAGGTAAATGAGAATATCTTAAAAATATATTTTTCAGTTTTGGGGTGGTTCTCCCAGTTCTGGTTTTTTCCAATTATAATAGATTTTTAGTATCTGAGTTCCATATGACAAAATTTATAAATCTTGGCTGTATCCATATGGTATGTTTTATAATCGGAAAAGATAGATGAAATTCCGCTTTTGTCTGATGTCTTTAGAGGTCTTGGAGAGACTTGAAGAAGGGTTGTAAAGTCCGTAACTTTACAATGAGACAAAATTAAAAGAATCCAAACCAAAATTGTCCTAGACAATGAAAAGTATCGCTGTGCAGAAGCCGAATCTCTTAAGCTCCTCCACCATATTGGTCGTGACACAGTCTATAGTTTAACAATTGTTTCAATTTGGAAATTAATTTTTAGTACTAATTTAAATATTTCATATTAGTATATGAGAATTCTTCCTTCTGTTCAGGCTGTGGTATAGGGAAAAGTCAGTTCCCATCAATGCAGACTCATATCTACCAGCACAGTGATTAAATTATCCTCATATCCTCTTGTGTTTGAACAAGCTGTGTACTTTTAATTTTAATGGATTTAACACAATATTCAATATATGTTGATTACTGAATACAACAAAAAGTGTAATAGACACTCCTTGAGAAGCTCATAATCTATTTGGGCAGATGGAACAAATACTTAGAAAAATTAAAAGGTAATATAGGACCATAGTAAAAAAAAATATTTGGGGTGCAGGATATAAAGTATCAATTGAATTGTAGAGGCAATATATACTATGTACTTTTTCACCTGGGTGAGAGGGCGAGACTCCATCTAAAAAAAAAAAAAGCTGTGGTTGTTCACTATAACTAAACATTTCATCTCTTTTAATCTAACTTACTCATCTACAAAATGGAGATAACACCTGTTTTGCAGTGCAGGCCCTGACATACGGGTAGAGTTCCATAAATCCTAGCTTCTATTCCTTAACTCTTTTAACTCTTTTCTTCCTTCCTTCTTTCTAGCTAATATTTAGCTCTCTATCCTAGACAACTTTTGCTAAACGTGTATAACACGTAGTACCTACGCATAGGAATATGTTTTTATAGAACAGAATTATTGAAAACAGCTTCTTACATTTCTGTTATTTTTTCAAAGGCAAGAATTCGTATATTCCTTCTGAGCCAAGTACATGAAATAAAAAGTTAGAGAGATTCAGAAATTCTGATGATTATTCTCCCAAGAAGGGTGCTTGCTAGAGTGAGGGTCTTGCAGACACAGAAGGAGCTGATGGGGTGAACTGTTGGGGTGTTACAAAGGCCTTTGGGAAAATACATAATCTAAGTCAATAAATCATAGAGTGAAGATTCCCTCAGGGAAAAAGGGAGTTGTTCTGAAGAATTTACAAGTTTTTCCAGGCAATAGCCACAGATGCTAGCACAAGGGCATGGTGAACACATAGTGTGAGAAAAAGTACTTAACTTTTTGCCCTTCTTCTAATATTTACTCTATTAGCCCAGACAACATGAGATCCAGAAGCCTCATGATGAGTGGAGAAGGAAACATAAATCAGAATAAATGGTCAAAAAGATGCTTATATTCACTTCCGCACTTAGGTCTCCAAGCCTCAGTTCCTGGCATGAGTAGGTAGAGGAGAGAAGCTTGGAATAGGATGTGAGATTACAGTTTTAATATAGACTGGACTGGATATTTGAATACCTGAAAATGAATCTGAATTCTCAAAATGAGGTGGTTCCTACAACTGAAAATAACAAGAAAGCTACAGGATCTCCTGCCATGTTATCCAGGGGTGGAAAAGTGAAATTCAATGGAGCCAGATTAAAGATGGAGTTTGGGCCGGGAGCGGTGGTTCATGCCTATAATCCCAGAACTTTGAGAGGCCACAGTGGGCAGATTACTTGAGGCCAGGATTTCAAGACCAGCCTGGCCAACATGGTGAAACCCCAACTCTACTAACAATAAAAAATTAGCCAGGTGTGGTGGCATGTGCCTGTAGTCCCAGCTACTGGGGTGGGTGAGGCATGAGAATCACTTGAACCTGGGAGGGGGAGGTTGTGGTGAGTCAAGATTGCACCACTGCTCTCCAGCCTGGGCACAGAGCAAGACCCTGTGTGACCCTGTGTCCAAAAACAGACAAACAAACAAACACCATGTGGAGTTTGTTTACTCTTTAAACAAATATCCTTCACGTATTGAACTGAACTATAATTATAGTTAGTAGGGCACATAGCAGGTTTTAATAAGATACCTAGTTCTTCCTCTTAAGGTAACTCGTTAGAACTTTTATGCGAAATAACTAAAGAATTTCTAATGGGGCAGCTAATCCACTCTTTTGTGCACTCTGTTCTGTTCATGATCTGATGTTAGTCGGGGTTTCTATTTGTGATTCCTGGGCCTTAACTGCTGATGACAAAGTTCAAAATCATTGCTTTCTAACTTCGAGAATGACTGCATAATATGACATCATTTTCTACCCCTGAGAGCTAATAGTCTACCTTATTCCTCCTGCCTGTCTTTTTCCTTGAGGAGGAAGATCATCAATGCACTGTGGATTGAAGTGGCTTCATACCCTTTTTTTTGAGACGGAGTCTCGTTCTGTCGCCCAGGCTGGAGTGCGGTGGCGCAATCTCGGCTCACTGCAAGCTCCGCCTCCTGGGTTCACGCCATTCTCCTGCCTCAGCCTCTCCGAGTAGCTGGGACTACAGGCGCCCGCCACCACGCCTGGCTAATTTTTTGTATTTTTTAGTAGAGACGGGGTTTCACCGTGGTCTCGATCTCCTGACCTCGTGATCCGTCCGCCTCGGCCCCCCAAAGTGCTGGGATTACAAGTGTGGGCCACCGCGCCTGGCCCATACCCTTTTGATGTTAATGTTCTCCTTTGCTTAAAGTCTGAACTGAATATGGATCCCTCATTTATGAAGCACCATGACACTTCCTGGGTAATGAACAATTAAACAGACTTCCCAGCAATAGTGGCTATTTTTTTGATTTTTCACTTCATGGACAACATTGTATGCAAGTTAAATTTGCAACTAGCTTGAGGCTTCACACATGGTGATTTTGAGAAATTGAATTCTCTACCTCAAATGTATTTCCTTTTCCTTGAACTTTACATTCAGGTCATCTGTCCAGTTCTTAAACAATGGGTTTTTGAGAGGCAATGAGTAATACAATAGCATTTTCTCCTTCAATTCTATCTGCCTTTGAAAAAAAAATCTTTTATTTTTGATTCAAAGAAGAGAGGAGTTTTCTTGTCTTTCTACATCTGTTCCAACTCCTCCAAATGCACAAAAATTTTTTCAGAGCATTCCAGAGTTTCTCAGACTGCACATATAAGATTTTGCATATAGATACATCTTGGCCATAATAACTTTCTACCAAGTTAGTAGAAAATAGATGTATTCTAGGTTTTCATATCTTTATGGCAATATGAATAGACAAGGCTCTTCTTGCAAAAATATCTCCTGAACTGTGCAGGAGATGCTTGAAAGACCCAGTCAAAATTACGAAATATCCCAAGTTTGTATCCTCCTGTGGCTTCCCTGTATTACAATAATGCCACTCTGATCCACGTTCCAGTACTCTCAAGCCCTTGTCCTTCACTTTTTATTTCAGCTTGCATTCATCCAAGTATTTGGATGGAAATTATCAATACCTTATATAAGAACATATGGGAGGCTGAGGCAGGCGGATCATGAGGTCAGGAGATCGAGACCATCCGGGCTAACACAGTTAAACCCCGTCTCTACTAGAAAAATACAAAAAATTAGCCATGCGTGGTGGCACGCGCCTGTAGTCCCAGCTACTTGGGAGGCTGAGGCAGGAGAATTGCTTGAACCTGGGAGGCAGAAGTTGCAGTGAGCCAAGATCACGCCACTGCACTCCAGCCTGGGCGACAGAGTGAGATTCGTCTCAAAAACAAACAAAAAGAATATTAATGATTGGTAGTTAAAATTATGCTTTTCAGTTTTCAGGCATGGATCATATTTTCTTGCCTTGCCTAATTCATAGAGTCTCACTCCATGATGTTTCTTCTTTATTATAAAGATTAGATGGTTTTGCATTGCTGCCATGTGACATTTATACTTCCCAAGCAGCTGTGTCATCTTCTACTGTTTAAACTTAGTTTTACTTTAAGTCCACATCTAACCTGCTTGCTTGCATGCCCAGCACATTTTCCACCCTCTACATTTTATTTGACTGGAGAGATCACCTTAGCCTCTCTAGGTCTTTGCTTATCATCACTCTGCTCATTCTTCAAGCCTCACTTGATTACTTTCTTTGATTACTGTGATGCTTTCCTGGATTTCCTCAGTAAGACATAGTTTCTCCCTTTCATACTTCTGTGGTATTAAGTATGCACCAGTTACATGTGACTCATCTCCAAGTGCTTTGGCATGGAGATGTTACTTATGTTCCTAATATGACTACTGACCACTTTTTTCCAGACTAAATATTGAAACACTTGGCCAGATAATTTTTCTCAATTTTGAGTTTCCTTTTATAATTTTTTAAAAAAAATTTTGAAATTGAATTACATTTTGTTAGGTTGCAAATCTGAAAGAGTCCAAGGATAAGGTGAGTTTGTTGTGGTCAACTGGCTAATTGCTAAACTCACAGCTGGTTTGTGTCTGCTGACCAGCACATTATTTGCCTAGAGAAAGTCTACAGGGGGAACCAGATTATGATGCAAATGTTGCTTGGAGAGCCCTTGATCAAGAGCAAAACAGTTTGGTAGACTCGAGGGATAGTTCAGCTAGGTCTGATGGAACATTCCAGTTTTGCCAACAGAAGGAAAAACATTGGAAGGGCTTATCTTCCCCAGGATCTGGATCTATTTCCACTGGGTAACATTTAATAAGCACTAACATGGTCTCCTCTTTCACTTGCCATTTCCTGTGCTTCTGTTTCCAACTGCTACATCTCCTTTGACATATTTTCTTTTTCTTTTCTTTTTTTTTTTTTTTTTTTTTTTATAGAGTCTTGCTCTGTCACCCAGGCTAGAGTACAGTGGTACGATCTTAGCTCACTGCAACCTCCACCTCCCCAGTCCAAGCGATTCTCCTGCCTCAGCCTTCTGAATAGCTGGGATCACAGATGTGCGCCACCACACTCAGCTATTTTTTTTTTTTTTTTTTGTATTTTTAGTAGAGACAGGGTTTCACCATATCGGCCAGGCTGGTCTCAAACTCCTGACCTCAGGTAATCCACCAGCCGCAGCCTCCTAGAGTGCTGGTATTACAGGTGTGAGTCACTGTGCCTGGCCTCTTTTTCTTTAATTGTATCAATACCATCATTTTGGCTACTTATTCTTCCCTGGGAGCTGTTCTATCTCTTTAGGAAGTTTTTGCATGTATCAGATCTCATCTTTTATGTTTTGATGTTTAATAGCATTTAAAGGATTTTGTTTTGTGTTTTTTAAGTGATTTGAAAAAAAGTGTGCTCACTAATTAATAAGCAACAGATTCAAACTTATGTTGCTTTTTTAAGAAAAAAAATGAAAAATTCTGTAACAATATATCTTAGCCATAAAACGCTTGTAATCCACACTCCTCCAGAAATTTCAGGATGAAAGTTATCTCAATGATTATACTAGAAAATCTTGGAAAGCAGGGATATGGCTAACTTTTTATAACATGTATCCCTACTGCCACAACAGGAGTTAAGACTTAATAAATACAGTCATGTGTTGCTTAACAACTGGGTTATGTTTTTGTAACCACCCAATGGGTTCATTTTGCCTGCTGTCTGGATAGAGCCAATTTATCAAGAACCAGGAATTGCAGTAGAGAAAGCGTTTAATTCATACAGAGCCAGCTGAATGGGACACTAGAGTTCTATTACTCAAGTCAGTCCCCCTGAAAATTCAGAGGGTAGGGTTTTTCAAGGATAGTTTGAAGGGCTAGGGAATGGTGCTGCTGATTGGTTGGAGATACAATCATAGGAGTGTGGAAAATGGTCCTCATGCATTTCTCAAGTCCACTCCTTTTCTTTGTTCCTGCTTAGTGGAGGTGTTAGAATCTGCTTCTTGGTGGGGCCACAGGACTGGTTGGTGGGTCCAGGTGGGGCCACCAGTTATTAGAAATGCAAAAACCTGAAAAGACATCTCAAAAGACCAATCTTAGGTTCTATAATAGTGATGTTATTTGCAGGAGTAATTGGGAAAGTTGCAAATCTTGTGGTTAATTTGTTAGTACTACAAAGGGAGCCTAGTCCCAGGAAAGAAGGGGGTTTATTTAAGGAAAGGGCTGTTATCATCTTTGTTTCAAAGTTAAACTACAAACTAAGTTCCTCCCAAAGTTAGTTGGACCTATCCCCAGGATGGACAAGGGCAGCTTGGAGGTTAGAAGCAAGATGGAATCTGTTAGGTCAGATCTCTTTCACTGTCATAATTTTGTCCCTGTTATAATGTTTGCAAAGGTGGTTTCACTGTAGACTTTATAAACACCATATACTTAGACTATACTAAGTTTATTAAAAATATTTTTCTTTCTTCAATAACAAATTAACCTTGGCTTGCTATAAATTTTTTACTTTTAAAGTTTTTAATTTTTTTGAACTTTTGACTTTTTTATGATAACAGCATAAAGTACACTTTGTACAACTGTACAAACATATTTTCTTTACATACTTATTCTATAAGTGCTTTCTATTTTTATTTTTTCCCTTTAAACTTTTTAATTTAAATGAAGACACAAACACATTACCCTAGGCCTACACAGAGTCTGGATCATCAATATCACTATCTTCCACTTCCACATCTTGTCCCACTGGGAAATCTTCATGGGCAATAACACAAAGCTCTCATCTCCTGTGATAACAATGCCTTCTTCTGGAATACCTCCTGAAGGAACTGCCTGAGGCTGTTTTATAGTTAATTTCCTTTTTTACAAGTAGAAGGAGTACACTCTAAAATAATGATTTAGAGTATTGTAAATACACCAGTAACAGAGTCTGTTATTATCATTATCAAGTATTATGTACTGTACCTAATTGTGCTACGTTTTTGTATGCCTGGCAGTGCAGTAGGTGTGTTTCACCAGGATCACCACAAACATATGAGTAATGTGTTGAGCTATGACATTACCAGAGCTACCATGTTGATATAAACAAGAGACAGGGAAATACTGAGTAGAAGAGGGCAGTTCCCTGGCAAAAGCCTTACTCTCAAGCCTGGAAACCTGCAGCCCTAAATGGGAATAGGTATTCCTGTTTGTGCACCCAAATGTTGCCTTTTGGCCTGCCACGCCCCTCTGTCCTATACCCATATAAACCCAAAACCCCAAGCTTGATGAGCAAATGAGCAGATGAGCAGACAAACAGAAGAGCAGAGGAGCAGAACAGTGGTGCTGCAGAGAAAGAGAGAAGAGAAGGAGCATCTGAATGTCAAGAGGAGTTTGGATGGGGATGGTCAGAGGGGAGATCAGCTTCAGGACAGCCAAACTCCAGGGAAAGATCATCTCTCACTCCATCCCCTTTCCAGCTCCCCACCCATCCTGCTGAGAGCCACCTCCATCACCCAATAAAATCCTTGCATTCACCATTCTTTAAGTTCATGTGTGACTTGATTCTTCCTGGACACTGGACAAGAACCCAGGTACCAAGAGGGCACTGAGCTGGTTAACACTTAAGCCATCTGCGGATGGTGGAGCTAAAAGAGCACTGTAGCACACCCACTGGGGCTTTGAGAGTCACAGGCAGACACCCCTAGATGCCACCATGGGGCGGGAACCCAAAATTGCTCACCCTGGCTCCTGCACCTGTCTGTCTACATGCTCCCTCTCCTATAACAGGCTTGCACAGCAGTGACTGCTTAACAGATGAGCCACACCCCTTCCACATGTCCTGCAAGGGGAATCAGAGAACTCTCCCCTTTCAAGGTCAGTAGGTGATAGGAATTTTTTAGCTCTATTATGATCTTATGATACCACCTTTGTGTATGTGGTCTGTCATTGACTAAAGTGTCATTATGTGGTATGTGACTGTATTTATTGAGTAGATGGTCAACTGTATGAGGTAATTAAATAATGAGTGGTGTGAACCTTGGTTTTATGACATCTTCTGAGAGCTGCTTTCAGGTGGGTATAAGAAGAGATATTTCTAGTCTAGGTCCCCACTCCTTTTCTTAGTTCGTGCTTAGTGGAGGTGTTAGAAAAAAAGGTTGGACTCTGGTACTATTTTCCTCCATTGGTCATATGGACTCAAAACCATAACTTAAGGAAGAATGTCTATTTTTAGATTTGGTGACTGATTTAGATAGGTTGCTACAGAAAGTGGTACAAAGATATTTCACACATAGAATATCAAATCCAGGGTGCTTTAGCACTGCATTCCAATGGCCTGGGATGGATGGGTGGAAGCCCTGGCAAGCCGAAATAAACCAGGGCAAGCTCCTCTTTGGAATTCACAAGTCTGACAACTGGTGACTCAGGCTCTAGTCAGGAGACCTGAATGTTATGTCTGGCACCATGATACCTTAGTTTACAGAGATTAATCTAACAGGCCTTCAGTTAGTTTGCTTTATTTTAAAATTCTGCTTAGCTTTTTGTTGCCTACTAAATTTCTCCTGATCTATATTTAGATGTAGGTGAAGGCTGTAGATGTGTGCACTACCAACACCAGCTCCTGCGAGGGAACATTTTCCCTCTCACAAGCAAGTGAACTTTGCTTTCTCCATGAAGAAGAATGACCTGCATGATGGGTTTCAGAAGTGGAGAACATGGCTCACGGTTCCCTCCAGAGTTCCTCCATGGCCTTTGGTTGCATCTTCTCTGAATGGAGGAGCTTGGATTATGTGAAAAGCAGAGCTACCAGACTACACAAATGTTGTAGTGAGAAGGCAGCAAATTAAAATATCAGAAATTTAGAAAGGAAAGATTTATAATAGTTAGATTTAAAACATGCTTTGAGGCCAGGCAGAGTGGCTTACACCTGTAATCCCAGCACTTTGGGAGGCCAAGGCGGGAGGATTGCTTGAGGGCAGGAGTTCGAGACTAGCCTGCACTACATAACAAGACCTTGTCCTGTCTCTATTAAAAAAAAAAAAAAGTAAGGAAAAGGAAGAAAAAGTGCTTTAATATTCAGAGGCATGAGAGATGCAATGAGTAATATAGGACCTTCTCTAAGGACACCGGGGAAGCACTCTACAGAGGTGGTTCTAATCTAGCCTGGCAAATCTCTGTTCCCTTCATGCCTTGTACTTCCTTTTTCTTTGTGACTTTGCTAATGTTCTTCCTTCCTCTTGGACAATTTTCCTATACTAATCAAAAGGCCCCAAGACACAGGGGGAAATGTGGTAAATCTGAGACTGGAAGGAAATTACCATCTAATGTCACTCTTGTACAGTATAACTATTGTTAATATTATTGCTGGGGTCACTCATTTATTCATATCACAAACACTGACTGAGTGCTTATTCTTTGCCAAGCATGGGCAATAAAGAGTTGAAGACCAACAACGCCCCTGCGTTCCCAGAAGCTTATTTGCTTGTGGGGAAAATAGTGGAACAATTAACAAATAAGTAGATAACATAATGTCACGGCCAGGCATGGTGGCCTCATGCCTGTAATCCCAGCACTTTGGAAGGCTGAGGTGGGAGGATCGCTTAGGTCCAGGAGTTTGAGACCAGCCTGGGCAACATAGGGAAATCCCGTCTCTACCAAAACAAAACAAACAATAAACGAAACACATGGTGGCGTGTGCCTGTGGCCCCAGCTACTCAGGAGGCTGAGGTGGGAGAATCACTTGAGCCCAGGAGGCAGAGGTTGCAGTGAGCCAAGATCTCCCCACTGCACTCCAGCCTGGGTGACAGGGTGAGACCCTGTCTCAAAACAAACAAACAAACAAACAAACAAACAAAACAACCAAAAACCGAAAAAAGTAATGTCAGATGGTGACAGTGTTTTGAAGAAAATAAAGCAGGGTAGGGGAACTAGTGATAACTGGTAGATTTGGGTTTCTCCATCTCTGGCTGCTTTTGCATCCTCAGTAAGGTGAGAGTGGCAAAGGAAATTCCAGGTTGACTTTTGGGTTCAGTGAGTTTTCTATCCTATGTCTCTTCACTGCCCTTTCCCTCCCCAGAACCTCTAAAATCTGATCCTTAGATTCTGCAATGTAAGTCAGCTTTCTTCTTCTTGGCTGCCAGCTCACTACATTCTTATTCCTGGATAAACCAAAAATCTCTTCCTTTTCATATTTTCAAAAAGATGTAGAAATCTCTCACCTGCTCATGTTCCTTCCTTTTTGTCTTGTGGGTATGTATACCTTTTACAATTCTTTCACTACCAAATGTAGTTGGATATTGGAATGTAGTCATAACAAACACATAAATACAATTCACCATATTTAAATGGACTTATTAATTTAGTCTGCTTAAAATTGAGGTAGTAACACAGGCACCGGTTGGGTTTCTCTGAGAACTCTGGGCATTTTTAATCCTGGCAATTTTTAAATTGCTTAGCAGTAAAACGGTCAGACAACAGCACCTATTGTTATAAATCCCTGCCTCTTCTTACCTCAATGAGGCTATCCTTTCTCTCTATCAATTCTGCCAGCAGAATTAAGAAGAGCCATTGATTTCCAGTTTGTTCAATGTTTTTCTTCTTAGGATGGGAGTGATGACTTCTAACCTCTTTACATCTAGAGACTCAATTTAAGTCTACTTCTTTCATTCAGCCTTCTCTCATCATTTTCAGCTGCCTGGAATGTCTTCTTTCTCTCAGTTCCTATCTTTGACATTAAAAATCACAGTACTTAGTTATATTCTACCTCACACCAATCATTTTATTTGTTAATATCTTTTTTCCTAGTTAGATTGTGACATTTTGGAATAAAAGAAATATGCTTTTTTACTTTATAGCTCCCCAGATTTCATTAGATTAGTATAGATTCGAGTGCCTTTTATATATCAGGCATGCCTAGTGTATAATATTTTTACTTATGGGTTTTAGCATTTAACTTATTTAATGATCACAACATTCCTATGATGTTATTTGTTTTCATAATTTGTTGAAATGAAAGCTGATGGTCAGAAAGGTTAAAAGGTTGTCTAGTCATAATTTTTGAGGAGGCAGAGCTAGGTTTTGAACTCAGGTCTGTCTGATTCTGAGAACAATCCTGTGCTCCTTCAGCTGAACCACACAGCCCCTCTTAGTGCTTTGTCTCCATAGACACTAAGTATATTCTTGTTGATTGAGTGAATTAACGGATGAATTATCTGGAGCTCCTTCTGCTTCTGTTTTCTTCTCTGTACAATGAGGATCATCACAGGAACCTGATCTAAGAATAGAATAGTCCAACAGAGTTCCCTTAATTTGGTAACCAAGAGAAGGTAGAGTTAATTAACTAGAACCCTTTGCCATCACTTCTCTCTAAACTTTTCATCACTTTTCTCTAAAAGTCCGGTCCTGAGCTCTATTACAAGATAGAACATTTTAGCCTCTATCGAAGAGAGCACTATTAATATTTTATGGCGTTGGCTCCTTTTTTCCTAATACTGTGGGATTAAAATAATGTTTACTAAATTCTGGATGTTCTATTCCTTTTTTTTCATGATATTTTATGATCCAGGCCTTCTTCATAGAGACACAGGGCTATGTTTTATAACTGCCAGGGTCAAGCAAAGAACAGCTTGTGTGGGATCCTTAAAGAAACAGCTAAGCAGTAACTTCAGACCTTCTGTATATTTTCCTCAAAATTTTCTCTCAGTTTTTGTCTCCCTACAACTCATTTTTAGAAAACAAAAACATAACACAATTTTGCCCTTTTAAAAGATAATACAGGTGGGTGCAGTGGCTCATGCTTGTAATCCCAGCACTTTGGGAGGTTGAGGGGGGGCAGATCACCTGAGGTCAGGAGTTCAAGACCAGCCTGGCCAATGTGGTGAAACTCTGTCTCTACTAAAAATACAAAAATTAGCTGGGTGTGGTGGTGGGTGCCTGTAATCCCAGCTACTCAGGAAGCTGAGGCAGGAGGATCGCTTGAACCTGGGAGGCGGAGGTTGCAGTGAGCCGGAATTGCACCACTGCACTCCAGCCTAGGCAAAAGAGTAAGACTCTATCTAAAAAAGAAATAAAAAATAAAAAATAATACGTACTATAATAATTTATAAAGTACAGAAAATATCTAAAGAAAAAGAAATAACATCTCACAACCTCATCATCTAGATATGACTGCTAACATTTTGACATATTTCATTTCAGCTTTTAATTAATTTATTTTTGCAGAAGACATTTATTTCAGATATTCTAACTTTATAACCTATAGAATTTTAATGATATTTTTGTATGACATCTATCATAAACATTTCTGCATGTCATTGAAATATTTATAAATATTATTTTTATTTAAAGGATGCATAATTGATATAACCCTTATCTTAAAATTGGTAATTTCACATACCTGGGGAAGAGCAGATGTGAAACAAAACAGAAAGGGTAAGAGATAGCTAGTCTCTTGACTCATATTTTTGTTCTTCCATATGACTTGAAAAAAAGAACTCAGAGACCTCTAGAATAGTTAGCACAAATAGATTTATCAATGTGGTTGAGATGGAGTACAGATACTGAATTTACTCTTTTATGTGAAATAAATAAAAACTGGATAAGATATATACAGCAACAGTTTTTAAGACATTATACCTCAGACAACAAAGGATAATGACCTCTGAGAGAGGGAAAACAAATTAGGTGAGCCTATGATTGCCCCAGTTTACTGCCTGGAGAGAGATTCCAGGCCAAGGTGCAGAGAGAAGGGCTGCAAATGGAAACTATTGCGCTTTCTGAGTTGAGGAGAGAGACCTGAAAGTCTGCAGGTACGAAGATAGCTGCAATTCATGAGGAAGAGTTCCAGAGAAAAGAAAACTGAACAGAGAGTGAGCTCTGGATTCCTGTAGTGTTCCTGCTGACTCTTCTGCTGAATCATGATCAGTGCATGTGTGTGGCTGGAGAAAGAATCTCTGAAAAGGTTTAGAGGGACAAATCCTTAGAATCACATAGGCCTGGGAATAGCTCCTCTTTCCACCAGAAAGAGTATAAAAACCATGTAATTCATGGGACATCAGGTAGAGTAACTTAGAACGGTTTTGCTTCAGCAGTGAGAAAAAATTAGTCCTAGACCAAATGTTGCTCTGATCCTAACAAAACTTAAAAAATGAGACCCGAAAGGATAAAACTGTTTCCAGGTAACTTAAATATATACCAGAACAAAGCCGAAGAATATAGGAATATGAAAGTATCTAGCGGTTAGTAAGGTAAAATTCATAATGTCTAATATGCAACCAAATATTACCATGAATATAAAGAAGCATGAAAATAAATACCCATAATTCCAAGAAAAATCAATTACACATAATTGCCCCATCAATGACACAGATGATGTAATTAGTAAACAAAGAGCTAATTATAACTCTGCCAACGCTAGCCATTACACATGTTCAAGAGGCTAGAGGAAAGATTAAATAAGGACACAGAAGAAATAAAAAGACAAAATAAAATATCTACAGATGAGAATTACAATATCTGAGATGAAGCATAAGTGAGACGGGATTCGCAGCAGATTAGATGTAGAAGAAGGATTAATGAACATCAAAACATGTATGACAACAGTAGGATAAAGTCTGTAAGAAAATAAATGGAAACATACTGGTATAAGGTTTTACACTATGTATGAAACGGTGTAGTATCACTTGAAGGGAGACTGTGACTAAAGACCACTGTACCCTCTTGGGGAAAGAAAGATATCTTTTTTTCTACCCATCCTGGGTTCACAGCTGAGGCCACTATAACAAAAAACAGATTAACAACACAGAAGCATACACGTTTACTTAATGTAAGTGTTATGTGACACAGTAGCCATCATAAGGAAAGAAGACTCAAAGAAACAGACCCGAGTATTTTTATAGTACGTTTGATGAAGAATGAATAGTCATGGAGAAATATAATGGAGCATATAATACAATGGGGTTATGATCTAATGGTAGTAAACTGGGGGAAATTTAGCCGGGTTTGCTTGTTCAGATTTTTCTCCTCGACCTTTTGTCGTGAGAGAAAAGGATGTTTCTTTTCTGTAGGTATAGGGAGGGCATCTCTCACATGAGGGACTTATGATCTACTTCAGAGAAGTGCCAGGGAAGAACAGAGTGACCCATCCTGCTTCTGCAGTTTTCTCAAATTCATACAGCTTAAAATATTTGACATGCTAAGGTGTTACATTTTGGGGTAGTATATCTTGATACCCATCACCTGAAACCAACCACTTTATAATAGTAACACAAAGAGTTGTAGATAATATACCATAAAAGTGGTAAAATGGAATCATTGGAAAAGTCAGTTCATCAAAAAGAAGGCTGAAAGAGGAAAGCAAAAACAAAGAAGAGATGGGAGAAATAAAAATTAAATGGTAGGGACATGAGCATCCATTAATTTTGGCATACAGGAGGGGCTTGAGGGGTGTCCTGGAATCAATCCCCTTCGGATACCAAAGGATGTCTGTATATTTTTTAAATTAAGAGACTTTCATTCTTTAAATATTCTTGACTTAAAGTTTTTTAAAAAGAAAAAAAAAGCATAGTATAGTTGTTAAATCATTTTAATAGTATATTCGGTGG
Organism: Nomascus leucogenys; assembly: GCF_006542625.1. NCBI lineage: Eukaryota > Metazoa > Chordata > Mammalia > Primates > Hylobatidae > Nomascus > Nomascus leucogenys. The sequence continues at coordinate 61,139,253 of NC_044381.1, read as the reverse complement.
CTGAAATGATAGGCAGTATCAATCATTATTTCTTCAATATAATGTTATCCTTACTGAAAAAATAAGATATAACTGGGAAATATTCTTGGATCCCTCACACATCCACTTAATTTCTTAAAGGAAGAAAGATGAAACACATGTAACAACAGAAACAAACCATTTACTGTAACATTCCAGGAATCATGGGATACTTTTTTTCCCCAGTTTATTTATTTGCTTATCTTTATCATCTAGTGGTAGTTTGTTTCCTTTGATAGAATATATGGCAGTCCCACATTGGTGACAACTGGTGCTTCCTTCATCCAGCTGGATCACTTTGAGATTCAGTTTTACATCTTTTTAGCATTTTCCTTGTGTTCATATATCAGTTATGATGAGCCACTGATAATACTTTGTTCTAAAACGAAACATATTACTTAGTACATTTTTTTAGTGTCTCGCTGACTTTTAAAATTTGAATGATGTACAGACTTTTTTTTCAATGAAATGTAAATATTTGCTCATGGTTTCTAAATTTCTTATAAAATTAAATTAATTCGATCTGCAAAAATATTAAATGGTAAGAGAATAAACTCATCACTTAGATATTCATATTAAATGTAAATGGCCTAAACACCCCAATTAAAAGCTAAAAATTGTCTAATTGAATAAAATACCAATATCCAACTATTTCTTGCCTATAAGAAAATATTGCCACTTTCAGCATAAAAATACAAATAGGTAAAAGATAAAAGGATGGAAAAAGACATACTATTTTGAACTAATCAAAAAGAGTGGAGTGGCCGTATTAATACTGAGTAAATTAGACTTCAGAGCAAATAATATTAATACTACCAGGGATGAAGAACATTATTTCATTATTTCATAATAACAGATGTAAATTTATAAAAAGGAAATAACAAATTTAAACATTTATTCACCTAATATCAGAACTCTAAAATACATAAAGAAAATGCTGATATAACTTCAAATACAAATAGACAAATCCACTGTTATAGTCAGGCTTCAGGAACTTTTTCTGAATAATTGATAGAATAAACAGACAAAAATATCAGTAAGGATATAGAAAACCTCCAAAATATTATCAATCACCTTGAATTAATTAATATTTATGGGGCTAGGCTTGGGGCTCATGCCTGTAATTCTAGCACTTTGGCAGGCCTTGAGCTCAGGAATTCGAGACAAGCCTGGGCAACACACACACACACACACACACATATATGTGTATACACACACACACACACAACACATCAGCTAAAAGCAGAATACACATTTTCTTTAATAGAACACAGAATATTTAGCATGATATGCTATATTCTAGGCCATAAATAAATCTCGACAGACTTAAAATAATTCAACTAATACAAAGTATATTCTGTAACTACAATGGAATTAAATTTGAAATTAATAGCAAAAGATATCTGGCAAATCCCCAAATATTTGGTAGCTAATATCATACTTCTAAATGACCCAGGGTCAAATGAGAAATCAAAATAGAAATTTGAAAGTGTTTGAACTAAATTAAACACACATTTCAAAACTTTTGAGATGCAACAACAGCAGTATTTAGAGGAAAATTTATAATAGTATAGACCTATATTAGAAAAGAAGATCTCAAACCAGTGATCTCAGTTTCTACCTGAAGAAACTAGAAAAACAAGAGCAAATAAATCCAAAATAAGCAGAAGAAAGTAAGTAATAAAGACCAGAGCTGAAATCAATAAAGTAGAAAACAGAAAAACAAAGCAAAACAAAATTTAATAACACCCAAAACTTGTTATTATACAGATCAGTAAGATTGATAAACCACTGGTCAAGACTGATCAGGAATTTATCAAGAAGAAACAATTTCCTTTTTCTCATACTTTATATGTAGCATCCAAAAATAAATAACTTTAATATAACATTTATTCATCTAATAACAGAAGACAGAAATGAGAAAGGTGGCATCATTACACATTCTACAGATGGTAAAAGAATAATAAGATAATATGATAAAAAATTCAGGCCAATAAATTTGACAACTTAGATAAATTGCACAAATTACTTATATGACACAATCTACCAAAGTTTATTCAGGAAGAAATTGATAATCTTAGTAGCTGTATATCTATTAAAGAAATTAAGTTGATAGTTAAAAATTATCCTATGAAACGTATTCCAAGCTCTGATTGTCTCCCTAGAGAATTGTACCCAATATTTAAGGAGAAAGTAATTCTAGTTCTGTGTAAACTTTTCCAGGAAATTGAAGAGGAGGAAATATTTCCCAACTCTCCCTGAGGGCAGTGCTACTCTATCCAAAACTAGACAAAGACATTCCAAGAAAACAAAACTACAGATCACTGTATGCAAGCAGCAATTGGAAATTAAAAATTGTAAAATATCATTTATAATATCAGAAAAAGTAATTATGAAGTACTTAGGAACAAACTGGACAAAAGTGGCTCAAGATTTGAACACTGAAAACTATAAAACATTGCTGCAACAAATTAAAGAGGGCAGAAATAAATGGAAACCTCATTTGTGAATTAGATAAATTTAACATTGTGAAGATATTAATTTTCCTTAAATTGGGCTATAATTCAACAGAATCTCAATCAATACCTCAATAGGCTTTTTAAAATGCTTGCAAAATTTGACAAGCTAATCCTAAAATTTATATGAAAATGCAAAGGACCTACAAGAGGCAAACTATCTTTGAAAAAGAAGAGTAAGTTTAGAAGACATATACTTGCCCTCAGGGCTCATAATAAAGCTACAGTAATCAAGACAGTGTGAGACTGAAATAAAGACAGACAAAGAAAGACAATTTCTAGGTCATGAGAGTTATGTTTCCTAAAGGAAGGCAGCAGGTGCTTATTAACTTTCCCCGTGCCCTCAGGACGCCTCAAACAGTGGTTGCCAACCACTAGCAGTTTTAGCACCACTTGGAAGCTTTTTATAAAAGCTAATTACTGGGCCCATCCCAGACCTACTGAACCAGAATCTCTGTGGGCAAAGCCCAGGAATCTGTGTTTTCACAAGCTCTCCAGGTGATAATGATGTCCATTAAAGTTTGAGATCCATTGCCTTGGCCTTTCCTTGCTAGAAATCCTCCAGGATATGGGAGACAGGGGAAGAGGTCTGGAGAGAGTGGCAGAATTCAACACCACAGAATGAAGAGGAAAACTGATGGTCTTTGTCCATGGAATCCATTAAAATATACTCTCATTGCTGCCAGGCTGAGCGGATGAATAAAAAATAAGCTAATCTCATATCAAGCCATCAGGCTATTGATGATAATTGTGTTTTAGGGTGAGCAAACAGCTTTACCAAGCTCACACAGTTGAGACAATTTGTTGTTTGGAACTATCTTACTGTAAGATGCTTAAGAAGAATGCAGAAGTATGAAAATAAATCCAGGATTCAGAAATCTTTCAACTAAATCTTTAAAATTCTCTCTCATGCACACACACACATATGCACACATACACATATAGTAAGATTTCATGACACATGAGACAGGATGTGAAGCTGAACAGTTCGATGAATGCCTGAGTGGTAAGATCACCTTGAAGAACCAGAAGTGAAGGTCTATTCTAGCCGGGTATGAGCTACAAACTCATTTCTTGGGGAACACATGAACACACTGGGGAGGCTAAGTAGCTTCTGAGGCTATTAACAGAATTTTAATCATTTCTCCTGTCATCTGAAAAATATATGATATTGAATTTTTAAAAATGGGTTTAGTGTAGTCTAGTCTTACTGTCTGAAACTAAGATGTGGTTTATTCCAATAACCAAAGTGATTCCATCCCATGTGAGGGAAAAAAGGGATAATGGTGAATTAAAAGCACCTGCATGTATTTGTTGCTCCTTTAGAGGAGTCTCTCTTCATCAACATTAACTTTCTTTCCTACTTTTGAGCTGCCTGCTAAAAGTCTAGGTTTAGATCTCAAACCATTGTCCTTCCCTGCATGATGTAATAGTTACAATTACAGTCTCAGCCCTCTGGCATTTAATGAAGATAAAATTGATTACTTTAGACTGAAAACAAAAAAATCACTTACAATCAGGATACTGAATATATTAGCAAGTACAAGGTCCCAGCTTCTAGTGGACTTGGCAGACTGTCAAGCTCTTACTGAGTGACCCCACCCCATGCCTTTTTGTCTTTTCAGTTGCCACACAATCACGATAATTTGTTCTCTGAATGCCAGAGTATTGACAAGGAAAGGAATTCTGAAGCTGGCTGAGAGAGGTCCAATCTAGACTCCATTGACTCTTGTCTCTTTCTTTGTGTGGAACTGATTTTATAATTTCTGTGGCAATGAAAGACTAGTACCCCAAATGACTGCTGGTCCTTTGTTTATTGATCAATCTAAGCATGGACTAGAATTCATCCTCCAATTGATAACAAGAAAAAATTGGATGGGGAAGCCCACCATTGGCTAAGGCAGCACAGCAAGTTTGAATTTGGCTGCGTCTTCTTTCAATATTGGTTGACATCATCAAGAGCAGACATTGGCGTTGGAGTTAAGAGTATCAAGAGAGTTAATAAGTACCAATTTAGGGTAATATTTTATGCCTAGTCTTTATCTTTTGGTGAAGTGGTTTCTAATATCATCTCAGACTAAATATTGTGGGATATTTCTACTTGTAGACGCTAAGGTATTAAGAAAAATCTCAAAGTAGACGTGTTTTCCTTATCTTCCTAAAATTTTAGACTAAAGATGCCAAAAATTTGTGTGTTGGTATGTGTCAAAGCATTTGAACACCCTTGTAGACTATTACAACCTTTGTTCTGTACCAGGCACCGTATTGAGTATATTGCATGTATTTATTATTATATTTAGTTCTCATAGCAACCCTATACAATAATTACAATTCCTTCCTTTCACTAAGGCATAGGGACTTTAAATAAATTAGCCACAGTACAGGATGGCATAAAATTGTAGCAGAGCCAAAACTCAAACATGTCTCTGTCTGACTCAAAAACATAGGCTCATTCTCCTAGAGCCAGGCAACAACCTGAAAGCTCTGAGTTGACTTTTCTAGTTCTGTGGATGAATGCAATCATCTCAGGACCCAGATAGACAGAAGTCCTTCTTTCTTATTCGTATTTCTCAGTACTAGGCCAGTCAGGACAAACTCTGTTCTCCATGGCCATGATCTTGAAGAAATTGAGATTCATCCAAAGGAAATCAGGTATTGAAATATGTGTTTATGTGTACTGATTAATCTTCCGCCTGTTTCTAGAAACATTTGAAGAAATATAGCAAAAAGCAAATATCCTGAAACTCCCTAATGAACCTGATCTCTCTCTGTCTTTCCCTTTCTCTCTCATAGGTCTTTTGCCTGTATTTCTCTGGTGGAATTTACTAAATAATTATATCAGGTGTCTTCTTATTGTACTTGACTGCTTTCATTAAGGTAATCTTGAGGGCAGAGACTTCCTTTGTTAGCCAGGGCACTCTAGGGGAACAGAAATTACACACACACACACACACACACACACACACACACACACACAAAGGAACTGGTTCATGGAGGCTAAAAAGTCTCAAAATCTGCAGGCCAAAAGCTTGAGGACCCAGAGTCCTGATGGTTAAGTTCCACTCAGAGTCTGAAGGGAGGAGAAGACAGATGTCCCAGCTCGGAGACCTTTAGGCAGAGAGAGAAAATTCTGTCTTGCTCAGCCTTTAGTTCTTTTCAGGCCTCCAGTGGATTAGATGAGGCTCACCCACACAGGGGAAGGAATCTGATTTCCTCAGTCTACCAATGCAAAGGTTAATCTCATTCAGCAACATCCTCACAGACACACCCAGAATAATCTTTCACCAAATATCTAGGCACTTTGGCCCAGCCAAATCGACACATAAAATTCACTTCCACACTTTCTTACTAATCCGTGCATTCCCTCCAATACGGGGCACTGGGCCTTGCAAGGAGTAAGTGCTCCATATATATTTACTAAATTACAAGAGACGAGATTATCCTTAGACTATGACTCAGATATAGACAATCAATTATTAATACCCTATCATTTTTCCCCACTCTGACAACCCAAACTGAAAAATGTTGGGATTGCCTCTTTTCACAATATGATTTTCTCTGAATGCAGACTCATGTTTTGACCTTCCCTGTCTGTTCCTGTTTAGTATTCATGCTGGCTTAACTCATTGATTGATCAAGTAACCATTGAGCATCTGCCGTGTTAACACTCTGAACAAGATCCTGTGAGAGGTGCTAATATGAACGGTGTTTAGCCTGATGAATAAAATGTGGTGTCTGTGCATTCATTTTTGTATATTTATTGTTTTTAGCCAACCTTTGCCCATGTAAAGAATAACATTGATGGCAGGAACTTAAATTTGGATCTACGTACATGTTCCATTTCAGACTCACCATGAAATGAGGTGCTTGCATTTTTCATTGTTGATTTTATAATACGCTTTCGCACCTTTTGGGTAAAATTTTGCAATCAATGTAACCGAGGCAGCATGGTATGAAAGCAACCCTGGAGGTGGAAATAGAAGACTAGAATTTAAATCTTGGTTATGCCACTGATTGGTTGTATGATTTTTGTCAAGTCATTTGACCTGTGTCTACTCAGAGTTTCTTTGCTAGAATGAAGGAGTTAACTAGAATTTATTGATCTCAGTAGTCAGTCTCCTCAGGCATAGATAAATCTTGGATATGTATCCTGAGACAGATTTCCCATTTCCACATTGAAGACAACGTTCTATTTTAGAGCAATAATGAATTATATTATTTAGGAATATGAGTTTCAGAGTCCAGACTCATGCCTACGGGTTTGAATTCTAGTTCTGCCACTTTCTTACTGTGCAGACTTTAGCAAGTCAGTTAATGTTTGTGAGCCTCAGGTTTCTCAACAGTAAAGCAGTGTGAGTAATAACTATCCTATTATATTATGACAAGCATAAAATGAAATAAGAGTACTTGGCACAAAGAAGGATCTTAATTTTTAGCTTTTTAAAAAAGCTATTGGCCGGGCACGGTGGCTCAAGCCTGTAATCCCAGCACTTTGGGAGGCCGAGGCGGGCGGATCACGAGGTCAGGAGATCGAGACCATCCTGGCTAACACAGTGAAAATCCGTCTCTACTAAAAATACAAAAAAAAAATTAGCCGGGTGTGTTGGCAGGCGCCTGTAGTCCCAGCTACTCGGGAGGCTGAGGCAGGAGAATGGCGTGAACCCGGGAGGCGGAGCTTGCAGTGAGCCGAGATCGCGCCACTGCACTCCAGCCTGGGGCACAGAGCAAGACTCCGTCTCAAAAAAAAAAAAAAAAAAAAAAAAAAAGCTATATTTTTTATATGTAATATGTACATAAATATTCTCAATTCTATTATTATAGACTATATTTACTATGTTTTCCATAAAGTCATCAGTTTCACTCACTAATTAGTTGACCCTTGTGAGATACATGGTTTGACCACTTTTCACTTTGATGTTCTTCAGAAAATAAGACAATTAGAAATCTCTGATTATAATCTTCATGTAAAATATTTTACAGTCATGGCTAAAATGATCCCAGGAGTGGAATCATACACATAAATTATTTTCTTTATTCTAATAATATTACCGTTAGTGTCTACGCCAAGCAAGTATGTTATGTGTTGAGATAAAAATTCTTAGTATGTTTGTTTGTGACATTTCCAAACTCCCATCCCACTGAAGTCTATATTTACATAGTTTCTTTGTTTTCATCTAACATTCATGCTATTTTAATCAATGTTCTTTCATTTTCAAGCCCCCAATAACTTTGACCCCAAAGACTTTCAGTTTGCCCCTGATATTCATAAGCATACTTATGGCAATGCATGTCTCCCATTCTTTTCTCATATTTACAACAATCTTTTTATTGGGACAAATTGGTTCATTTTTTCATGCTTGTGTTTAATATCTCACTGAGTTCAGCATAAGTTATTAAACATAATTTTCTGTTTTCTCTTTCTCCCTCAAGACTTTTTTTTTCTCTGGACCTTTATTTCCTAACTCCAGAGTATTTGCCCAGGTCTATAGGCCCCTCTCTCTTTTGCTTTCTTACCAACCCATCCACCTTCTTCTGTTTCCTATTGCGCAACTGGCTTCACTTAAACAAGAGCGTTTGTTATTTGTACAGAGTGCAACATGTAATTGTCCTACTCTGTTTGGTTGCTATAACAAAATATCATAGACTAGGTAGCTTATAAACAACAGATATTTATTTCTCATAGTTCTGGAGGCTGAAAAGTCCAATATCCAGGCACTACTGGCAGATTTGGTGTCTGGCGAGAGCCTACACTGTGGTTCATAGACAGCCATCCATTTGCTGTGTCTCCATATGGTAGAAAGAATGAATAAAGTTTCTGGAGTCTTCTTTATAATGGCACTAATCCATTCATGAAGGTTTCATCCCATGACCTAACAATACCATTGTATTGGGGGTTATCTTGCAACATATGAATTTTGGGGAACATAAGCTTTCAATCTATAGTAATGAAGCAGGAAATTTTCCCTGACCCCTTCATGGGCAGAATCTGGAGTATGCCTATTTCACAGAGGTCTTATCAGATAAAAAAATTCTCCATTAAATGGCAAAACAAGTAACTATTTGGGATTCCTGGGTGTACAGTGCCTACTATTCCAAAATGAGATTATTGAGGCTAACATGACCCTTTGTATACAAAGACAGGGGGCAGAAATAATATTTCTAGCAAATCCACATACCTCAATCACATTTAATTTCACAAAATTTACATCTAATAAGCATTGTTCCAACTAACAAACCATCTGGTGCTAGTCTAAGATAGAGATGGCTGAAGTGCTCCTGATTCCAGTATTTTAGGTGTTAAATCAACATTCTAACATTGTCAATCCTCAACTGGAGTACTCAAATATTAACTAGCTTCCTCTGGGATATAAATTAATATGTATACCACATTCTATGTGAATTATTTTAATTATATTACAGGCCATATACAAATTATATATAGGTTTAGTCTTCCTGAATATTGCAAGTTGAGTCTGTGAGAGAAAAAATTAGGATGAATTGAGAATAACTAGAATTCAGAATTCTTTTTCATTAAGTGATGACTGTGTTAACTCATATTCCTGGTTAGGTAGCAAGTCCTATGAACTGTGATTTTCTCCTAACAGCTAAAGAGCAGGAAAAAAATGGACTTATTCTCGTTAATGATTTGCTTTTTCTATTTTTATAGAAAAAATGAAGTAAATTATTTCACTTTTCTTAGTGCTATTACTATTTTGTCAGGAAGATAGATCTTCCAAATTTTAGGAAACGATGAATCTAAGTCCTATATTGCTCTCATTTCCTTTTTCTCTTTGTCTCTCTTCTGTCGTAGCCCTTCCCTCACTGCTAAGCCTTCACCCTGACTCTACCCTGCCCCCACTGCCTTTTGTTCTTTGGAAGACACTCATTAACATTTGCTAATGTATGCTAATAAGCAATAATTAGCATCTCTAATGTGAACAAAAGCAGTGCTACAAAGGAAGGGTAAAGATGTGTACAGAGTTCAGCCAGCCTTTTATGCTTCTTTATGCCTTAGGAACAATCCTCTTCTTTCAGTTCTTTCACAATTCTTTACTGTTTTTTGTTTGTTTCATTTTGTTTGCTTATCCATGAACCCTGACAACCATTCTTCTTCTTGAGTTGGAATATTGCAAAAATGCTATGGAGGACAGAAAGATTCCTTTTTGTCCTAAATAACCCAAGGATATAAGCATAGCTGCTAACAGGTTATAATGCACATTTGTATTTTCATCTGGTTGTTATTTTGGTATCCTATTACTAGAAAAGATTTTAACCAGAAAACCTCACACAGGATAATGTATTTCATTTTACCACACTTATTTACAGTGGTTGCCCTTTATGGTAGTAATTGCAATGTGAAAGCATACACTCTGAATATATATTATGACAGCATGGTTAAATAAGAAATGTTCCCTCCCTCGAACAATCTAAATGCAAAGAAAATGCAAGACTCACCGCTTACTTTTTCATAACCACAGAGGGCTCTAAATGTCTTTGTAAATAGCTATTTATTTATTGAATATGTATAGTTTTTTTTTGAAAAAGCCAGCCCTCCAAACCACATAGAGTAAGAGCTGTTTTTTGTTCTTTCTGTAGACTGATGGTGTCGTGAAATACCTAATTGCAGTTTCTCACAAATACTCCAGCATGTAATTTGCCATTTGCAGAACGAGGCTTCACATTTCATATTTGCTCTTCCAGCTCAGGGGTGGTAGAATTTGGAAACATACCAGCAACCCACTTCAGTCAGCCTGTGTTTAATTATAATTTCACGTACAATAAAAGCAGAAGGAAAACGTGCAAAAAAATTGGTGTGCATCCCTTTCCCCTCCTTCTTACGTATATAAAAAAGATTTATTTCCATTGTAAAAGGATAGAATGGGGATCTTTATTTTGAGTAGATTTTCTATTTTTGTTCTTTCTGTTTGCCTCAGAGTTAGCGTCCTCTCTCTGTGACCTCACAGTAAAATGTGTTTCTCCGTAGGCTTCATCCTATTCTATTTATCAACTATATTGTGTTTATCAACTATTTTATATTGTGTTTTTAATAAAGCAGACATCAGCAGCTATTTATTTTCTACTTCTGAGGGCCCAAAGAGTCTCAAAAAATGAGTGTAATCTAGAAGGAAAAACGTTGAAGAGTGACAGCTATTATAACAGTTGTAAGTTTTGCCTGCCTCCCTCTTTTGGATTGGTGAGTCCTACCAAAAACCAAAACTATTATTCTCTTTGTAATTTTGAAACCACAGAGATTGAAAATAACTATTTAGTATCTTCAAGATATTATAATGTTTGAAAATGTGACCAGTTTTGGAGGCATTTATTACACAAGTTTCCAGTACAGTGTTTTTGAATGTCTGCGCCCTCTGGCTTTCACAAAACTGGTCTTAAGGAAGATAAGATACTGGTACACACAGAAGAAATATCAGCCTACGTTTGTCACATTAAATCTTATCCCCAGATACTTTGATGATATTTAAGTGTAATGATCTCATTCTGTGTTTCTCACTCCTGATAATTTTTTAAATGTCTTATAGCTTATAGGTTTATTAAGGTATTTGATTTATGTAAGAACTAAATAATTATTCTCTTCATTCAATGGCTTCTGAAATATTATGTTTAATTCCATCATTTGAAGGACTTGGGATTGTTATAAACAAATGGCACGAGCTTCTTTTTGTCCTGACCTAGAAGTAGCAAAAATAAAGGGAGGTGCTTAGTTAACCTGAGTGAGATTTAATAATCTTGGGTATATTTTATTCTAGAGTAAGAAGAATTGCACCCTATTATTTTTATTCAGTTTCATATGAAGTAGCTTCTGTTCCCTACTTCACAACCACCAATAGTGTTATCATAAATTCAGAGAGTTGGGCTGTATTAGCCCATTCTTGCACTGCTATAAAGAACTACCTGAGACAGGGTAACCTGTAAAGAAAATAGGTTTAATTGGCTCATAGTTCTGCAGGCTGTACAGAAAACATGGCTGCTTTCTGCTATCCAGCCTCCTCATGGAGGCCTCAGGAAACTTACAATCATGGCAGAAGAAAAAGTTGAGGAAGGAGGTAATTCCTACATGGCCGGAGCAGGAGGAAGAGAGAGAAGGGGAAGGTGCTACACACTTTTAAACAAGATCTTGTGAGAACTCACTATTCCAAGAACAGCAAAGGGAAAGTCTGTGCCCATGATCCAGTCACCTCCCACCAGGCAGCTCTTCCAACACTGGGGATTACAATTAGACATGAGATTTTGGCACAAATTTGAACCATATCCTGGGCCATTCTCTATATGGAGATGATGCCTGAATATGATTTGGTGACTCAATCTAGCATCCAAGTGGCTCATTGTTGGGCAATTCTTCTTTAGTCTTCTTTAGGGCTAATTTTACTCATTCCTTTTGAAATTTGGATTGATTTACTTTTTGTTTGGTTTTAAGAAAAGCAAAATATCTAAATGCTGTTCTTGGCATAGCTTATATACTACATGCATGCACATGTGTAATTTTCTTCAGATCAAAATATGCATCCCCATCATTCGTATTGCCATAATCAGAAATTAGTAATTTGAGGGGCAATGAATGACCTTATACCTAGAGTTTTCAGAGTATAATATTACACAGTGTGTATTTATAAGAATGCTGCCTTTTAAAGAGGTTTTTTTAAAAATCATAGCTTATTTTTTATAGTTTCACTGGTCTGTCTTCCCTTTTCTCTCTTTTTTTCCCCCTTGAGAAGAGAGATTTCAGGTTTTTGTTAAGGGGCTCATAATTTCCTTATGAAATATGACAAATTTCACTTTATCTTAAAAATTATTTTATTCACATTTTCTAGCTTTTCACCTTCAAATTCTTGTTAAAGCAAAATATTAATAGTACAGATAGCTGAAGTTGGCCCGAGTTTAGTTAACCTGAGGCTACACATTATATATATATATATAAAATATTTATTTGTCATATGTAGCAAGACTAAAATGCAAAATTTTGCTTTTTATTTATTCTTTTCCAGTATCATTTACTGTAATTCTCACCCCATATTTATTCTTTTACTTTTCTTTCTGTTTCTCTCCTTTCTCCTCTCATTCTTTTTGTTTCTTTTCTTCTCCCTACCCTATCTTTTAGTTCCATACTTTTGAATTGCTATAGTGGACTCAAATCTAAGCAAGAGGTATATTAGTAAATTGTTCAGTCTTTTAACAAAGTATCAGTCAGAGAAGCACAGCCCAGGGATAAACCAAAAGCAGAAATAAAACTGAGGAATTAATAATCTAATTCGTGTTGTTTGCTTTACATTATAGGTGGTTCATTTCATAGCCTACATCTTCAATTTCTCAATTCTCATTAGATCTTTCTTAACAGCATATAAGACCATTCTAACTAGCAAAAATAGCTCTATCCTTTTACTCACTGCCCATCAGTTCATAAAGCCACTTGAATTCAGCTTTTTGCCCACACAACTGCACTAACTATATGCCTGCCAAGATCATCAATATCTCTACATTGTCAAATCCAGTGGTCAATTTTCAGTCCTCATTGTACTTAGCAACTTATGATACATCTCTGATGCACATCTTCTGCCGTCCACAATCTCTGACTTTCCTTCTACTTAAGAGCTGATTGTTCATTTTTAGTTTCTTCAGTTTGTTCTTCTGTTCCTCACCATTTTGAGTCTCCTTTTTCTGTTTTGCTTACCCTCATTTTCTTTGTTATCTCATCTGGTCTTATGGCTTTAAATACAATGTTTATGCTGATAATTCCCTAATTCATATTTCCAGTCCAGACCTTTCTTCTGAACTCCAGGCTCAAATATTCAATTGCCTACTTAATGTCATGCTTGGATGTCTAGACGGCACCTGAAATCCAATGGATCTGATTAAACTCCTGATCTTTAACAGCTCCTACCTAAGCTATTCTCCCTACAGTCTTCCATCTTCTTTTCCTATAATTCCATTCTTCAGGTGCTCAAGCCAAGAACCAGTTGCTATCCTTGATTTCTGTATTTCTCTCACATCCTACAGGGATGACATGGGTTCATTTATGCCTGTCATGCCATTGATTAACATCCCTATCAAGAAAGTTTAGTCTGAGGTAAAAGACATCCAATTTGTATGAGAAGGGCCAACGTTGACATTCTTTGTACACAAAAAAGAATCCTGAGAAGAAACACAAAAGAGCTAAATAATACATTGCTATTGCAGCTCAAGCAGACTGGATAAGAGACCCATACCTAATCTCAAATCTTACTGTTATAAAGTCATTCTTTTTTTTTTTTGAGACGGAGTCTTGCTCTTTCGCCCAGGCCGGACTGCAGTGATACTATCTCAGCTCACTGCAAGCTCTGCCTCCCGAGTTCATACCATTCTCCTGCCTCAGCCTCCCGAGTAGCTGGGACTAGAGGCACCCACCACCACGCCCAGCTAATTTTTTATATTTTTAGTAGAGATGGGGTTTCACCATGTTAGCCAGGATGGTCTCGATCTCCTGACCTCGTGATCCACCCTCCTCGGCCATTTTTTTTTTTTAAGAGGGAGTCTTACTCTGTGGACCAGGGTGGAGAGCAGTGGCACAATCTCGGCTCACTGCAACCTCTGCCTCCCGTGTTCAGGTGATTCTCCTGACTCAGCCTCCTGAGTAGCTGGGATTACAGGCACCTGCCACCAAGCCCAGCTAATTTTTGTGTTCGTAGTAGAGGCGGGGTTTCACCTTGTTGTCCAGGCTGGTCTTGAACTCCTGATCTCAAGTGATCTGTCCACCTTGGCCTCCCAAAGTGCTGGGATTACAGGCGTGAGCCACCGTGCCTGGCCTATAAAGTAATTCTTTTGCATCAAATAGTAAGACTCATTAAAGGCAGTGGTATTTTCTTTTACTGTCTACAAACCCTTATCCAAGAGCATTTTCTCTGTATTCCTTTGTGAGCACACAATAAATGGTAATTCAATAAGTGAATTTTCAGTTTCCAAAATAATAATCTGGAGCTATAAACATTGCTTCAAGAAGTAAATGTGGGTCAGAGAAAAAGGCAATACCATTCAACTCTTTTGGCCACTTGGTCACTGTGTTATCCTGAAGAAGCATAAACTACTTTCAGCATTATAGATTAAAAAAGAAGCCCCAGAACAACATCCACTTTTCTGAACGACTCCTATGCCTCTGAAATGTGACATTTTGCTGTTGTTTCTTTTTGCTGTTTTTAATTACTGAGTCTATCTGCATGAAATAAGGATCTGGGTTGCCTAGGAGTTCATCTGCTCCTATTGCATATTCCTCTTTTAACTACACATACTTCAATGCAGTTTTGCTTGCTGCCTCCAACATTTTGACAGACTTCCCCTCCTCTTCCTTCACTATCCTCCCATCACTCTCCAGGAGAGAAGGTTATTTTTAAAGTGCATGATCAATAGGCATTGGGGAGCAGCTGAGGCATGAAGAGATCATACAATTGGGAATAAGGTACTAGGGACTGCTGAGAGAAGGAATGGCAACAGGCCATCTCAGAGATTGTCTGAGAAAGGAAAGGGTTTGTAACTCCCATTCAAGTATTCTGAGCTATCTCTTTGCACAGGTTTTTGTCTTGGAGGGAGTTCTTAACATAGTTCTTTAGCATTGCTTTAAGTTGAAGGAGATATAGGCCAAGTGCTGATAGTTACTTTTCAGGCCAAATAATGTTCCATTAAATCGAGTTTGCTCTGAGGATCTTGATAGTGTCTTAAATCTCCTGGTCAGAGTGCTGCTATTTGGTTTTTGATGCTTGTGATGCCTTTGCTGAGGGTTTGAATCAAGAACAAAACAAGTATTATCACAATGACTATAAAACATGACTATTCCATGATCAGACAAAGGAATGCTGTTAAGCAAAGAAGGCAGCTAAGGAGAATGTGGAGATGATCATGCACAGACCAGAATCACTATTGGAAAACCAACTCAAGAGGAGGGAATGGGTCATTTCTGCAGCATTCTTCATTGCATCACTGAGAAATCACAGCTCTGTTTTAGTTCTCTACTTGCCAACACAGGGAATATCTTCCCTTATGGACTTTTAGGTTTTATTTAATGGTTATTTATAAACTATTCTTTCTGTGCCAGAGAAGATGATTCATGACTCTAGCCCTGCTTTTTCTCTCCCTTGGTTATTAGAGGAAACTGAGTTGTTGCTTATCTCTTTAGCTTGGGATACCTTATTCTGCTCTTTTTATTTAATATATAATCTTTCCTAAGGGTTTCCTTATATTCCTGTTCATTTAGTAGATTTTTCTATTTTATTTAATTAACTTTATATTATCACATTCTAGTGAAATAATCATCACAAATCAGCCTAATACATTGTGCAAATGTTTTAAAAATTTACTTTGGCTGTGCATATAGCAAAGCAGGCTGTGGGTCAGCAGTTGCTATTTGTCCTCAGCTGTTTCTTCTTTATATATAACTGATAAGACCCTGCTCCAATGTTAATCTTATATCATTAAAATTCTTTCCTAGAGAATCCTTCTTTGACTGAAGAAGCTTAGTGGTGACATTAATTGCAAATAAAAGACCATGACCTATTGTAGAATGTGGAATATCTCCTTAGAAGTGTCTGCCTTCATTATTGCAAACTTTCAGTAGTGACATAAAGATCTTTGTCCTGTGTAGATTCAGTTGCAGCCAGCAACAGAAGGCATATTTTCACTTTGAACAAAAGAACATTTATTTTCACATTCTGTGGCTGATGTTGAGTGATAACATTTTTGCATATCCTAAAATTTTTTACCCAGATGCTGTTTAAAGGCAAAAAGTGCTTTTACAATAATTTTCTTTGTGAATGGAATTTACACTCTTGGCATGTGTTGCCTTTTCAATATGCCTGTCAAATTCTGAATAATAACCTTTGACAGTGAGTGAACAGAAACAAAACCAGAGATTGTTTCATCTGTTCCCAGCAACATTGTTCGTCATCTTTGCTTTTTTGGACAAATGCCATTCCACCTTAAATAAAAATATGATAAAATTCATGTTTTATAAGCAAGTTAATAGACTTTGATTATTAAGAAATATTCTAATTTTTCCAAGGCAAGAAACCTGTGATGAATGAACATTCAGTTGACAAAAGAAAAAATATGCCAATAAATATATTTTTTCATATTACTGTAGTGTTAAAAATTTTATAAAACTTTTATATGCCTTTATAAAAATGAAGCAAAGCTAAAAAGAAGATGCTGTATGTGTATGGGGTGAGGAATAAACAGAAAAAGTGTCCTTTGTCTTGGAAAGAACTGTAAAATCACCTATCTCCATATTGCCAAAGGGAATCACATATTGGGAAATTTAGGCTATATTAATATAATACCTATAAAAATAATTGAAATAGAAAAGATCTGGCTTTAAGCATTTTTCTAAAGACTTTTTCATGCTTGGTAAAAGTGGTTGGAATAAATTATTCTCTATTTTTAAGTAGTTAATTTGGTTATTAACCTAATTGGTATGGGCATGTGGATATAGCTTTATTAACAATTCAATTTCTCATGAAATAAAATAACCTAACAAACCCCAAGTATACTTATTGCAATACAGAATTTATTTTGGTTGAAGTTATTTTGAATTGAGCTGATAACTTATAACTTTGAATTGGGCTTATAACTGTTATGTTTTGCAAATCCCTGAAGATTATGAGATAGAAAAATCTTTGCATGGCATTGTATAAGATGCTGTAGCTGCATATCTTTAATAAATTGTGCTCATTTTGACAAGTTTATGGAAAAAATTGTATTAACTGCACAAAAACATTGTGATAAAAACAATAAAAGTAAAAAACACTTACTAACAATTGTACAGGCATTTAAATAATTGCTGTACTGTTTTCTTTCCTCAACAGTACAAATCAAAGTGGAGGAAAAAGAAGACGAGACTGAGGAAAGCTCAAGTAAGTGGTGATGGGCCACTTGGGATACATTTCCTATGGAATACCAGTAAACTCAAGGAATTTATCCTCTTGTGGACTTGAGCTACCACATATAAGCAGAAGTGTGTGTGGATAACTTTTGATGGTCTCACAGGAGGAATCAAGTTCAGCAAACACCCTAGAGTCTATCCAGTTGGCACTGTAGGGGCCAAGACCGTGTTCCCTTGATTGTTTGCTAAAAAATCAACAAGCAAAAGACATATTAATAGGAGAAAAGGCATATAATTTCATAGAACTTGCATTCATTAAAGCCTTAGGATGAAGACCCAAAGATACAGAAAATTGTCTATTTTTATGCTTAGGTTCAACAAAGTGTGGACAGCAGTGTAGAAATATGATTGGACAAAAAGGGTGTAATCTAATGTTTATACACTGAGTGGGGAAACACAACAAGGCCTGTCTGCCTAGATTCTTCTTGGCCTCTCTAAGCATGCATTTCTTTCTTCTGGGTATGGGGCAGGGACCCTCTTTGGAATGAGGGTCTTATGATCTACACTCAAACAAGGTAGGTCGGATGATTTCTTGATGACCAGTTTTTACACAGACAGGGCAGAGGGAATGTTAGAGTAGTATTTTTAGGCTTTATGCATTTGAGAAGAATGTTTATTCTGCTGTTATTGGGTAGAATGTTCTGTATATGTCTGCTAGGTCTATTTGATCTATAATGTTGTTCATGTCTGCTGTTTCCTTATTGATTTTCTGTCTAGACGTTCTATCCATTATGGAATGTAATGTAGGGTATTGAAGTTTCCTACTATAATTATATTGCTGTGTATTTTCTCTCTTGAATTTCGTTAATGTTTATATATTTAGGTGCTCTGATGTTGGATGCATATATACTTATAATTGTTATATCTTCCTGGTAAATTGACCCTTTTATTACTATATAATGCTCTTATTTGTTGCTTATGGCAGTTTTATACTAAAAGTATATCTTGTCCGATATAAGTATAGCCACCCCTGTTCTTTTTTAGCTACCATTTCCATGGCATATCATTTTCTGTTCCTTCACTTTCATCCTATGTGTGTCCTTAAATCTAAGGTGAATCTTTTATAGTTAGCATACAGTTGTTTCTTTTCTTTGGTTTGTTTTTTAATTCATTCAGCCACTTTATGTCTTTTGATTGGGAAGTTCAATCCACTTAAACTTAAAGTATTATTGATAGAGCAAAACTTACTTTTGCCATTTTGTTCATTATTTTCTGTCTTGAAGCTTTTTTGTCACTTTTTTATCTCATGCTATTCTCTTTTATATTTTATTGATTTTTATTATAGTGATATATTTTGATTCCTTTCTCTTTTTCTTTTGTGTATCTTCTACAGAAATTTTATTGTGGTTACCATGGGACTTACATTCAACATCTTATAATTATAAAAGTCCTATTTTAAGGAGAAAACAATTTAACCTCAATTGCATACTAAAACTGTACACTTCTACTTTCCCTGACACTTAATGTTATTGACATCTTGATTTACATATTTTTATATTATGCATCCATTAACATATTCTTATAGTTACTCTTAATACTTTTTTACTTTTATAATACAATTAAAAGTTACCAATATACTGTCATTAAAGTATTATAGTATCCTGTATGTGTCTATATATTTACCTTTACCAGAGAGTTTTATATTTTCATGTGATTTTGTGTTGCTCTTTAGTGTCCTCTCTTTTCAACTTGAAGAATTTCCTTTAGTATTACTTGTAAGAAAAGTCTAAGGGTGATTAACTTAGATTTTGTTTGTCTGAGAGTCTTTATTTCTCAGTCATTTATAAAGGACAGACTTGCTGAGCATAGCATTCTTGGCTGTCAGGTTTCTTCTTTTCAGCACTTTTAAAATATCATCCTACTTTCTTCTGGCCTGCATAGTTTCTGCTAAGAAATGATAGTCTTATGAAGGTTTCCTTGTACATGACAAGTTGCTTTTCTGTTTCTTTCAAAATTCTGTCTTTGTCTTTGACTTCTGGCAATTTAAGTATAATATATCTTGGTGTGGATTTATTTGGGTTCACATAATTTAGGGTCTGTGGGCTTCCTGAATCTGAGGGTCCATTTCCTTCCCCAGATTTGGGAAGATTTTGGCTATTATTTTCTTTGAATAGTCTTTCTGGCCTTTTCTTTCTTTTATTCTCCTTCAGAAGTCCCATAGCGTATACATATTGGTCTGCTTGTTAATCCCTCATAAAACTTTCTTCACTTTTTCTTATTCTTTTTATGGTTTTTCTCTTCTAACTATAATTTCAAACATCCTATGTTTCAATTTGGTAATTCTTTCTTTTGCTTGATCGAGTCTGCTGTTAGACCTCTGTAGTGAATTTTTGTTACTCTATTCTTCAGTTATTGTGTTCAGTTATTGTCTTGTACTCTTCAATATTTATCTCTGGTTATTTTTATATTTTTATTTCTGTTGAAATTCTCACTTTGTTCATGCATTTTTCTTCCGAATTTGTTGAGCATCTTTATGAGTTATTTTTAATAGTCTGTTAAGTAATTCATATATCTCCATTATATTAGGGCTGGTTTCTGGAGCTTTATCTTCTTCTCTTGTTTGGGGCATGTTTTCCTGTTTCTTTGTTTTTCTTGATTTTGTTTGTTTGTTTTGGTATCCATATATTAGAAAAAACCAGTTCTTTTCCCAGCCTTCAGGAGAAGGATTAGCCTTGTACAGGAGAAGAGTTTCACCAATGAGCCAGGCCAGAGATTCTTGGGCCTCTCAAACATTTCCTGTGCATGCATTATCTCTGGACTTGTGTGTGTAAATTCCCAATAAGAGGGATTTTTCAGTTGACCTTTTTCTTTTTAAGAATTCATAATCTCTTGTTCCCTCCAGTGTCCTTCTGTCATAACATGTGTCTTCTGAGGAAGCAGCATGTCCTGAGTTCTTTGTTTTGTTTCCAGTGGCCCCTAGGCATCAACAGTGTGCTGGGTCCTGTCCATGCTCTGAGACTGGACATTCCCTTAGGCAGCCTCCTGAAAAGTCTGAACATAGGGTATATATTTCAGTCTTTTATTTCCCATTTCAGGGGCAAGTCAAGGGCTGGAATTCTTGCCAATTGTGTCATGCTGAACTGGGGGAAGGGGTTCTGGTGAATGAGTACAAACTAATTCAAAACTTCACCTTTGTTCTCCGTGGCCCTGGGCCATCTAGAATATGCTGGGTCCTATTAGTGCTCTAGGAGACAAGTGGGACAGAAGCCAGTCCAGTCATTTTTTCCAAAAGTTGGAGTGTTGGATGCACTATCCAACTGTTTTTCTTCCCAGAGAGGTGCAGATTTTGTGTTTATCATCTGGTCACTCTGTGCTAAAGTGGGGGAGTGGCTATTTGAGTGAGGCATACTATTCAAATGGCTATCTTTGCTCTCATTAGTTCCCAACCAGAGGTCTTTTCCTGTCAGTGATCAGATTCTGGCAAGACAGAAACCAGTCCTTTGGGAACCTCCAGAAAAATCAGAATGTTGGACACATGGTTCAGTTGTTTTCTCCCCTCCCCAGGGAGAAACTGGGAGATAATGGTTTCCTCCCAATTGTATGGTGTTGTGTCAGCAGAGAGGGATTATGGTGTGAGGGTGTGCCAGATTTTTCTACCAGCTACCTAGCTGATTTTGGGTTCATCTAGGGTGCAGGCACCTTTCAACTAGTTTCTGAATTTCTCACAAAGGGAGCTGATCTTCACATTGTAGTTGAACTTTTATGTCCATGAGGGAAGGCCAGTCCAGGGCTTCCTATTCTGTCATCTTGTTGATGTCATCCCAGTAGTTTAGTTTTAATACAAAAAATACTAAAATTCAGAATACCAAGTAGCTGCTTGGGTTTGTGAGTTATTAGTGGGTGAATTGTTTCTCGCCTCCTGTCAAGTTTTTGTCCTTTCTTTAATTAGTGACTAATGTGGCTAATAAAAGCTGGGTAAATATTCAGAATGCCACGATGGGGTTCAAATAACATACATTTGCCACAATATTAAACAAACAGAAACTCACTCTTGATTTGGATGACAGAATATATATACAGTTTTCCAAGCCCAGTTAGAAAAGTTATTACAGGCTGGGCACGATATCTCACGCCTGTAATCCCAGCACTTTGGGAGGCCGAGGCAGGTGAATCACTTGAGGCCAGGAGTTCAAGACCAGCCTGGCCAACATGGTGAAACCCCATCTCTACTAAAAATACAAAAAATTAGCTGGGTGTGATGGCGCATACCTGTATTCCCAACTACACAGGAGGCTGAGACAAGAGAATCGTGTGAACTCTGGAGCTAGAGGTTGCAGTGAGCCGAGACTATGCTATTGTACTCCAGCCTGGGTGATAGAACAAAATTATGACTCAAAAAAAAAAAAAAGTAAAGTTATTCTGTTTTTTTCTCTCTGCTACCTGACATTTAGTAATATATGTAATATTTAGATCTTATACCTGAAATATCAATAAAAAAGTTTTAACAAGTGGTAATTAAAGATAATTTTGAAAAAATAAAATGATGACTCACACGTATGTGAAAAGAACATATTTAACTAATAAAACAACTTGTGAGATGCTATAATCAGTTCAAAGGAAAGTCCAAAGAATAAATACATTTATAGACAATAAATATTGAAATGATTGTACAAATGAAAGCAAAGTTGTTTTTTGAAAGGGGGCTTGTCTCTCCTTTGGAAAGAGTTCATTTGGATGTCTACAGATAAAAAGTGTTTTGTATTGCTATATATGGTTATGTATAATTTTCAAAGTTGTCATATAGTTCTCATAAAATCAGAATCAGATAACACAGAAAGGTATGCTGCAGATAATTCATAGTTTTCCATTGAAATATAATTTTTTCTCTGGGGTAGCCTCTATTTAAGGGAGTAATGATAACTGTAATATTTAATTTTTTACAGTAGTTTATGCTAAATGTTGGAAGTTAGGAGCAATAGAAATGAAACTGAAATAGTAATGTTATGTTATAAACTTTGTGAAGGAAATTTTATCTTTTATCTTAATTATCTCTCTATTCTTTGCCTGGAAGTATCCTAAAAAGTTATGAACACATGAGGCATTCATTGTTAGTTGATGATTAAACAAAATAATGCTGTCATTATTCTCAATTTTACATTAAATTTATAAGTTACCTATTTCTATTCATAAGAAATAAATGATCAAGCAAATGTGTATACTACTATTTTTTTTTAAAGAAAAGAACAAAAATATTGAAAGAAAAGGAGAAAAATATTTAGAATCAAGAATGAAGAAAATTTAAATTGGGAGGAACATCAAAGGTTGAATGAATTTCTCCAAAATTATTCTAGTTTGTAGCACCTCTTTAATGTTCCTCTTCTTTGTTCTAAGATAGAAGTAGTAATAAATATGAAGTGGTTAATCACTCAACAATTATGTAATGGAATGGTAATCTCTAAACTTGGACTTACTTGAATGGTCTTAGAGGTCATGGTATGATGTTAACCACCAAGCTATTTAGTTACTCAAGTAAATGAAGACTAGAACTTCTTCAAAAACTTATTAAAATTTGGGAATCCACATTCACCTATTTGAGTCAATGAACCACAATGGAAATGGAAATCTAGATACATTTATTTAAATGATGGGCTATGAAATATGTATTCCATGATGCATCCCATCATGATGTGGAGAATTGCTAGACTGTGCTGTCAGATGTGTAATAATAGTTATTAAAAACTAAGAATAAGCTTGGTAGTGGGAGGAAGCATTTTCTGACATTACTCATTGAATCAAGTGCTATGTTTAGGTGAAGAGGAAGAGGAGGAGGAAGATAAGCTACCTCGAAGAGAGAGCTTGAGACCAAAGAGGAAACGGACCAGAGATGTTATCAATGAGGATGACCCAGAACCTGAACCAGAGGATGAAGAAACAAGGAAGGCAAGAGAAAAAGAGAGGAGGAGGAGGCTAAAGAGAGGAGCGTAAGTTAGTTCTCAGAGTCTTTCAAAAGTTCCAATGCTGAAGAAGATCACTCCTTTCAGATACTCTTTGACCTTCAAATTGGTAATTAAAACTGCTTTTAGAAAGACAGCCTTGATCTGATGATGCTATTTTATTCTACTTAATTAAATGTATTTTAATGGTCAAAATAGAACTTTAAAATGAATATATATTAAAAATGGACCATGAGAAATTCTCTTATGAAGGATCTGAATTATCAGGGTCATTGACATATTACAGTTAATTTAAATATTTTAAAATTTCCCCACTAATTGTTTGCATTGTTATCTAGGTTAAGTAGAAACTCCTAAATAGTGAACACACATCACTTTATCTTACAGAGCAGGGGTTGGAAAATTATGGCTAAATCCAGCCCAAGAGGTAAGAATGGTTTTTATAGCTTTAAAGGGTCATTAATAAAAAGCAAAGACAAATATGGGACAGAGTTGTATATCTCACTCAAAGCTTAAAATGTTAACTATTTGGCCCTTTACAGAAAGAAAGTGTGCTAGCGCTTGTTACAGAGGATTTGGGTTGTCATTTTCTTTTTAATACAGCTCAATATCTTTTAGTTCCACCAGGAAAATATTTTAGTAAATGCTGACTTTGTGTAGAATAATTCATTAAATGCTGTTTAGGAAAAATCCAAGAAAATACTTTTCTTCTTTTTGCTTTTTGGAAATTTGCAGATAGCAGGCAGGTAGGAAAAGTGTGTGTGTAAAACACTTCTAATTAAAGAGAAAACGTAGACCCTTTGGAAAGAATGCCAGAGAACAGCCAACCTGTTCCACAACTCACAGGTAATAGGGCCATGCGAGTTGCCATCAGGTGGTGGAATCTCCTCCAAACACTCCTAGGACTTTGAAGCATGAGCAACTTTCTAAGATGTCCTCCCAAGATGACACACTTCTGTACTCAATAGCTCTAACTATTGTGTTATTCCTTATAAATGATTGTCATTAAAAACAACTGAATGAAAAATTTGTCAAGTAGAGAAGCTTAGCATTAACAAACAATGGTTTCTTTTTAGAATAAGAATAACCCCATCTACTTCATGTCTAAGTTTTCCTCCTCCTCTTCCCCAGCTTTTCCTTTCTCCCTTTTGAATACCAAGACAAAACTTGCTTTTAAATTTTGATTCTAGTATTTTTGATTTATATCTGCTTTTAAAGTTTCTTTATGCTTTATTCCTTTCAAAAATAAAATGCAACAGCTTTTTATGTCCCATGTATTACTATGATTGTTAGTTCCATTATTATGTAGTAATAGTTCCTATTTAGCAAAGCTTATGCTTTCCAACGGTGGTATTTCGTTGAGAAAACATCACCAATTGATGTATGCATGATATAGGTTGTGTTCCAAAATTTGCTTTTCCTCTCTATTTATGCCTCAAAAAAATCCTTTTAAAAAGATGAGTTGGGCAGAAATTCCTCTGCTCTCTTCATCTGCTGATGGCCCTCATGGCAACTGCTCAACTTCTAGGAAATGGGGCCATGTGAAGCAACTGGATCCTGTGGCTATGACAGTGTCTCTTCCTAGCTGGCCTCACTTTCATTTTGATCTTGAGAATCAAGATCCCTTACCTCCCACTCTTCCACATAACCCAGCTGTCTCCATAGGTTTTGCAAATTGTATTTTTGCTGTGACAATTTGTGCATCTATTATAAATAGTATCAGAAATTAGTTGTGATTATTGATAGTTCTGTTCTCTATTTTAGAGTCTATTTTCTATTGTTCATTTTGAAGATAAACATCTTTTTTTTTTAAAAGAAAATCTTAGATAATATGTTTAAGAAAGATTAGTAGGCAAATCAGGGCACATTTATTTAGTTTAATTAATTCAGGGTATTTTTTATTTAACTATTCAAGTAATGCCTCAGGGAATTTCCCTTGTATTGACACAACATTTGAAATCAACTAAAACCAAGGTTGTAATGCTAACTATCTTTGGAGGCAGTTAAAAAAACACTGCCTTGTTAGACATTTTGGAGTATTTCCAGTAATAT
The DNA here is from genome assembly GCF_006542625.1 of Nomascus leucogenys. NCBI lineage: Eukaryota > Metazoa > Chordata > Mammalia > Primates > Hylobatidae > Nomascus > Nomascus leucogenys. Next base: position 61,113,856 of record NC_044381.1, on the reverse strand, counting down.
TACAGGCTTTTCCTGACCCAGTTTTAAGTGGATAAGTAATGTATTCATAGCAGTGAGAAATTCAGCATATTATGCCTTCTTCTTCCTAACAACTGTTGTTTAAATATATCGAACTTAAGATAGAAAACCATTCTTGCACAGATTAGCCTGAAAATTTAGATGAGGCATGCCTATGCCTTTTAATATGATTAGCCCTTTCTTTGAGTGATTCTAGAAAAGCAGATTTCCTGTAATGCTGGTTAGAAAAGTATTTTAATTACCTTCATATTTGAGGGTAACTTATGTGTCAACAACTGTACCCTGTAACACAGCCTGATCCTCCTGGTGAAATAAACAATTAACAACAGAGACTTAAAAGATATACCAATCTGGGATCATTTAGTACAGGAATAAACGTTTTTCCATACCATAATAATCTCAGAGGTAGTTGTTACATTTTAGTGTACTTTGAGCACTGGGTTTATGATGATAAACCTGAGCAATCCAGAAAAGTTTTGTACACATATGCTCATTCAATAAGTTATTTACCCAGCTCTACTTTTGTGCAACCTAATTTGCTTATATCTTTGGGATACTTGGATATGAACACGTAATTGCCCGCAATCTTGCAATCTTCAAAAGTCCGTAATATAGTAAGGGATAGGCCACTTAGATACAAATTATTATGATATAAGACAGTATATGTGTCCCAGAGAAATACAAACGAAGTAGCTTGGAGTCTCAGAGAGGTGAAAACTGTTCTCACAGGGATAATTAGAAAAGGGATTATTAAAGACATTTCATATGATTTTTAAAGGACTTGAAATTTGGACAAGATGAACTTATAAACTATTTAATTAGTGTTAGAATTGTTTCTATTAAAGGGTTTCTGAAAGTTGGCCTGTAGGTTTAGTTACCTGGCAAATCCACACATCAAATAGATAATTCTTTCATTCTTTGGTGATGTTGGATTAGAGATGCTGTTTTACATGTGATTCTGAATGGAAGTTCAGTAATGTAAAGCTTTAAGGTAATTATATGTAAATATCATGAATTATTTTGAAATGGTTGGCAAGTTAAAGGCTTAACATATCAAGCAATTAAATTATTAAGCATAAAGATTTTTTCTAATTGACTTTATTACTGACAATTTCTTGCCATCTGTTTTATTTTATTTTTGCTAGTTTCTGAAAATATTTCAATAAAACTGCTATCTATGTAATTTAAAGTTATTTCTATGTTTGCTTGGAAACAATTGTAATAATTTTAATTAAAACACATCTTTACCTCCTAAGACAAACTAACCCACATATCATTCTAATTGGCAAATTAAAAAAAAGTTGTGGATATAGATGGGGTAAAAAAAAAATCCTGAAAAATTTTATGCCATGGCTGCACAGCATCATAGGCTTTTATATGAAAAACACCAAATAATTAAAATAGAAACAACCCAATGGCTATCAGAGATATATCTTAGAAGAGTGTACTTCCCTGGTTCTCTTGAACCATGATGATTATTCTAAGCAAAATGTTTGAATTGTCCAAAAAACAAACTGTCGATAGGAAGTGTTATTTTAAAGGGTTAATATGAATTTTTGTTTCAGTAATCACAGCATGATTAAAAACTATAGATTGGTGGCAAAGAAAGGAGATTGAAAGTCATTTTGTAAAGTGAACTATAAAACTGTGGCTATGTTCTGTTCCTTAGCTAGAACTTTAAAAAGCAGCTTTTGCCTTATTTCTACTGTGTCTAGTCATAAATTATTTTTCTGAGTAATACCGAATTGGATTACAATTTTTGTTATCGGTCAGTATCTAATGAGGGAAGAAACTTCAACAGTTAATTGAACAAAGAGAATTTAATAAGTGAATTGTTAGGAGGTATAAATGTTAATTAGACTGCAGAAAAGGTAAAAAGAGGACACTAAAGTATCACAGTGACGGTAACTACTGGAAGCAGCTATCATCCCAAGGGCTGGAGGAACAATGGAAAGGGTTGAAATGAAAACACTGTAGTGTAGAGGAAAGACCCTAGGAGCTGAAACTCAGGCCTCTGCAGAGGGGCTGATGCTCTGTGGTGCTGTTTCTATGGGAGAGGTGATGAAGCTGGTTCTGCTAGTGTTGGTAATATTGGTGATAGGGATTCACTTGCAGTATGGCAAGGACTCTCAGCTCCAGGAGTGAAGAAGAGATGCTAAGGAGGAAGTGTCACCCCACAAAGCAAATAAGAAGCAGAGAGGAAGCCACAGGAAAGACGGAGACCCTCTTCAGTATCCCCTATTGTCAGAGTCTACACTGACCCAGCTAACAAAGCAGAAATATGACTCACAAAATACCAGCCCCAGCACCACAATATTAAAGTGTAGGAGGGTGTGTTTGAAGTTGGGACAATAGCTTAAAAACTGAAATAATCTATTACCAAAAAGCTGATCTCTACAATGTGGTATTGCATGCCTCGATTTAAAATTATGTTGCTCTTGTTTAGATTTCGTTTTCTTTGAGTTCTGGACTGTATAGTGTTTTTGTAATACTAGGAACACAGAAAAGAAAAGCTACATCTCATGCTCAGTAGGAACTAAATTCATTTGAAGGTCTCTTCAAAGAATTCACTTCCACCAAATATATTTCAAGGTGAATTTTACCAACTGAAGTTATAAGTTTAATTAACAGATAACATTAATTTACCTTTGAGAAATAGATTTTTGTTTTTCCCGATTTCAATTTTTCTTTCTTTCTTTCTCTTGAGACAGGGCTAACAAAATTTTTAAGGGCAAAGACATCTTCACCCCTAATTTATTATCCTTATTGAGAAATAAAATATTTAAATGAAATGTAGACTTGAGGGAAGGTATTCAAGGGAACAAAGAAGAGAGGGAAATATCTTGATATACCTGTAATTATTCTTTCCACAGATTTTCTAGTTCAGAGAGTCTGAGGCTCTAGACATAAAAGAATTGCTTAGGCCGGGTGTGGTGGCTCACGCCTGTAATCCTAGCACTTTGGGAGGCTGGGGTGGGTGGATCACCTGAGGTCAGGAGTTCAAGACCAGCCTGGCCAACATGGTGAAACCCCGTCTCTAATAAAAATACAAAAATTGGCCGGGCAAGATGGCAGGTGCCTGTAATCCCAGCTACTGGGGAGCCTGAGGCAGGAGAATTGCTTGAACCTGAGAAGCAGAGGTTGCAGTGAGCCGAGATTGTCCCACTGCACTCCAGTGTGGGCAACAGAACAAGACTCTGTCTCAAAAAAAAAAAAAAAAAAAAAAAGCCCGGCTCATGCCTGTAATCCCAGCACTTTGGGAGGCCGAGGTGGGCGGATCACCTGAGGTCAGGAGTTTGAGACCAGCCTGGCCAAGATGGTGAAACCCCATCTCTATTAAAAATATAAAAATTAGCCAGGCTAGGTGGTGGGTGTCTGTAATCCCAGCTACTTGGGAGGCTGAGGCAGATTGCTTGAACCTGGGAGGCAGAGGTTGCAGTGAGCCAAGATTGCAACATTGCACAATAGTCTGGGTGACAAGAGCGAAACTCTGTCTCAAAAAAAAAAAAAAAAAAAGAAAGAAGAAAAAAGAATGGCTTAGATTCAGATTCAGGAAGGCAAACACTACTGCTTAAAGTTATAATAGTTCCAGTAATCCTGCATCAGTGTTCAGATTTGAGTTCTCATGCTTATGGGTCCTAATGTTGACTGTATATGGTCACATTTAAAAAAAGTGGGCTAAATATCTGATATCTGCCTTCCTCAAGTCCCAAAGTCAAGCAAAGCTTAACTTTATTAAGGTGTTTCTTTTTTACTTTTAAAGAGAAGAAGAAGAAGAAATTGATGAAGAGGAATTGGAAAGATTGAAGGCAGAGTTAGATGAGAAAAGACAAGTGATTGCTACTGTCAAATGCAAACCATGGAAGATGGAGAAGAAAATTGAAGTTCTCAAGTATGGTGCCACTTTTTATAAGTAGAAACACTTTCCCTGATATTGATTTTCTAAATCCTCTGAATATTTCATATATATATATATATATATATATATATATACATACACTATATATATAGTATATGTAATACTATATATATCATTTATATGTGACTCATTATATATAATGGTCACAGTCATAAACATGTATATCATATTTCTGCATATATACCCAAATATATATATATTCACATATATCTGTTCCTTATCACTAGAGAGACTGGGCTAATATTTATAAATTGGAAGCAACTCTGAGAAATTATTTAGAGTCTTTTAAATTCTTTGGTCATCTTTAATCATTTGTTCCTTAAACTGGAGTTTCCTTAGCTTAATACATTTGTTACCATCTCTTTGAAAGAGATAATATATTTGAATTTTACAAGTTTGTGTGGATTGCACACTCTCGTTTCTCTTCAGGGCCCTGGTCTCAAATGAACTTTTCATGTGACAGCTCACATTAAAGCACAGAGAAGATGCTAGGCCAACAGAACAGTAAATAGGATTCCAATTAAAGGTTATGCTAATAGCTATTCCCCGAACATGTCAGTGACCCAATTTCAGTCTTATGTTGATGCTAATGTGGATGCAAACACAGTCAGAGCACACAGATTTATAAACTCTTCATATGAAAAGTCAAGTGATTATCCTATTCTGGGGGATGGGACGATTCACCCCTGAGGATCACACTATATTTCCCTGCCCTGGTGGTTGGGGGAGGAGGAAAGGGCAGGTAAGGGGAAACTGTTTGTGATCACAGCTATGTTTGCATCTCCTAGTTTTGCCAAAGATTGCATTCTTCCATAAATCATTTTTATAAATAGTAGTAAGTTTTAAAAACTATCCCCTCACAAGCCTATTTAACTCGTAATGCTGTAAAAATGATAGTATAGTATTATTGTCTCTGATGATGAAAACAAGAACTGAAATAGCTATCAGGATAATTCACTTCTAGTCTTGGTTCTCCAAGAGGTTGTGTGCTATTTAAAGGTATCGCTTAATCTCCTGAAGCCTTAGTTACCTCATATCCAAAATAAAGAAAGATATTCTATATCTTCTCTGTGTGCTTGAAGCGTAGCCATCATTTATAGTATTTTTGTTTTGTTTTGTAGAGTAAGGTTTTCCAAGTTCTAAACAATGGTTTTCCCAGAAAACTTTTGCAACACCACAAAATTGTAGTCTGGGAACTCCCTTTGCATGCTTATGTACACATCCATCATAAATGAAAGCAAAGGCAAGCAGCATCCCACGTTCCACAGAGCTACAAATTTTGTGTGTGCATGCTCATGTGTCTGTACATTAAAATAATTTTCATTTAGCGAAGTGATAATGATGCTAAATTATAGGTTTTAAAAATATTCTTACCTGGCAAAATAGAAGTTTGGCAACCCTATGAGAGCCCCTCAAATATATTTGAAATATTAATGGCCCATAAAATCCCCAAACCTGGGAACCACAGGTAACTATATATAGAAAGTTTAAAATTGGAGCGATATTGTGAACTTATAAAATATATGATTGAATAAAAATTCCAGGGACTACCTTTCCTTTCCAACTGCATGGAGGTGTAGAAATACCCCCCTGGTCTTTGCCTGTATCTCTCGTGCAGGATAGTGGAGGAGACAACAGCTTCAGATTTGAGTTAGTATCTCAGATCTCCCATTTAATAGCTGTGCACATTTGATCGAGTTGTGTAGTCTCTCTACACAATTCAGGTTCCTTATGAAATTATACCTTATTGACAGAGTTTTTGGAATTATAAAGTGAGATAATTTATGTAAAACGCGGTGCCAGAAGATGGCACATAGCTGGGAAACCTAAGTTGTAGTTATTACTTCATCTCAGAACAGACTTGATGCCTGATCTCTGAAGGGTGACAAGAGAGATGGAGAGAATTTGGGACCTGGCAAGTCTAGGTGGGAGCAGACCTAGTCACAATCAGACCCCGGAAGCCTTGTGGGATGGTGACACATTGGTACTAGTTTGGATAAACAATAAGATTTTGAGGGTGCAACAGAAGGAAGTAAGGCATTTGACAATTTAGCAAAATCCAGGACCAGACCATTCTCAGATCTTCTAAAACATAGCCATAGTCCTGTGACAGATTTCAAGGTCTCAGGCCTTGGTCTGGAGTCCAAGAGTTAAGCAAATTTTAGCAATGGGGAGAGATAGGCATTAGCATTGGAAAGAAGGACAATACGAGCCCTTAGTACGAAAGGAGACACTGACAATGAGGAGACTGCACCTGACTCTAATCTAGACTATAGGTTTTTTTATTTGGCCCACATGTTTTTTGTTTCTTTTTCTTTTATTTTTTTTAATCGTGGCAATATATACAATACAAAATTCACCATTTTAACCATGAAATGTATTTTCTTTATCATATTTTTTTCAATATTTTTAAAAATTTAAATTACTTTTTTTTTCTAGAGACAGGGTCTTAACTCTGTTGCCCACGCTGGAGTGCAGTGGTGCAATCTTAGCTCACTGCAGCCTCAATCTCCTGGGAGCAAGGGATCCTTCTGCCTCAGCCTACCAAGCACCTGGGACTATATATGCACACTACCATGTTTGGCTAATTTTTTCTTTTTGTGTAGGAGTGGGGTCTTACTATGTCACCCAGGCTGATCTCGAACTCCTAGCTTCAAGCCATCTTCCTACCTCAGCCTCCCAAAGTGCTGAGATTATAGGCATGAGCTACTGCACCCAGCCTCAGTCTTTTAAAAGTGGGAGTAAAATATTCAGATGTTCAGCTTTTCATGAACAAGTGGAAGATTTGGTCCTATATTCTTCCATCACAGTAACAGCTAGGACTAAGCACGTGGCCTCTATTAATGGGGCATTCCTTTTTCAATTTGCACCATTCTCAAACAATCCATATTACTTGTTTATGCTACTTGGCTGGACCTTGTAGACATTCAGATTTGCTGCCTCCTACCAGTGCAGCTGGGGAACAAGCTAGGCATGTTACCAAGACGGTGATTCAGATCTTCAAAGCCAAAGTCAGCTCACAGAATGGAAGCACAAATTTAGTCCCAGAGAAGAAACAACTGTGGCTTCTCACTTGTCAGCAAGGCTCACAGTCTGGTGATGATTTTCCATGGCCAGAAGTGGTTTCTGCCTTGTGGCTGCACCTGTGGGTTCCAGCTGGTGCCATGGCCGGGGCCAGCCTAATTCTTTTGGTTTCAGTCTCTGTGATGAAGTTGTTGGTACTTAAGTGCCTGACTTATCTCTCTTTGAATGCTCTATTGAGCTTTTTTTGAATGCTCTATTGAGCTTCTCTCCACCAGATTCCAACTACATTATTAGACAAGCGGTCAGTACTTCACAGAACATGCAGGTAAATGTTTCTCTACCCCAATGCCATCTAATTTTGAGAGTGTGTTTCTAAGGATTATGTTATTAATATTCCCCAAATTAGCCGGCATCATCGCTCCTGGCTAAGTCTGTGAAACCCAAGATACTAGGCTCAGTGTAACTGGAAGAGATGTTTTGATCACAGGTTTGAATCTGTGCCTGGGTTTGAAGCCTTCTTGTTCTGGACTTGGAGAAAGTTTTGAAACTTCTAAAAGATATTTTAGACAGGGTCAGGGTTTTAAGATATATTTTAGAGTAAGCCTCAGGAATGGCAACTTATGGTTCTGAGGGTGTTATGGGAGACTCAGAGATAGTTCCCACATTTTTAAAGAGCATCTACCATTAGGAACACGAGCACACTCAGGGCTTAAGGTCAAAAGATGGTTAATATAAGTGGTTGCTACATAGCCAGGCAGCTCTAGGAATTGGTTGTGAATCCATATTAACCCTCAAACATGGCTCAGGAACTAGAGTTCAGCATTTTCGAGATAGCAGAATTGGCTCTATACAGCTGAAAGGAAGCCATCTCCTTTCCCTCATCACTGTGGAAACTGTGATTTTCATTCTATGTTTTATTGTATATTAATACAATTTCACACATTCCTGTAGCCTTAAAGCTATTGAATGATAATCTCTTGGTGGAAAGGCAGGTGTGTCTGGCCCAGACCAGGAATGTATATTTTTATTTTTTTGATCTAAAAATTACTGATATATAGTCAGAATGAAAGCTGCTGTTTTCAATTCCGAGAGACAGAAAGCTCCACTAAACAGAACACTCAGCTCTACAGATGATTTATACAATGAGGAAGAGTGTGTGTGGGGATTTGGAGGGGGGTAAGGGAAACTGTCATATTTTCCAATTATTTGAAAGTCAATTTCTATTTTTTATTAATAACTTCATTTAAAAATATCCATTAATTAGAATACAAAGTATAATCTGTTTTTAAGCTGTTCATGGGTTTCACTCAGAGGTTGTATGACCAGATCTTTCCTACCTATAAGAGGTCGCAGCACTTACCTGATAGCAGCCACCACAAGTGAAATAAAATACCCAGGTAGAAAGTAGCAGGTCTACTTATTACTTGTCTTGAAACCTAAGACTTTTAACTGTATCAGAACATTATATGTGGTAGATTAAAAGTCCTCATGACTAAATCTAAATAAGCAACCACCTTATTTTGTTACAGTAGAATAGGTTTTAGACTGAAAATTGAGACTTGGACTTTGAGCTAAGTGCTTCCTATAACTTCTCCTCTTTGAACCTCAGTTTATTGAATTATAAAACAGATAAATTGGATTGTGGACCATGGTCTTCAAACTGCTGTCCTCCAAAGTCAAGCAGTTTGGTGAAATAAAATCAGGGCAAAGGAGGCAGAGGTCACAGGGAGAGCTACTGGGCCACAATGCCAGCTTCAAGAACAGACCTATGGATTCTCTCTTCTACACAGTGTACTTCCATATAAAGCATTGCTTGGAAGAAAGAATGCTTCTGTGGCTATTAAAATAAAAAAACAGTTTTAAAAACCCACTTAGCTGGATATTTAAAGAAACTTATTTTGGAGAAGGGACAGTTCTAACATTTCATGAGTCTACAAATTAGGATACAGAAACACTCCAAGTATACTTTTGCAGGGAATTGGCTTTTGGATAGACACCATTTTAAAATGATTTATTTTGATAACAAAAATGTTTATTTAGCTATTATACTGACTACTTTAATTTCTGAGCTTTGTAGCACCCTGACCCAATGTTTCTGGGAGTTGTCCGTTGGCTGGCTAGGCCTGGTGATTTATTAATGAGACACCCAGTAAAGCCAGGAAAGTTATCCTCAGATTTCATTCACACTTAAACAGGTGCTTCAAACTGTCAGCTGGCCATTAAGGTAACATTCCTCCTTACTCAATCTCCCTTGATCTTTTCACACTTCTTTTCATTTGTTGTTTGTTTTTTATTTTGTTTTATTTTTTAGTTGGGAGAATGAATACATTTCTAGGAAAGTGAAAACAGACCATGGTTGATTAATGGAGCTGTTGGGAAAACTTTGGGAAAACTATTTATTTGGCTTCCATTCTCACCCTTTCTCTCCTGTTTTCTTGGAGCTTAAGATTTTCACAGGCAAGAATCATGGTTTATACTTTAGTTCATGAAGGTTTTTCTCTCATCTGTCATTGTGAAGGAATAAAAGATGCTACACAAGAGGACATTTAAGCATGTGAACACACCCACCAACATACCCTCAAACCATTCTGGATTATTTTCTTTTTTAAATTTTATATTTCCATAAGTTTTTGGGGAACAGGTGGTATTTGGTTAAATGAGTAAGTTCTTCTATGGTGATTTGTTAGATTTTGGTGCACCCATCACCTGAGCAGTATACACTGAACCCAATTTGTAGTCTTTTATCCCTCATCCCAATCCCATCCTTTCCCCAGAGTCCCCAAAGTCCACTGTATCATTCTTATGCATTTCCATCCTCATAGCTTAGCTCCCACTTACAAATGAGAACATATGATATTTGGTTTTCCATTCCTGAATTACTTCACTTAGAATAATAGTCTCCAGTTTTATCCAGGTTGCTGTGAATGCCAATATTTCTTTTTCTTTTTCTTTCTTTCTGTCTTTTTTTTTTTTTTTTTTTTTTTTGAGATGGGATCTTGCTCTGTCACCCAGGCTGGAGTGCAGTGGCGTGATCTCGGCTCACTGCAACCTTCACCTCCCAGGTTCAAGCGATTTTCCTGCCTCAGCCTCCTGAGTAGCTGGGGTTACAGGCATGCGCCACCGCACCCAGCTAATTTTTGTATTTTTAGTAGAGTCGGGGTTTTGCCATGTTAGCCAGGCTGATCTTGAACTCCTGACCTTGGGTGATCTGTCCACCTTGGCCTCCCAAAGTGCTGGGATTACAGGCGTAAGCCACCATGCCAGGCCCTAATGCCAATATTTCACTCCTTTTTATGGCTGAGTAGTATTCCATCATGTATATATACCACAATTTCTTTATCCACTCATTGACTGATGGACATTTGGTCTGGATTCATATTTTTGCAATTGTGAATTCTGCTGCTATAAACATGCATGTGTAAGTATCCTTTTTGTTTAATGACTTCTTTTCCTCTGGGTAGATACCCTGTAGTGGGATTGCTGGATCAAATGGTAGTTCTACTTTTAGTTCTTTAAGGAATCTCCACCCTGTTTTCCATATTGGTTGTACTAGTTTACATTCCCATACACTGCTACATTCTACAGCAGTGAAGTGTTCCCTTTTCACCACATCCATGCCAACATCTATTGTTTTTTGATGTTTTGATTATGGCCATTCTTGCAGGTGTAAGGTGGTATTGCATTGTGGTTTTGATTTCCATTTTCCTGATCATTAGTGACGTTGAGCATTTTTTCATAAGTTTGTTGGTCATTTGTATATCTTCTTTTGAAAATTGTCTATTCATGACCTTAGCCCACTTTTTGATAGGACTGTTTGTATTTTTCTTGCTAATTTGTCTGAGTTCCTTGTAGATTCTGGATATTAGTCTTTGTCGGATGTATAGATTGTGAAGATCTTCTCCCTCTCTGTGGGTTGTCTGTTTACTCTGCTGACTGTTCCCTTTGCTGTGCAGAAGCTCTTTAGTTTAATTAAGTCCCACCTATTTATCTTTGTTTTTGTTGCATTTGCTTTGGGGTTCTTGGTCATGAAGTCTTTGCCTAAGCCAATGTCTAGAAGGGTTTTTGTGATGTTATCTTCCAGAATTTTTATAGTTTCAAGTCTTAGATTTAAGTCCTTGATCCATTTTGAGTTGATTTTTGTATAAGGTGAGAGATGAAGATCCAGTTTTATTCTCCTGCATGTGGCTGGCCAATTATCCCAGCAACATTTGTTGAATGAATAGGGTGTCTTTTCCTCACATTATGTTTTTGTTTGCTTTGTCAAAGATCAGTTGGCTGTAAGTATTTGGATTTATTTCTGGGTTCTCTATTCTATTCCATTGGTCTATGTGCCTATTTTTATACCAGTACCATGCTGTTTTGGTGACCATAGCCTTATAGTATAGTTTGAAGGAAGGTAATGGGATGCTTCCAGATTTGTTCTTTTTGCTTAGTCTTGATTTGGCTATGTGGCCTCTTTTTTGACTTCATATGAATTTTAGAATTTTTTTTCTAGTTCTGTGAAGAATGATGGTGGTATTTTGATGAGAATTGCATTGAATTTGTAGATTGCTTTAGGTAGTATGGTCATTTTCACAATATTGATTCTACCCATCCACATGAGCATGGATGCATTTCCATTTGTTTGTGTCATCTTTGATTTACTTCAGCCATGTTTTGTAGTTTTCCTTGTAGAAGTATTTCACCTCCTTGGTTAGGTATAGTCCCAAGTACTTTTTTTTTTTTTTCCTGTGGCTATTGTAAAACTGGTTGAATACTTGATTTGATTCTCAGCTTGGTCACTGTTGGTGAACAGCAGAGCTACTGATTTGTGTACATTAATTTTGTATCCTGAAACTTTGCTGAATTCATTTATTAGTTCTAGGAGCTTTTTGGAGGAGTCTTTAGGGTTTTCTGGGTATATGATCACATCATCAGCAAACAGTGACAGTTTCACCTCTTTACCGATCTGGATGCCCTTTATTTCTTTCTCTTGTCTGATTGCTCTGGCTAGTACTATGTTGAATAGTAGTGAGAGTGGGCATCCTCGTCTTGTTTCAGTTCTCAGAGGGAATGCTTTCAACTTTTCCCTGTTCAGTATTATGTTGGCTGTGGGTTTGTCATAGATGGCTTTTATTACATTGAGGTACGTCCCTTGTATGCCGATTTTGCTGAGGGTTTTAATCAAAATGGGATGCTGGTTTTTCTCAAAGGCTTTTTCTGTGTCTATTTTTTTTGGGGGGGGCAGGTGTTTAAGAGCAGAAAGTTTAATAGGCAAAAGAAAGAAAAGAAAACCACCCCCATGCAGAGGGAGGGGGATCTTCTCTTTCTGCATCTATTGAGATGATCATGTCATTTCTGTTTTAATTCTGTTTATGTGGTGTGTCACATTTATTGACATGTGTATGTCAAACTATCCCTGCATCCATGGTATGAAATTCACTTGATCATGGTGGATTATCTTTTTGATATGGTGTTGGATTTGGTTAGCTAGTATTTTGTTAAGGATTTTTGCATCTATGTTCATCAGGGATATTGGTCTGTAGTTTTCTTTTTTTGTTTTGTCCTTTCCTGGTTTTGGTATTAGGGTGATACTGGTTTCATAGAATGATTTAGGGAGTACTCCCTCTTTCTCTATCTTGTGGAATAGTGTCAATAGGATTGAATGTCTGATAGAATTCAGCTGTGAATCTGTCTGGTCCTGGACTTTTTTTTGTTGGTAATTTTTAAATTACTATTTCAATTTCATTGCTTGTTATTGGTCTGTTCAGGGTTTCTAATTCTTCCTGATTTAAGCTAGGAGGGTTGTATCTTTCCAGGAATTTATTCATCTCTTCTAGGTTTTCTAGTTTATGTGCATAAAGGTGTTCATAGTAGCCTTGAGTGATCTTTTGTATTTCTGTGGTGTTGGCTGTAATATCTATTTCATGTCTAATAGAGCTTATTTGGATCTTCTTTCTTCTTTTCTTGGTTAATCTTGCTAATCGTCTATCAATTTTATTTATCTTTTCGAAGAACCAGCTTTTTGTTTAATTTATCTTTTGTATTTTTGTTGTTGTTTCAATTTCATTTAGTTCTGCTCTGATCTTTGTTATTTCTTTTCTTCTGCTGTTTGGGTTTGGTTTGTTTTTCTAGTTCCTTGAGGTGTTACCTTAGGTTACCTATTTGTGCTCTTTCAGACTTTTTGGTGCAGTCATTTAATGCTATGAACTTTTCTCTTAGCACCACCTTTGATGTATCCCAGCAGTTTTGATAGGTTGTGTCACTATTACTGTTCAGTTCAAAGAATTTTTTCATTTCCATCTTGATTTCATTGTTGACCCAACAATCATTCAGGAGCATGTACTTTAATTTCCATGTATTTGCATGGATTGGAGGATTTCTTTTGATTTCCAATTTTATTCCACTGTGGTCTGAGAGAGTACTTGATATAATTTCAGTTTTTTAAAATTTATTGAGACTTGTTTTCTGGCCTGTCATATGGTTTATCTTGGAGAAATTTCCATGCACTGATGAATGGAATGTATATTCTGTGGTTGTTGGGTAGAATATTCTGTAAATATCTGTTGGGTCCATTTGTTCTAGAGTATAGTTTTAATCCATTGTTTCTTTGTTGACTTTCTGTCTTGATGACCTGTCTAGTGCTGTCAGTGGAGTATTGAAGTCCCCCACTATTACTGTGTTGCTGTCTATCTCATTTCTGAGGTCTAGTAATAATTGTTTTATAAATTTGGGAGCTCCAGTGTTACGTGCATATTTATTTAGGATTATGTTTTGCTGTTGAACAAAGCCTTTTATCATGATTTAGTGTCCCTCTTTGTATTTTTTAACTGCTGTTGCTTTAAAGTTTGTTTTGTCTGATATAAGAATAGCTACTCCTCATCACTTTTGGTGTCCATTTGCATGGAATGTAATTGTCCACCATTTTACCTCAACTTTATGTGAGTCCTTATGTGTTAGTTGAGTCTCTTGAAGACAGCAGATACTTAGTTGGTGAATACTTTTTTTGTTAAATTATACTTACGTTCTGGGGTACATGTGCAGAATGTGCAGGTTTGTTACATGGGTATACACATGCCATGGTGGTTTGCTGCACCTGTCAACCCGTCATCCACACTGGGTATTTCTCCTAATGCTATCCCTCCCCTAGCCCCCCATCCCCCAACAGGCCACAGTGTGTGTACATGTGTTCTCATTGTTCAACTCCCAATTATGAGTAATTTCCTCCCAAATCTGTTAGCATGCATAGAGAGTTTCAGTTTTTCTTTTATCTTCTCCTCTTCCGCTCATTTCTCTCTTTTTAAATTTTATCTTAAAGTGGAACACTTTTTATTCAAGAGAAATCAATTCTTGATTGAGATCAGAAATCTCTTGCCATTCACATTAGAGTTGATCTACCACAATTGCCTGCTTCATCATTTTCATTCTATTGGAATAAGTATTTACAGCTATAAACTATCCTGCATCTTACATATTTCTATTAAACAAGAACAATGTCTGTGACCGTTTTCTGTCTCAGGATTTATCTTATTAATATTTGTTGTATTGTTATGAGTGCTTAGCAAATTATTGTGGTTAACTTTACCAATGTCTTTCAAATAATATTTTCAAATTTTCCCTGAAAGGATATTGAGAAAAGCCAAATGTAAAAATTATTGTTTTTTTCCTTGAGATTTTCATGTTTTGAAAATGTTCTCAATTGTTAAGGAAGTCAGCTGTAAAACACTGGCTAAATATACTTTTGTCTACCAAGAATTCCCTTTACTTGTCTGTTTCGTGATTTGTTTAATCTTTCTTAGTTATGCATGTACCATTTTACCATAGTTACCTGGAGATATTTTTGTCTCTGCCTTAGTTTGGCAGGCTTTTCAAGTGGCTCACTGAGCTACTGTTTCTATTCTTTTAGAAAGTTGTGGAGGCATTTATTACTCTCATAACTGCCTCAAAATCTCAAGCACATGGCCTAGTTAAATCGTCTTGAGGTTCTGCCCATATGGTTGCAGACGGATATTAGTCATTGGAAAAAAATGGGTCTAAAATGATAATATTCAAAGATGTTTTCCAATATTCTTGGCAATCTTATTCACTAATTTCCACGAACATTTAATTAGCAAGAATTTAAAGAACTTTGTCGTAGTTTCCTGCTGCTATAATAGAATATCACAGACTGGATAATATATAAAGAAAGGAAATTTACTGGGCTTATTGGGCTTATGGTTCTGGAGGCTGGGAAGTCCAAGAGGCATGACACTGGCACCTGGCAAGGGTCATCTGATTGTGGAAGGCATCACATGGTGAGCAAGGACGAGAGACAGAGAGAAATGGGGCTGTATTTATCTTTTTATCAGGAGCCTACTCTGTGATACTAGCCCACTCTCATGGTAACCACATTAATCCATTCATGAGGATAGAGCCCACATGGCCGAATTATCTCTTAAAGATCCGATCACTTACTACTGTTACAGTGGCTTAAGTTTCCAACACATAAACTTTAGGAGACATAGTCAAACCATAGAAATCTTAAAATTCAAATAAACAGGGATTTTTTTTTAGTAGCACAGTATAAAGTGATAATAATAAATATCAGATATAAAAAAGTTCCAAAGTTCTTTTTAGATGGATAAATCATGGTTACTATTATCTTCTTAGTTACATTTCATTGCACCCTGTTTTCTGTGGTATTATCAGTCAACATATTATATATAGTAAGACATTAAATTTTCTGAGCTTGCCAGGGCGTCCTGTCCCCTAACAGTTTTTGATAATGATTTATCAAATCTGTACTCTTTAGAATTTTAGCAGTCAGAAACAGTTGATTTTCACAACCTTTGTTAGACTATCCATGATGTTTTTTGGAAAGGTAGTTAAAAGGATAAATACATTAATTATCATAAAATTATCTAGGAATGCTTTTAAATACATTTGACATAATACATTAACAGTAAAAGGAAAGCAAATATGCACCTAATAAGCACAAAATAAGATTAATCAGAGAAATGTGTCCTTGCTGTTTTGGGGAAGAGTTATCCAGATCTCAGGTAAGGTACTTTTTGTGGAGATAACCTTTTGTTTTATGAAGCTTGTCACAAGATAACAATCAAGGCATTTTTGTGGCCATCTTTATGTATATGAGCAAGCAATGGCAAGTGAGATACTAGTTTGGGGGCTTAAATAAGATAAAAGTAGTTAAACTTCATTAAAATGCACGTATTAAAATAAATTTTGAAAAACATTGTATTCAAATATTGTATTAGGGTTCTCTTAGACAGACAACTCATAGGATACCCCCACACACACATTTTATGTGTGTATTTATATATATATGTATATACACATACACATACATACATATATATACAGTTTATTAAATATTAACTTACATGATCACAAGGTCCCACAACAGGCTGTCTGCAACCTGAGGAGCAAGGAGAGCCAGTCCCCAAATCAGAACTGAAGAACTTGGAGTCCGATATTCGAGGGCATGAAGCATCCAGCACAGGAGAAAGATGCTGTCTGGGAGGCTAGGCCAGTCTCTCATTTTCACGTTTTTCTGCTTGGTTTATAGTCACTGGCAGCTGATTAGATTGTGCCCACCAGATTAAGGGTGCATCTGCCTTCCCCAGCCCACTGACTGAATGTTAATCTCTCTCTTTTTTTTTTTTTTTTTTTGAGACAGAGTCTGACTCTGTCGCCCAGGCTGGAGTGCAGTGGCACGATCTCGGCTCACTGCAAGCTCTGCCTCCCGGGTTCAAGCCATTCTCCTGTCTCAGCCTCCTGAGTACCTGGGACTACAGGTGGCTGCCACCTCGCCTGGCTAATTTTTTGTATTTTTAGTAGAGATGGGGTTTCACCGTGTTAGCCAGGATGGTCTTGATCTCCTGACTTCGTGATCCACCCGCCTTGGCCTCCCAAAGTGCTGGGATTACAGGCGTGAGCCACCGTGCCCGGCATCAAATGTTAATCTCTTTTGGCAGCACCCACACAGACATGCCTAGGATTAATTCTTTGTACCCCTCAATCCAATCAAGTTGACACTCAGTATTAACCATCACAAATATCGTAACAAATTGTGTGAAAGGAGGAAAGGGGAATAGTTTTACATTTCAAATATAAGGGGTCCAAGATTCCCTTTTATAGTTATAAAAATTAGAAATTTTTAAATAGTATGAATCACTTATTTCAAATAGTTGTGTTTATGATGCTTTTGTAATATATATGCATAAGTTTACATATATATTTATATATGTGTGCATGTATATATAATGTATAAATACACAAAGGCACTCATATCTACATAATGATACATGATTCTTTGGATGAATTAACTTTTACATTTTATGCATACACTCTTATTGTGTTTCTTGACCAGTGCTCGGTCACAGGGATCAGGACAGGTTAGAAGGGAGGCTATGGGAGGACACTGTAAAATATTAACACAACTTAATTCTGCAGAAAGACCAGTTCACATAGGAACATGGTGTCCTCTGAGGGTGCCCTTACCCAAGCTGTGCTCCGCAATTGCTTAGGACAGTCTTCCATGTCTAACTTTGTCATGTGGCAAACAGTCAAATTTACCAGGTAGTCCTAGTGATTTGCAGAGCTCACTGAAATGCCATCGTTTAAAAGCATCATTTTAAATTTATTGTCCACTGATAGATCAAAAGATAGAATACCCTGTTCCAAGAGAAAACTAAAGACTTCTATTAGAAAAATTTAGGTTTAGCACTTCTAAATATCACTACACAACATTTTGAAAAATGTTTTGAAAAAAGTTATAGTGCTTAGAAATATTTAGAAGAATATAAGCACACAGGTATTGTGTTGAAACATGTTACCCACACTTTCAATGCAGGATGCTTCTTCTCACTTTGGGGCAGCACTTTGTGAATTTTTCTGTTTCACAGTACTCAGAATTCATTAGAACATGTTTGATTAGAATGCACATGAGGCAAGCAAAATTAGCATAGTCTGTCTACCAAGCCACGTAGATGGCCTTGCAAAAAGCTGAATGCTAGTATATCTAAGAATATGAGATTACATGTATGATTCGTGGTGGAAATGTCTCCTTTGTTAGATAAATTCCTGCAAACCAATGCCTGGAATGCCCTCTCTGCCTACTCGAATTCTATTAGCCTTTTAACATCCGTTTGAATTCTTTTCTCATCTACAATATCTTTAGCAACTCTCAAACCTCCATTGCCCTCTCCCTTTTCACTTCAAGGCTGTCTTGCATTGTTATGTAACTATTTCATGGGCCTAGAGCTCGTTTTTCTTAATAAAGTTTAAGCTGTAGAAAGGAATTCATATATTTCCTTGATTTCTTTTAAACACTTAACACATTAAGAACACAAAACATACCCAGTAATTACTTAAAAAAAAAAAAGACTAAGTAAAATGGACAATGAAAGAATAATAGAAATAAAATGAATTTGTCTATCAGCCAGAATTTTGGGTGGGTCCTCCTCATAGCTATGTACAGCAATCTATAATTTCAGTGCTATTTCTACCTATTTCTAATAAAAATATTCCCACAGTAAAGGCGCAAGGGGAAATTCCACCATTTTGCAACATTTTGGTGATTAGAATTATTGAGGTACGGTTTTAGACAGAGCTTCCTTCTTATTCTTGGGCTGGTGATTTTAAGATTCATTTGTGGGTTTTAGGTCACATTCTCCCCACATCTCATTTCTGCTCAACACAAGAACAGTAAGAGTAAGCTGGGATGCCTTAGGGATATGGCCTGAAACTCTGCAGCCTACATAATACTGTCCCTACCTTCAGATATTAGCGTTGCTAATAACATGCTCAACTGATTCATTGAAACAGAAGACAAAAAAATAAACAAACATAAAATCATTTTCATAGAGCTTAAAGAGACTATCCAGAGAGACATTTATAAAGTTACCATTATAAAATGCTTCACACTAAGAAAGAATTCATTACAATAATTTGGTTGTAAATTGTGTAAAATTCTTTTTCCCTCCATCAATTTTAGATTTATTGGTGGGAGCCTTGTAAGTCAGACTGACAAAAAACAGATTAACAAGAGAAAAACAAGCAGAAATTTATTACCATGTATATCCCTCTTACTCATGGGACCGACCACTCAGGGATGAGTAACTGAAAGAGGAGGTTAGAACTTGAGCTTACATAGCATCTTAACAAAAGAACAATACATTTTAAAAGAAGTGACAAGACAAAGGAAAAGGACTTTGAGTTTCTAGGATGGTAAATGATGGGAAAGCTAATATATGGGGGAACTAATGGAAAATAAGGACTATTTAGTAAAGCTTGTCGTGCAGATTCTTCTGGTGCTCTCTCTTGACTGATAGGAATAGTCTTCAGTGATTAACTTCTGTCCTTCCAGGTAAGAGGGGAATGAAAATAATACCTTTATATATTTATCTCCTGCTTTTAGGCAAAGGGGGAGAGCAGAGAGCTTTTCTTGTATCTGGTTCTTCTTGATTGCTTTCATCTTGAAATAATCTTTATACCATATTTTTGGCATATTTTTTGTCATAATATAGCACATAATCCCGATATGGCATATTTTGGGGTGCCGTATTCTGCTACACTCCAAATTGTCTCTACCCTTATGTTATCTTAGCAGATAATAGTACAACCTCCCAAATTTTGGTTTCCTTCTGTGAGGAAAACACAGTTTGTGCTGTCACCAGTATTGTAGCTCCTGGGGTAACCTGTGTGGTCTCCTCTCTCTTCTCCCTGCTGCTGTAATACAAACAAAAAGAAGGTTTAAACCGTAAATTGAATCTTAAAGCAATCAAGTACAAATCAGAGTTAGGAAAAGTTTTAATCAGCAGGTAGAAAAAGGATCTAGTGCGCTTTTATTTTTAAATTTTTCATTAAGCCACTAAAGCCCAGCTTGTTATTTTTTCCTAGTTTCATCTAAAATTACCCTAAGATGCCGGCATGACCTCTAGGGTGTGACTAAAATGTGTTTGAGTCTTTATTTGACATTTAAGCCAGCCATGAAAATTAGCATTGTTTTAGAGCTCTAGGGAGCAAAGAAGTCATCTTGAGTCTGAAGAATTTCTGTGGCAGTAACTTGGAATTTCATGCAAATTTGACCTGTCCAAGACTTGCTTTAATTATTCACCAACACCAGCATCTGGCTTTAACACATCTCCATGAGTATCATCAGAACTAGAGAAAAAAAATTCCCTTAAGAAGTTTTTGTACATAGGTCACTCTCGTGTTTGTTGCTGATAAAAATTTTAGAGGTCTTAGTAATCTAAAAAATATGTATTCTACCTGTGAAGTGGTACTATCCAAAAGGAACTATACCAAAATACATCAGACATAAAAGTTAAGAGGTTATATAAATGCACATGCAATTCTCTTTTTGTTTGTTCTTAGTTTATTTACTGCTTGTTTTCAGATAGTCAGTCATGTAGTTACTCTTTAGAGATGTAAGATGAAGTATGGACATGAAAAGTAGTTATTTACCAAAGGCAATTATCAAGTATCAAAACATACAGAGTACTTACTGCCAGTTCAGGGAGACAACAAAACAATTATATATAATATAGTAGCTTTTTAGCCCAATCTTCCAATAATTGCTTGGCCAACATGCTAAATTTAAGAGTTCTTTACCTCTTAAATTTGGTAGTCTCAGTAAATAAAATTTGGTTAGTTCTGCAGGG
Source organism: Nomascus leucogenys (assembly GCF_006542625.1). Classification (NCBI taxonomy): domain Eukaryota; kingdom Metazoa; phylum Chordata; class Mammalia; order Primates; family Hylobatidae; genus Nomascus; species Nomascus leucogenys. The sequence continues at coordinate 61,093,252 of NC_044381.1, read as the reverse complement.
GCAGAAAGATGTGACACTTTGTCCCCATCGTGAGGTCACAGACAACACTTCTCTAATGAAAGAGGGTTCACAAGAGAAAAACATAACACATTTATTTAACCAAAGTTTTATATGACATGGAAGTCTTCAGAATGAAGATTTGAAGACCCAAGGAAAAACTGTCCATTTTTATGCTTAGATTCAATAAAGTGATGTAGAAGTGTTATTAGACAAACAGGGTATTATCTAATAGTAATGAACTGAATGGGGAAACCCAGCAATACCTGTCCAGATTCTTCTTGGCCTCACTGTTGTAACATCTCTTCCCCCTCCTGGTTTATTTTGGTATAGTTCCTTTTAGACAGTACTACTTCACAGATAAAATATATATTTTTTGATTATGAAGGCTACAATTTTTGTCAGCAACAAACATGAGAGTGTTTCTTCCTCCCTTGACCTACTATTGACCAAGACTAGGTCATAGAATTTCTTTATGGCCACCTTCTAGACAGAAAGGTAGAAAAGGTTAGAGTAATAATTCTTGTTTTTATGGCAGGCTTTGGGGAAAAGGGGGTTTTAGTTTCTACGGCCTGCCCTGGGGAAGGGGAACTCTGAATTCTATGGCTGGTTTTGGGGAAGAATGAGGGGTGAGAGTCAGGAGAGCAGGAGAAGGTCAGAGAGACCCTGGCTCTGATGCTGCTACTGAGGACTTCCAGTGTCCTTTAGTTCAAGGTGCTTGGCATGCCAAAGCAGCACATTCAGGATCTCATTTTCTGAGCCCAACGGTTCCATATTCTGCCCCCAACTTATCGCACGTTGGAATCGTTCGTGGACTTACAAAAATATTGATGCCATATCCCAGCCCTAGAGATTGTGACTTAATTTAGCTGTCCCCAACATTTCTGACACAAGGGACAAGTTTCATGGACAACAATTTTTCCATGTACTGGGGCTGGGTGAGGAGATGGCTTAGGATGATTCAAGTGCATTACGTTTATTCTGCACATTGTAATATATAATGAAATAATTATACAACTCACCATAATGTGGAATCAGTGGGAGCCCTGAGCTTGTTTTCCTGCAACTATATGGTCCCATCTGGGGGTGATGGGAGACAGTGACAGATCATCAAAAATTAGATTCTCATAAGGAGTTCACAACCTAGATCTCTCACATGTGCAGTTCACAATAGGGTTTGCACCCCTATGAAAATCTAATGCGACTGCTGATCTGACAGGAGGAGGAGCTCAGGTGGTAATAAGAGTTAGCAATGGGGAGTGGCTGTAAATACAGATGAAGCTTCACTCACTCGCCCACCACTTGCCTACTGTGCAGCCCGGTTCCTGACAATCATCTGGTCTTCTCACTGGTATTCATTCGTTCAATTAGCATTTGTTGAAATTCACATCTATGCCAGGTGCTAAATTCACATCTGTGCCAATGGCCACGACCTGACAATCATCTGGTCTTCTCACTGATGTCCATTCATTCAATTAGCATTTGTCGAAATTCACATCTATGCCAGGTGCTATATTAAGTACTGGGAAATTAGTACAAAAAATATAGACCTTGGAGATTCCAGTGCAATGGTAAAAATGGACTAGAAAGCAATACATTGGGATAACTACTGCAGAAAGGTCAGAGGTTAAGTCACACTACCTAGGGGGTGGAGGGGATTGTTGGAAAGAAAGAAAGGATCAGGAAAGGTTTTGTGGAGGAGCTGTAGTGTTGGCCTAACTCTAGAACCGAAGATAAAGAAAAGGAAGAAAATAGGTGTAGGAGAACAGAAAGGGCATCTTAGAGAAATGAAACAGCATATATAAAAGCCTGGATGCATTAGAAATCAACTTGCAGCCAGCCTCTCATCTTATGTTTTCTCTAACTTATCTTGTATATCATTGTTGAAATTTTTCTCACAGCACTGTATTACACCCATCAATTTCCTGCTCAAAAATACTCTGGATCCTTATTAATAACAGAATGAATTCTGCACTGCTGACCTGACATTAGGGCATGCCAGCTCCTCCTCTAAAGCATTTAAACTGTCCTCTTCATTGTCTATCTGAAGACCCCAGGTATGTTTTCATCTCTTCATTTTTGCTTGTGTCATTCCCCTGCACCAGAATGTCCTTCTTACTCCTTTGACCATGTAACTGAATCCTCCCTTTGTTCAGGGTTCCTTGATACCACTCCATCTCTCATCTCAATCTTGTAGCATTTATGTTTACTTTTACTATTCTTGTTTGTTAGTAATTAGATGGTGCCCTAAATATTTATCTATATCTTTACTTTTTAATGGAATTGTAAATTCCTTACAGAAAAGCATAGGACCACATTCCTTTATCTCTCTTTCTGCATATGGCACAATGCCTTAAAATAAATAAAATTTATATTTTTATTACTGATAACAAGACTGAATGACAATAATATAATGAGTTTGGAAAATGGAGAAGCCAAGCATTTGCATAATTGCCTAGTCTTTGATCATTGATGCACACTACTTTTACATAATTATAACGAGAGTATACAAATTGTTCTGTATTCTGAAATTTTACTTGACATTGTATCATCAACATTTGCTATGAAAAATAATAAATATCAGCTGGGCAAGGTGGCTGACACCTATAATCCCAGCACTTTGGGAGGCCGAGGTGGGCAGATCACTTGAGGTCAGGAGTTCGAAAACAGCCTGGCTAAAAGGGTGAAACCTTTGTATTTGTAAAAATTTGTATTTGTAAAAATACAAAAAAATTAGCTGAGTGTAGTGGCACAAGCCTGTAGTCTTAGCTACTTGGGAGGCTGAGACATGAGAATCGCTTGAACCCAGGAGGCAGAGATTGCCTTGAGCCAAGATTGCACCACTGCACTCCAGCCTAGGCAGACAGAGTGAGTCTCTGTCTCAAAAAAAAAAAAAAAAAAAGAGATAAATTTCTTTGGATAATAACTAAAAGCATCATTTACCCATGGTGTGCCAGGTACTGCTTTGCTTACACTGTTTCAACTTTTGTATGTATGTCCTTATTCCAATTCTATGAGGTAACACTGGTGTTATCCTGGGGAAACTGGGAACACTGAGCTCAAAAAGAATAGAGCTGTGCCACTTACTAGGTGACATTGGATACTTATTTTACTTAGCGAATCCTCAGTTTCCTTATCTCTGAGATGGGGATAATAATAGTTCCCACCTTTCAGGATTTTGAGGGGATGAAGTGAGATGATGGACACGAATGGTGCCTGGCATATGGCCAACACTCAGTGTGCGTTAGCTCTTGCTGCTGTCACTGTTGCTGGTCCCATTTTACAAGTCAGGAAACTGGATCAAAGACATTTAATAACCCTCCCCAAATCACACACCTGGTGTGTGACAGAGCCAGGATTCAAACCCCTGTCCCAATTATGACATGAGATAGGGATCACAGAATTTAATACAATGTTGTCCAAGTGTAACATTTTACAATTTAGTGCTGCAGAGAACATGTGCAGAGTTTTGAGAGAAAACACAGTTGAATATCTTCAGATTATCTTCTGCTTGGAGAGAAAGAGAAATCGAGAGAGAGAGAGAGAGAGAGAGATTCCCAGGGGCCTGAGCTCTCTACAGCAGCATGGCATGGCTGGAGCAGAGCTCAGGATAGAATTCCCGACTGCCTCCTCCCAGGCGGTGTCATAACTGGGGCTTCTGAAGCCCAACACCTGGGCCCTCTCCTTGGGTCTCAAATGGAGGGTTGAATCCTCTCCTGCTCGCTTACTGACAAGAACAATTCCCACTTTCAATGGGGTAACAGTCTGAGGGGAAATGGGCTGGGGTTTTGCCTGGAAGTATCTAGTTATTTCTCAACTTTGTAGTTTGGAGACAGCATAAAAACTGAAGTCAGCCTATTAGTACTATTGCTGCTAATACAGCCATCCACCCTTATCAGAGGGGAATACCTTCCACGGCTCCCCGTGGATTCCTAAAACCAAGGATACTACTGAACCTGATAGCTGTCAATCAGAACATATTCCTGTTTATGTCTTCCACCCACACATTTAATGCCTTTTCTATCTTAACTAAGCACTTATCACACACTGTGGCCACAACTTTTGCAGTTTGAAGTACAACAGAAAAACTAGCAAGAATTTCTTTTCCCTTCTTCGCAATTTCAGGAAGAGAAGACGTCTTACCATAGGTCTTAGCAACCTCAGCATACATTTTTTTTTCTGCCCTCATTAGGTTGAGAACTTTCCCTTTTTCACTTAAAGGAAGCACTTTGTGGCTCCTCTTTGGCATATCCGAATTGCCAGCATCACTAAACTTATGCATTGGGGGCATTATTAAGTAGAATAAGGGTTACTGGAACATAAGCATTGTGATACTCTGACAGTCAATCTGAGAACCCAGAGGGCTACTGACTAACAGGAGGAGAGCACAGACTGTGTGGATTTGCTGAACAAAGGGAAGATTCACTTCCCAGGCTGTACAGCACAGGATGGCGTGAGATTTCATCATGCTACTCAGGACAGCACACAATTTAAAACTTATGAATTGTTTATTTCTGGAATTTTCCATTAAATATTTTTGGACTGCAGTTGACTACTTGTAACAAACTGTGGAAACCAAAACTGCAGATGAGGGGGAAATAGTGTAATAGTTACTGCTTATACTGCTCTTGCTATTTGCCATGGACTAAGCTAAACACATTACATACATTATTTTCTATAATGGATGCAACAATCCTACAGAGTAGCTACTATTATCTCCATTTTATAGATGAAGCAACTGGGCATCTTAACCATTCCAGCTACTGCCATCAGCATTTGCCTTAGGAAAAAAATGTGCTTTGAATAATCACTTCCAGTATTTGGGATGATTTTCGATAATTCTACCAGCCTAACTATGAAGTTATATTATCTAGGAGGCCTCTCGTTCTTATTTTTAATCTTTGTACCTTCGAGTAGCTTCTAACTTCTGTAACTCACTCCCACAGTAATATTTCAGGAGAAGCCAGGTTCTCTAGACTATTGGTTAAATTCTTTTAAATGGCAGTGTTTGTTATGAAAAGACTTTTCATTCTTCTGGTCCCTTCACTGGAAACAGCTAGAAAGTACAAGTTTTGATTACAGTTGCCTAAACACCAGTTTTGAAATGTCTTCCATTTACTTAAGCAATAAATTGGTTGCTCAATCATACTATCAAACTGAAAACAAGAGGAAAGGAAAGTCATCCTAACCTAACCCAAAAGGGGAACATGTTTCCTGGGATGAGAATGTGTCAAAGGCAGCATAGCATGACCTAACACTTTTGTGTAATCATGGTTGTATCATGTGTTATGGGTAAATTGTGTATTTTGTAAGTTAGTCCAGTGTGTGCTTCTTCAACTAACTGTGAAAGCATTCTTGAAAGACCGTGAAACCTTATTATTCTAATTACCAACACAACGGATTGATAAATGAATGATGAGGCCAGGTATTATTGTCATTAAATAGACCTTGCTCAATTATTTATCAATGAGTCTGGGGTTACAGCTCAGAGAGCTGTGCATATTGTGGCACAGTATGCTTGAGTTCTGAGACCTGAAGACCAGATTAGAGTCTTGGCAGGTGGCTTTTGTTGAACGCAATTCAAGGGGGTGGTCCACATTTGTTTCAGTCAGACATTTGGATGGTTTGAAGCCAACAGATATTCAAAGTTTATCCACAAAAGCCTATTTCATTTTAACCATGTAGAAAAATCTCTTTAATTTATTCAGATAAGTACAAATGAGTAGGAGAATGGATTAGCTGTAGAAAAACATATATGTAAAGATGTTTTCTTGCATCTTAGTGTTCTAAAGACTGTTCTTTATTTTCTTAGATTCTGCTAACTGTCATGGACACTTCAGTGTTCTGTATTGATCAATGTTTATCTTCATATTAGATTTGTTTTTGTACCTTGTTTCTAATTGTACAGTGAAATATGTTTTCTGGTTAAGAAATATGTTATCAAGGAGGATAGGAATGGGTGATACTAGTTTTTTTCCATCCTGAAATCATGCCAGCTCATTGCAAAGGTCAGCCTTCAAAATAGTATTAAGGCATGCCCTCTCCTTGAGTCTCTGATCTCTTGCAGCCCAATATCCCTTCTTGAAGGCCTGTCACCTGCAATAGTACTTTCTTACATCCTAAGAGCATCAGATATGGGGGATAAAGAATCTCTTCTTGCTAAACAATTATTCTTGGTCCACCCTGTGCCCCCTGGCTTTATTTTAAACCCATCCCTAACATATCTGATGAGTTGAGTCTAGTAATTCTGTCTTCGGTGGGCTATGGGGAGGAGGGATTGGCTAGAATGGCTGTTCAGGGACCTCTTTGGTATAAAACTTGGGGGGAGGGGGTGGCAGGGATCTCTCAGAGAATGAAGGAGGGGATAGAGCATTGGGGAAGAAAAGAAATTCATACCTGAGATTATGTAATAGATAATAGAGTCTGGACTTCTGTTTAAAAACCAGAATCAAGATATATATGTTGAGGCTAGTGCGGGGTAGTAATTGAAAGGGAAATACGAAACTATACCTAGTGTCAAGGAAAACTGACAGTAATTGAAGAGACAAAAATAAAACGTGTTTATATTGTTCAAAGGAAAATGATATTTATAACACCTGACAAAAACTTTATTAATGCCATGTAGACAGGGTTCTATATTATTAACTAAGTTTATAATTAATTTTGTAGTGATTTTAATTTGGCTGTTACCTTGGCTTCCTTCTCTGTCTCTTAAGTTTTGCTAGTTTAATGTTCACGAGCTCACACAATTAAAAATCTTGGTAGAAATATGGAGTAGCTATTTCTTTACATTCTGTTTAGAACAAAGTTGTGCTTTCGAATTGACCACTTATCTAGAAAGTGATATAAATCTAATAAGCAAAACTGGATGTCTTTTAAATTATCTGTTAAATACCTAGAGCAGTGGAGATGTCCTGAAAGTGAGCACTTTATTACACTTGAAAAACAAATTTTAATTTTGCTACTAAGAAGAATTTCCATTTCTCTATTTATATGTGTTCATTATTCTAGAGATTAATATGATAACTCCTATGTATACTTAGCTTTATGAATTTCAAAATTCTTGATGCCAAATAACTGAAGTATAGTCAATTCTGCCATAACATGGTGTATGGGTTCCTAAAGATCCTACACTATGCAAAACTGGGCAATAAAAATACATTTTACTAAAAAAGTGGGGATAGGCACACAATACATAGAAACATCACTAGTGGCACATTACAAAAAATATGGGAATTTAGTAAAAATGACAGCAATATTTTATACATGTTAATGGTTAAGAAATTTACAATAAATATGGCAGTTTACTTTGAAAAAGACCTAACGTTCCCTTGTGGAAGTTGGCCTTCAAAAGGGTGCAGCTTGTGAGTTTTTGAGAAGTGTTGGGAGGAGAGTCATTGTTGTCCCAGTTGTGAGCAAGTGGGACTTTTCTACCTGTGTGGGGAAGTGCGGTAGCTGATGGATATGGTGTGTGGATTTTGTGTATTCCTACGCTGCTTGGTTTAGCTGGGTGCAGTTTTCTGCATTTACCTGGTGTTTCTTGTGGATAGAATCACACATAAGCAAACCCCAAACTTACGTTATGATCAAATTGTTCTGTAATATATCAATCATGTTAGAACAAGGTCATGATTTCAAAACCAGCATTGCCGTAGAATTGACTGTGTAATAATCCCTTCAACACTTTAACATCTATGATCCCACCTTGTTCTTGCCACCATCTTGGCAAGCAGGGGTGCAATTGCCTGACCCTTTGTTTGTTTTCTGGGAAATCCTGACCTATTAAAAGTCACACAGTAACTGAGGGAACCTATGTTAGACCTTGCCTAGGTCTGTGTGAGTCTGAGGCAGGTGTGCTTTCCTCTGAAAAATCAGACATTCATGTATGTGGGACAAAGAGCATCAGAAACATGGGCAAGGTCATAGAGACATATCCCAGAGACTGGATTAGAACCCAACTTGCTTGATTTTCTGCTTAGAGGCTTCAGTTCACCATTTTAGGAAGTGCCTGCTGGCTGCCACTCTCCCTCCTGTCTTATCACATCTAAAACACATTGTTAATGCTTAGATAGGATGTGTTTTCTTCACTGCATGGATCTAAAAACCCAGCTGTGAGAACTCAGTTTCTAATTTTTGCCATTGCTTTATTGGATATTTTAGAATGTGCAAAAGGTTTTAGAAATTGTTTTTCAACTAATTTTACCAGCGCAGAGGTCGTGTCAAATGTCAGGGTGTTTGACAACAAGGCCAGTCTAGTCTATCAATTGAGTTTCAGAGAAGATTAATGATAAAGGGTGCAACCCCAAAGTCTGGGAATGACTTTGCTTTCAAGCATTAATTATTGTGGAAAATAAAATTATTAGATACTCCCTTGTCTACATCTACCCCAAACTATGTCAATCAGCTCTATTTCTAGAAGGTTTACATTTATTAAACACTCCCTGTGGTCAATGCAATGGTCAATGCTATGGAAGCTACAATAAGACAAGATATTGTTTCTGCTATCAGGAAACTGATTTGGGAGTTCTGTTTGATGACCCGAAGAGAATCTTTACCACTGTGCCCATATTTTTATGCCAGAATATGGGTGGGTGCACATGTACGGGTGAGTAACGAGGCCCCACTCCCTAGTATTAGTTTTTTGGTCACTGCATATTGTAAAATTCTGAGTTTGGCGCGGATACTAAGGAACATCTTACAAAAAAAAATTCCTCACTGACCTTTTTTTTTTTTTTTTGAGACAAGAGTCTCACTCTGTTGCCGC